>NC_134951.1:12433407-12750026 GCF_965638725.1 Aptenodytes patagonicus | reverse complement strand
GCTCTTATCATTACTTACAGGAAACATAAATTCTAGGGGAAAAGAAAACCTGGGGAATGTTGAGTAATAACTAAAATAATGTGGTAGGATGAGTGTTAATTTCAAATCCTTTACATGATGAAAAAAAAAGAAAAAAGTGAAGGTAAACTGCTGTTTAACAGCTTCCCACTGTTATATAAACTTTCAAACAACCATGAAATGTAGGTCTCTGGACATCACTTAAAAGAACCACAAATAAACAGAGGGTCGTACCACACTTCTGTTCCCTAATGTGTAACTAAAAGGTTTAGCTAAGAACAGAAAGTGTCTAAAACTCCTTTTTGTTTATCTACCTCCTTGTGTACCATAAACACAAATAAGCACAGCAGGGCTGGAGTGGGGAGGTAGGATGCTGGCTGCCTGTGAATAAGGCACAGAGGAGGTAAAAAGCCTGTTAATGTCTCCGGAGGGTCATCTTACCTTTGTGCATGCAGCAGGCTGGGACATTTATGTAGCAAAGAATCACCTACTTAAAAAATAAGGATGCTGCACTTAACACTCCTGTGCCAGAACGTCTCTGGGGACTTGTATATCTTTCATGGAAATTTGCTGAAGTGTAACAGTTTAGCAATTACTAGGGACTTAGTATAATGGTGTCCTTTTAACAGAGAAAAACACAAGTGGGGCTATTATACCTAATGCACCTTCAGGCTGCCAGACTGCATCCTCTTCAGACTTACTGTGATCATGACCAGAAATTTGTAATGGTCCTAAATCATACAAAATTCCTCTGAAATTGAGGGTGGTCCCATATAAGCTGGAATTTCCTTCTGGGAGGAAGCGTCGGTACCTGTGCTGTTACCGGTGCTGCGTGGGCCGACCTGGGGAGGAGGGTTTGGTCCTGGGGAGAAACCCAGCTCTTGGTGATGGCACAAACCTGCTACCAGAAAAAAATCATCAGCTCTTAGTTACAATGGTGTAAACTAAGAGTTATGAAAGTTATCCGGAAGTATACCTGGGCAGAAGGATTTCTTGCTCCAAAGATAATACATGCAATGCCTTTTCCTTTGACACCAAAACAATATAAATAAAACAATATAAATAAAACCCACAAAGGTAATTTTCTTTGGGTCTTACTCCAGAACTATCCTACCTTTCCCACCCCCTGTGGAAAAAAAAAAAAAAATCCTTTCTTTTGGGGATTTCATTCTTGATTTTGATTTAGTAAAGAAAGTGTTCAGGCATCATGGTGACGAGCAGCAGCCTAAATCCAATAGCCCACTGAATGTAGCATGTTTAGGAGAAAAGTGGGGCCTCTGGTTCAGACACAGTAATTAATATCTATTGGGGTATAGGCTTCCTTGAAGTATTCATTATGTGAAATCAGGTACTTACATGTGCAGCAATTAAGTTGATATATATGTGTGTATTATTTATTTATTTTTGTTATGTGTGTGATAAATTACCAGTACGTGGACATCTTTTAAAGCCTGTTACTAATCTCAGTGTTGGTCATGTAACCTAAGAAGGAATGAAGACGTACGCTGCAGCGATGATGGTTATACAATACCGCAACGAGAGCAGAACATAATACAAATGTCATTACAGCACAGGGCTGCACGCAAGCATTTTGACTGCTTGCAGTTTTCATTCGGATGATAAAACAAGGGGGGTGTGGGTGTGGGTGTGTAGCAAGAATTAATCAAAGGATCCATTTGCTCACTTTGTTCCCATTTACAGGAACATTTCATGGCAGGAATTCACTGGTGGCATTTCTAGAGCGATGTGGTAGGCAGGAGACTATGTAAAGGGTTACAAGCTGTAGGATGAAGTCAGTAGCATGCGAGCTACCCAATAATAATGCAAATTGCCGAAGGAATATGTACAGGAACAGAAAAGAAAAAAGATATTCCCCATCTGGGCAGTTATTGAACATTTTGGACCGTGGAACACGCAAAATGGGGTGGAGCAGAGATTTTCCTGGCTTGCCTTCCACATCAATCAGTTTGTTGGGAATTGTGCACAGCAAACACAGTTGTGCCACTCTGAAAAAGACAATGGATCAGAGAAACAGCGACAACATTTTTCCAAAATGACTGGTGGTTCTGGGGTCTCATTGGACATACTTTGAAGCTGTCACACTTTCAGGAAGCGTTGAAGCCCTATTCTCTGAAACTCAGGCCCTCTCAGTCAACTGAGGGCAAAACACATTGTGTTAGGAAGGACATGAAAATCCTCATCCAAGATAATTGCGTTCAGGGGATTTCTGCCACTGGAGTAAACAACTCTGGGAATTCAAATTCACTGTTGTTATTGATGTAAGTGATTTTCAACCAAAATGAAGAAATAGCACATTATTGTGAAACAGCAAAAAAAATTAAAATTATAGATATCCTCTACAATGAAAAGGATTTCAGGGAAAGTGCTGAGCCCACACCTTTGCTGTAAGAAGTACTAACACATAAAGTCACTTTTAAAGTCATGTGCATATTTTTCATATAACATAATACAGGTTAAACAATATTGGGGTTTTGCCACTGAAACGTCTTTGTGTTGACTGTTGAATGGGGTGTGAAAGGCTTAGGGCCCAAAATGGTGCTTTTCACTTCTGAAATACCATACAAAGGTTTTTGTGGGTTCTTAAGACTATAATGGACTTTCATTTTCTTGAAATTCAAGTTATTTTTCTGATTTTTTTTTTTTAAATAAACCAGTGTAAGAACATTCATGTGTCATTTAGAAGAAAGGGGGAAGAACATATTAGTCTAGAATTAGCACTAAAGGTTGCTGAATTTTTTAGCTGAAGATTTTTTCAAGGAAAAATCACTTTCATCAACATTTTTTTAATTGTTCTAAAAGAAGCCAGGAAATAAAAAATGTTTCTAGATACCAAAGTTTCTTTTCAAAAAGAAAAACCCAAATTGTCTGCTTTTGTTTTTCTTTCTTTTTTTTTTTTTTTTTTGAAACTGAAAGCAGTCAAACCCCAGTTTTATGTTCAATTGGAAAACTGAGAAAAAGGGAGAAATAGTTTCTCTTTCAAAAATGCCATCAATACATTTAATTGTCACTGGAAGGTAAAGGCTTTGAGTACTGGAATATTTTTCTTTTTCTTTTCCTTTCTTTTTATATACTTTTTTTTTTTTTTGGTATCTGCCTTTACAAGGCTGTAAATTGTGATTAATCTAGCAACCTATCACCAGGATTGAATTACATTTCGTACTGTGCTGCAAGGCTAATTAATTTAATAGTCTTATGTAAGTGCAGCCTAGCTGTGGCATTCTGAGCCTCCTCGCGCATGGTGGCTTTGAGACTCCTAACTGAATCCCAAACCTTCCAGGTTCGTGTTCTGGGCAAGGCTGCCAAAGTGCCAGCTCTGGCCGCTGTGGACTGTGCACGCTTAGCTCTGCCAGATATTATTCGGATTAGTCGGGCACAAGATGGACAAGCACACATGTTCTTTCCACACCCATCCTCTCGACCTTGTGTGTGCAAGAATGCTCCATTCCTAAGAAATTCCTTTCTCAGATATCTTCCTGTATGACTATCCTAAATAGACTTAGTTTACTGTCTTCTCCTCATGGTCCAGACACCTTCAATTCTCCTTTGAGCTTTGAGAATGGCTGGACCACAAGCAACAACAGCTCCTGTGGTCTATAATATCCCTGCAGTTATTTGGTGCCTCAGAATGCAAAGGAGCTTAAAATAGTAGATGAACTTGTGAAAGGTTCTTCCCCATCAACTCAGAGGAGCCATTAGAGAGACGGAGGTAGGAAGTATACTTTTATCCTCCTATTCCTATGCAAGTAATGAAAACGTCATGATATTGGAAGTAGAAGAATAAATTTCTTTACTCAGGGAAGGAATGAAGTTCCTCTTTCCATGCACCACCATGCACGTGCACATGTGACCTTATTTTTTGTAACACAGGCGCGGATTCTCTCCATCTTCTGATATGCATTTCCACAACGACAGAGCTGGTTTTGTACATATTCTGTTCTGTCTTTTCTAACATTACTGTTGGCTTCTTGCCTATGTCTATTTTTGAACTGCTGGTTTGGGCTGAGCCATTTCTTTTTTTTTTTTTTCCCCTTCTTCTGATTTGCATAGCATGAGCTTTTACTCAGCTAGAAATCCTGGCCTTGGTTTTTCCATAGACCTGAAACTCATGAAGTAAAGCAAGTTCATGAAGTGAAGACAAAAGCAGAGCTTCCAGACTGGGCCGATGGATTTCTTCACCCATTGTGCATACTCTCTTCTTGAAGCTCAAGAGCTACCCAAGACATGAGTTGGATCATAAAGGTATCTTAATCCAACCTGGAAGGAATCTTAATTTCCCTTAAAGCTAAATAAGCTCCCTAGCACTGTCACGGGGAGACCACTGTCACCTAAAGCAGTGGGATTTCATTGCCCGGGTTATCTCAGCTGCATCAGTCAACAGCTTTACAATTTTGACATTTGGGAGAAACAGTTGTAAGATTTTAATGAGAGCAGACACTTACCACCCCCAAGTAGCTAAATAGGCTAAAAATATCCCTTGTTTTGGTATTCCTAGGTTCCCTGAGGTTAGTGATATGTTTAATTTGCTGTCCGTTTGAATACAGGAACTCCCTTGACAGGTTTTTGACAGTGGAGAGTTTTGTTAACAGGAAGGTTCGAGTCAAGTAACATACCCACTCAGTCCCCTTATTTAGCTGTCCTCAACAGTATATTGCTCCCATTTTGTTCATAAAATGAGGGCCAACAAAGATTCCAAAGATCTGACAGGTTCTCTATTGTTCTTTATTTTCAAAATAGAACCATTCCCCACCAGATTTTTTTTTCTAGTAATTTATTCTGCCTCAAAAAAAGAAGAAAAAAAGAAAACATGAATTGAAGAACACTCTACAACGATTGCTGTTGTGAAGTTTTCTTTCTGAGGTTCTCCACTTGAATTCTCTTACATTCCTTCCTTACTGATTATGGCCTTATGCCCTTTGCTTAATGAAGTGTTCAGAAGCCCATGATGAACTACAACGGGCTGAGTGTGGTTGAATTTATGGCGGAGTACACACCTTCCTTGCTTGTTCCATGTTAGGAGTTGCAGTGGCAGTAGCCATCCTGCTGAAGACGTAATCAGTCCTGAGACCAGCAGCTTCTGGGAGGTAAGCGTAGGCGATTTGCATATCAGCTTTGTTCTAGTAGCTTACATGTTGAGCAGTCTAGAGGAAGGGTTACACGGGAAAGGAAATCTGCTATTCAGATATTAAACTTGCTTCCCTTGCATGAGATGCATCTTACCTTTTATATGGAAAATGCATACCCCAAACATTCTTTTCTCATTCCTGCCTGAGGTCCTCCAGACCCACATTTGCTACAAATGGTCCAGCTGAGTAACTTTGTGGGTTAGTTAAAATATCCCTGTTTCCTTTGGCAAAAACAAAGCTTACTTCTTCAGTGGAATAAGGCTCCAGGCAAGTGCCCTCAGCATTGGTCTACAGCTGCAGTTTCTCTTGGGGGAGGCTGAACAACAGAGGTGCGTGGAGACCAGCCCTCAAAGACACACTAACCTGCGAGGAAGTATGGAGAACTGCTCTTTCTTACTGTTTGGGAAACGGCTAGAGGGAGGACCACTTTTTATTAGTCCTTACTGTGGTCTTAGGGATGCTCTAGGAATATCTGCTGCCCTCAGCATTGCTGGTGAGATAGGCAGAGGAGCCCAGCACAGGCATATGGCATCTGTACCCAGAGAAGAATTAGCACAGAGCAGGGAAGACCTGGAAAGCAAAGGCGTTGATAGTCCCTGAACTGAAAGCAAGGTTTAACAGTCATCATTTAGCAGTTTAAATGCCATCATGGCTTTGCTGCTTGCTTTCCACAGCACTGCCCTATGCAGTGTGCATGCACCTCGCAGGGGTTTCTGCACTCTGCTCCGCTGCTCAGCCAATGTGTGCCCTAGAGAAAGAGTCTGCAAGAGGTTTGGAAACTTTTGGAGATATCTTGAGTTGGGCTGAGGTACCTAAAATAATTATGCAGCACTGAAGTATATTTGTGAAGAAGCCATGTGATGACTACAGGTCAACTATTATTTACAGTCAGGAATACATGCACAAGGTCTTGGTATTCCCAGTATTACTGTTATCCCCCAGTCAGCTACAAAATATGAAGTTTTAAGTAGGGGGAAAAACCCTTCTGGACATTTCTGTTGCTCTTTTCTTTCATAGATTTCCTTTCACTTGGTAGGGCCTCTGGGATGAGACATCCAGAAATACAGCGTTCCTGTGTTGAGGTGTCTTAGTTGTACAGGCTAGGTTTATACTAACAAAGCAAATAGTGCCAGCGCCTGTTCTCTGACCATGGGGCCAGCTGGCATTGTCTTGACATTTACATATTATTAAGCTTTCTTTATTTCCAAAATGGGGACTATTTCAGACTGCCTGTTCTGAGTGGTCATTCTCCCATATTAACTTCTGCACTGTGCCAGGGAATTGTTTGGGAAATGCTAGGTGATTTGAACAAAACTGTGCCAGGGGCCATTCTTACAATTTAACCATGTAAGTGATCAAGTTGCAGTGCCCAGAATATTCTCTGGCACTGGTTAATTTATTAGCAAAGGTATAGTCATAGAAAGGGATTATTGTGTCCGTAACTGGCAATATAATGTCTTCTTGCTTGCAAGCCAGAACCTATTTTTGGCAGCCAAATTACTCCACAAACTCATGTCTGTTCTGTTCCTGTGTATTAGAATCACATTTGAGATAAAGATTAAAACAAGAGGGCAAATTAACAGGCTGTTTATCCATCTTCAGTGTTCACATATTCTGGGTAAGAAATTAGAGACTGCCCATTCCATTATTTGAGGTTTGATTTATGTTCTGAATTGTAGTTGATCTGCACTACTTCATTTTTCATTTTAAAATAGACCCAAGGACCCTGACCCTCTTAAAAAGAAAGAGCATTGGCTTTGTGGTATTGCTGTACAAAAAGTAAACAGCCAGTTTTATGAGGAAAATGTCTTCGGGATGCATAACTCTTGCATGCCAAAGCCTGAATGTGGGATGCAGTGTATGACAAAGACGCAAAATGAGGGACACACAAAAACTATTCATCCAGTAAATTTAAAGTGTGGTGGGACCCAGTCCTGTAGTATAAATAAGTCTTGCTGTAACCTCAAAATTATGATTCTTTATTTCTGGTGTAAATGGTTGTTAACAATAAAAGTGTGGTACAGCCACATTTGTGTGAAATGCAGGAATCTGAGTCTAAAACTGGATGTTGGAAAGGAATGTTTAAATATACATTATATACCTATTTAGTTCTTGCTATTGTTCATTAAAGTCTTAGTTTAGAAATAGCAACTGCTTCTTTTACTTATTATATCACATATTTTGGACTGACTCATCAGTAATATAAACTGGATATCAACCTGAAATCAACCTGTCAAAGTGCAAATGAGGGACATGTGGGGCTGTTTTGATTTGCACCAGCTGATGGTTTGGACTTTTGGTTTGTTTTGGGTTTTTTTTCTTCTTTTTCCCCATTTTTCCTTTTTTTCTTCTCTTTTTAATACAAGAAAGTGATTTTAATTCTCAGCAGCAAGTTGTAAATAAAAAATGGTAAACAAAACATTACTTTATGCAAAGCTTGTTTAACAGTGTTTATTCAATGTCATGAGTATTACTGTACGTAGTTGCTTGGCTAAAGCAAGCCAATCAACTGGAATACTTATTTATGTGTCTGAAACCTTGCTGTAAATTGGAACTTGTAAGGAAGTGCTAACGCAGCCTCTGCTGTGAGATAAGAGTGAAAGTGTGGTTAGTCATGTAGCTAACAAGCATTTTTTGTTGCTTTCTTTACTAAGTATATGGATTAAAATCCATTAGACATGATAGCAATGACCTGTGTCTAATCCAGACAGATTTTATAGTTGAGTAATACCTTTGACTTCAGTGAAATAATTCCTGGATTAATCTGATGCAAATGAGAAGACAATCAGGCCACAAATACTGCAGTTCTAACGAAACCCTTCTCCCTGATCCTGTCTCTGACCTCCCATACTTTATCTTCCAAAGATCAGCTTTGTGGTGTTAATTATGGGGTAAGTAAGCAGTTACTTCCTAGAGCAAATCAGCAAAAGTCCAGGTTTGCTCTAGAGGTCCCAAAGATCAGAGCTCTGTGTTTCTTCAGGTTTCAATTTACCAGGCTCAAAACACTTAAAAGCACAAGGAGGAGAGGCTGGGGAGTGATCGGTTTACAAGTGACCTGGGAGTTCACAGTCTCCATCCCGTGAAATTACAGCCCATATAATAGGTCTTGTGCAGACAAAACCGCAACAAATTAACTCTAGCATCTTTGTTTGGTGGAGAAAAACACCTCTGCTTTATCAGCAAGTCCCAGGTTGTCCTCCACTGTAGTGCCAAACTCTTTTTTTTCCAGGAGGAATGTTTTGGACATGACACACACTTCGCTATTCTGCCAAGCAGGCGTACAGCATTTAGCAGTAGTACAACTGCATTTGAGTTAAAACTAATACCCCAGCCCTTCAAATGCTAACGTGCACCAAGGACTTCTCTCACATGGGTAGCTACACTGAATTTCATCACTCTCTGGCTGTTACCGCTCAAATGAGTTCCTACCAAGTTTTCATGGTCACAAAATTCTTCTGTGACAGTTATGAATTTAATGGTATGTAGAAGTGTTTGAAAGACTTAGTATATAACGAGCAGTGTGTTTGTCATCACATGTCATCCAATGTGCTTGACGCCATCTTATAGGTGGGTCTGGGAGTGCATATGTAGTCTATATTCTGTTGACCTCCACCAAAACCATGACCATAATTAATGACCCTATCTAGTGGAAATTAACAAACACCGATCAGAAGCATTTGCCTGTAACAAGAAGAATGTGCTTAAAAAGGACAGTGTTATCTGCAAAAGTGGCGAGATTTTTGTTAAGATGTTTTGAGAAAATGTTTTCTCAAGCCATGTTCATTTTTTCTATCCCTCTGTCAAAGATCAATTTTTGCAGATGTCAAGACTGAACAAGATTCACAGATTTCACTGTGAAATCTGCCAACTTCGCAAGAACAGGCAATTTTAATTCCAGGGTTTGAAAATTTCTTGTTAGTTGCAGCACTGAATCCCGTCACTCCTTTTCAAAAACCTTGTATTTGCAGCTAGGGTGTACTGCAGCAATCCTGAAGTTAGACTGCAAGCCCAGATTCAAGGTGGTTAAATTAATCTGTCCAAGAAGAATACATTCAGCGGTGTATATAATCTGCAGCAAAGAATTTAAACAAAGATCCTGGAGATGGAAGCACATTGCTTTCTCTGAGATTAGCAGTTGTTTCTAGGCCCTCACCTATTTGTGCAATTACCTTGGCAGGGTTCCAGAGGATAACTTCTCTCCATATAAAAATACCATATAAATAACATTAGGAATACATTTTGGTGGGGCTCTGTACCTAAGACAAAATGTTGCATGTGTATTTGGGGACTAAAAAAGAAACTACCTTCTATTTTGAAAATCATCAGGGCCAAATGGACCCAGAGGGGTCTAAGTGTTGCTGCATTTGTGTTCTCCAGAGATACACCGGTCTGTAAAAGCAGAGAGGAGAGCAGCAGGTAGTGAGATTCACAAAGGAGAAATAAGCTGCCCTTTATATGCAGGCACTGAAAACCAGAAATATCTAAGAAATACTGACCACTACTCTGCAGGTGCGGCGCACGTACTTAGCTCAAACCAACTGATTATTACAATTGTATATTTTACACTCCAGAGATCTGAGCAGAGTAGTTGGACAGTCACTTATGTGGTTTTTGTGTCTTCTCAGTACCTGGACATATGGAGACTGAAGAATATGCGTGTTCACAAAAGTCCCAAAGCCACTGGAGGAGTGCTTGAGATTGTACTTGGGCATGCACAACAGCCATCAGCAAAGCTGTGCAGAGGGCTTCTGTAAAGGCAGCCCTTGCCTGCCTATTGGAGATGTTTAGAGCTGGGGTAGGGGAGGGAAACTTTGGTAATGAAGCCAGAACAGGATATCTCTGATATGACAGTCATGCAGTGCCTGAGCTAATTAGGGACAGGGCATGGATGGCAGAGCTCACTTTTGGCCAGGGAGGAAGAATGGATCAAGATTGCTTGGGAAATTGAACAGCAATCAGTCCAGCAGATGACACATAAGCTGTGTTGGAGACAAATGGAACAAAGTCAGAAAAACTTTACATATGACAGGATTAGAATAACTGTAGACTCCATGGTGGAACAACACAAGGAGAAGATTATATTCTCAGTCTGCAATTCTTGCAACATAGCTTGATCCTATGGACTAGTTGATACTGTGTGAGGCTTAGCTAGCAGGCAATAGCAAATAGCCCTCGCACCAGCTGAGCAGAGCACTGCAGACCTCCCTCATGCTCCTTGGTGCCTCAAGAGGCCATTTCTGCAAACAACTTACTGGTGCCCAGCCACTGGGAGATGGTTAGTAGTTTCTCAGGCTGCCCTTATTCATTTCAGCCTGCAAAACAGACCTGAGTATCATATGCTGTCTCACCTTGGACCTTAGCAGCCCCAAGAACTTAAAAACCTGCCATCGAGGGAACTGCAACCTTGGTTTAAGGCTGTAAATTTTTGCACTGTAGGTAAGTTAGAGTTCAGATCCAGAATGCTGACCTGAGCTTGACATGCAATATAAATGTATCCTATGATGGGTTTATTACATCCTGAAGTCTGTTGTTGTTGTGGATCCAGACTGCAGACGTTTTAGCTGTATCCTAAGGTTTCATTTTTACCAGCAAGTTAAACAGGGCACAGGCACAGACACTAAACCTCCATTATCTGTAATGTTTAATGGTGCCTTGTCTGATTTTGACTCAAGATAACTAGCACTCTCCCTGATGATTCCCAGGTGTGGCTTGGGGATAATGTATGGGATGAAGATATTCCCAATAATGAGTCTGAATGTGGCCACCTTATTTTGGAGGTGAAGGGAGTTTAATACTATGGAGATAACCATATCATGCTATGCTAGCTTCAGGACCACAACATCATTTAGTTTACTAGTATAGATGCAGGCTTTGAAGGGAAGCACAGGAGCTACCATTCTTACCTGGCCTAGACCCCCAGCTGACGCAAAGGCTGCCTTGTCACTTGGGAGAAGATAGAAAGCATCTCTATGGAAAGGGTGCAGGGAGTATTGCGGTACAAATGTGCCCTAAGGCAAATCTTACATTGAAAATGTACAGAAGAGCAATATGATGAGGATGTTTGCATGGGAAAGTCTAGACTGAGTTACTGCCTGGTAGCTGCTCAAGACAAATTCACTGAGACATCGCAAAAGCTGATTGCAAAGGTGGGTGTGTATTAAATGTTATTTCATAATAAATTGTACAGCACATGCTCTTGATGTAACACTTTTCCTTGTAAAATCCTGAAAAGACTGAGCTGTGGTCTGTGCTTCAGCAAGGAAATGCACCAAGGAGCATGAAGCGAAAAAGAGTGAATGAAGGTGAATAAGTTCATCATAGTTCATTAAAAAATATCATATTTCTGCCTAATATGGCCTGCAGTCATTATCACAGCTTCAGATCCTCTGGCTGTTATTACTAGAAACTCACCTCTCAAATCATTAAAATCGGTGTTGCCTAAATTATCCTTTTAGCATCTCACTCCAGTCACAGCAATATATAGAGCTGAAAAAGACATCCTGGATCACTGAGTCCAGTCCTGGGAAACTGCATCATACAGTCCCTGTTACAAAACTGCAAGACCCTTCTTAACAGTAGGCAGGTTTCAGTCTTCGTCCCTGCCAGTATAGCACTGTTTCAAATCTTTCTTCTTCTGTTGGTTCCAAAATTCCCACTTCCAGACTGCATTTATTCCCAGCGACTTTCCACCCATTCATTCCACCATCCTTAGCTCTTCTGTTTGCTGCTAATCTCCCTAAATTGTTTGCAATCCACAGACATATCCCTTCACAACAGCATCATTTCCACATGCTCTTTGAAGTCTTTCAGCTGCCTCCCCTTTTCTTCTGAATCTAAAACAAAGTTCTGGTGCATACGTTCAAGACCCTTCCTTGGTTACCTCCTCTTTGCTTATCCACAGTATTTTGTTTCTTATAGTTAATTAGTATGATCAATGAATACCACCGACCCTTCTCTCAAATGAGTGTTATATCTTTACGCACCACTGGCCCTAATAAGAAGCAAGAATAGATAACTGAAGCCACAAGTTGGCTTCTCAGTTGAATAACTAACATCTCTCAGAAAAGTCATGCATCTCTGTGGGTTAGAAACTTAATAATCCATACCAGTCCAGAACGAAGAAGTCACCCAAAAGAATGCAGTGCAGCCTGTCCTTTCAAAAATATTGGCAGCAAAAGAACAAAAATAATCCCTGCCTTCTTCAGAGAAATGATTATAATCAGAAAACAAGACAGAGAATAAAATCTGCTACTGGTGGAGTTCCTTCTCTAACACCTCTGATTCTGTGGAAGAACTTGACTCATAACCAGCACAGAAAATCTACTCAAGTCTGAATATGCACTTAGGCTGAGAAAAAGAAAATGAATGTATTGACACTTCAAAGACGAGCCCACTTTTTTTCAAAATACTCCCATCATTTCAGTTTTCATCGTTTTTAACAGATCACTGCTATAATTATTTATGCAATGAGTTTGGAGAGTTTTCTAGCTGCTTTTCAGGTCTTCTCAACCTGTCCTTGCTTGCAGTGTAATCTTGACATTCTTTGTCATAAACATGCAGAAAATAAAGCTAAAGCATCCTTTGTAAAATGTTCTTGCATCAATTTAGTGGTTTTAGTTTTTCTTTAAAATGTATGAACATTCTCATTTTGTTGCAGAAAAAATCTTAGATATCTTTATTTTGACATGCAAATATTTGAAATAAAAATGTTTCAATGCAGCTGTCAGATACTTACTAAAAATATTAGTTCAGGTTACATGTATTTAGAGCACTGAAAACATGGGAAATGAGAACTGAGTTGAGAAAGAACGTTTTAATTGTAAACTAGTGGTATAGAAATTTTTAAACAATAGTAATGAGACGCAGGATATAGACATCTTGAATTCTGCAACCCCTATTAAACAAAGTACAGCCAGACGCAACAGTTAAAAATACGTAACCACACAAGTTCCCCATTTGCCCTCTTTTATTTGCTCTGTGTTTTCAATTTGTAATGACAATTTTGTATCAGAACAATAAACTAAGAGGATCATCTTTCTTTTGCCAGCTGTGACCCAAATGACTAGATTTGACTGTCCCATGAATGGAAACTGACAAATGAGACTTCAAAAGACTTCCCATTGCCAAGTTTAACAAAATTCTGCTATCTTTTAACCAAATATTTATGTATTACATGACTGTGTTTTATTATATTTATGTATTACATGGCTGTGTCCTATTAAATTTAAGTCTTCTCTGATCAGAGATACTCTCTTTCAATGTCATTTGTAATATTTGGTTTCAATTAATATACATGGAACTGAAAGAAATGCACAAAACCTTGTTTATTTTCTAGCAGTTGATGGTAACTGATTAAATCATTGCACATGGCATGATCTCCATCCCCTGTTTACTGTACAAAGCAGCTGGCAGGCCGCACCTGTCAGCCTAGGAGAGAATCTCATAAAGCTGCCAGTAAAACAGTGTAGCTGAATACACATCTGCTAATAAATTCTTTTCATCATATCTTAATCAAACAGCATATGTGGTTTATGGCCTTGCTAATAAAGGGTTTGAAATATCTTCTTGTGAACTTGATTTTATCAATGCCAACCCGTATAACCAGTTTTTATTTACTCCTCTGCTCAGTGGAAAGGTGTGTGGTGAAACAGTGGAAGCACAGGAAAAGGGGAATGAAAACTGGTCATTAACATAGGCAAAAAGTAACCCCGTTCTTTTATTAATCTTCTTTGTCCATTAATGGGACTGCTTCGCTGCTCTGCTTGCCAGTCATTCTGGTCCTGACTCCAGCCACTGTGTGCAAATACTTTCCAAGTGGTTCAGATGGGCAAGTTTCTAATAGCATCTACTGTAACACGTAGAGTGTGATTCACAACTTGAGTTTCAAGGTGGTCATGTCCAACTGTCTGGTTGGATGACTGGAGCTTAAAATATCAGGCAAATAATGATGGAGGATGCTTTTTAGCTAGGGTATAAGAACAAGGATGCTAACGTGGTTCTGGCTTGAAGGCTTGATGTTGAATAACAGTCTTCACAGGACTATCGATTGATAGTAATCAAGAGTGGCTATAACTAAAATAATGATATTTAAAGTTGAAATGAGCATTTGTGTGACAGATTTTGCTGTTCAGATTGGAAGAGATCTCATCCAAGATAACTCTTCTTCTGACTGATCTTGCTTCTGGACCAATGCTCTTTCCTCTGCATAAGCCAGTGTTGTTTTAATGTGTCAGCACGGTTTGTCACCTAACATACTCTTCAACCTTGATGTTTCGGTGAGGTATATAGCACACATATATTGCACAGGCAGAACAGCTTTCTGTGTAGTTGCTGACCCCACTGCATTAACTTCCTGGAGTGCTGTAGTCCTCAGTAGCTGGACAAAAAGTAGTGGTTCCTTTTCTTTTCCAGTCCCAAAGGTCCCTAGCAAGTGTCTGGCACAGTTTGTTCCTTGCTCTGGTTACTTATCCTGTCCTACATCTCAGCAAAGTGTTTCACCATGAGGTAATATCTTTCACACTGATCTGGCAAAATGTCACCCTTACCGTAGCTCCATGCCTTTTTAGGTTTTCTAAAGATGTATAGTACCATTTTGTAGCCAACTCTTGCATTTCTATATCATTAGCTACAGGCACACATCAGTTTAGCCTTACTCTTTACCTCTTGTACTACTATTCCATTGCTTCATATGGGAACAATGCTACATTTATGTATCCAAATTAAAGTTCCTTTTCAGTGTCTTCCTAATCTTTCTCTCTCAAAGACCTCCTAAAAAGTGTTGTGAGTTTTGAAGTCAGGAGCTGGATCCAAGTGCAACCTCTGCATCACTTTTCACAGCACTTTGCAGCTCCTTCTCACTATAGCCCACTCAAACCTGATGTCTAACTTCTTTGGCAGTTGTACAACATGACTCTGTCAAGCCTAGCTTACTTCCTTTTCCTAGGTATCTAACACTGACCTTCTAGCCTGCACACCTCCCTTCACTTGTGTGGAGCTGGTATCCATGTGAACTACAATAAGTGGAAATTCCTCAGTATTCTTCAGGATAAACTTTGCTCTTTTAGTCACACAAATCTCTTGAAAATTTTTACATATGAAAGACAATCAGATGATTCAACTATGACTGTAATTTTTTTGTGTCACCTTAATTTAATTTTTTTTAAGTTTCCTTCTTTTTTTGTTCCTTTCACTTTATGCTGCATTGTCATCAGCAGGAAGTTTCACTCACCTTGTCTCATTGTTTTCGTGTCTCTCGACTATAGACAAACCATAGGACTGTAATCTTCTGTGTATCTAGCTCCAAAGAGCCTAAAGAGGAAGGAAAGAAAAACAAAGTCAAGACATTGGCAATGTCACATTGTTTCCTCTCTGAATTAGAAAACACCATTTTCCTGCCTTTGGAAAAAAATTTGTATAGCGAAAAAAATTGGGAAATTCGAAGTTCATAAATGTTATTGCTACTTCAAAGGAAAAGACACCACCCCCACTCCTCCCACCACCCCCTGGTATTACATCTTGAGTGTGCATATTTTAAATACAATTTCCACATGAAGGATTTCGAAATATTTAAAAAAAATATTTTTTATACCTTCAATATCTGGTCATTCTTTCAAAACCTGGAGTGCTTTACATGTCTGGGCTATTAACCCTTTACCATTACATTAAGACTGACAGAGGATGTCACTGGAGAGTGTTTTCTGTAGTCTCAGCAAATTTCCCCAGAAAATCAACCTTTATCAACAAGAATAATTCAGTTCCTCATAATTGTGTTTCGTAGATCCTAAGAAATATTTTTACTTTATCCATGATGTTTATAACACTGACAGTTTTTATGTTCACATTTCTTTAAGCAAGGAAAACGCTGTTTCCTGAGGTGATTGCAGTACTGCGGAAGGGCACGTGGCTGAGGCACCTGATAGAAGAGAGCTGCCATGTACAGAAAGAGGATGAATTTTGGTGCAGAAGCAGCTGACTTAGCCAGAGACACTTAGAAATATGCCTGAAGAAATGTAATCGCCCCATAGCTATCTCTCTTCCCCATCAACTTTCTCCTGATGCTGTTTGTTAAGCTGAGGCAGATGTTTAACATACGATTTCCCTGCCCTGTTTGGAAAACCAGAGCTGCAGAAAAAGTGTCCAGCTGACAGTTTAGAACTTAAGACTAAATCTAGGATGTGGGAGGTGTCCTGCATCCTGGCTCCAGGAAGGAGAATTGTATCACGATATCTCAGATGAGTGTCCTCTTCAGGCAGGTGTATAATCCATAATTGTCTCTCATGTTCAAAGCAAGCTGTCCCTTCACCTTTTGGTAACCGGTACTAGATATGCTTTGTACATACCTAGAGGATTAAGCTTGACTTGCAAGATAGAGTTTCCTAGCAAAGCTTGAAAATAAACTGTGAAGCCTTTGGCTGTAGCCTGAACACAACCTCTAAGCAGTTCGTGACATGTAGAGCATGCTCATGGCTGAGGAGAGCAGGTATTTATAGAGAAGGTGACATCTGAGAAACAATTCTGGGAATGACTCTACCTAGATGGTAGAGTAGGTGTCTAAAGGGACAGACAGATGCTTAACCAATCTTGAACGCATGGCTTCTCTGAAAGCCAGAAAGAAAGCCTGTGAATTCAGGCATTGTAAAGCTGGCGATTTCCAATCAGCAGCCTAAGGATTTCCACATAGGTGATAAGCAGTCAACAAAGAATTGGGGAAAATATTGAGTAGGGATTTTTTGGACAGAAGGAGAAGGAATAAGATTCAGCAATAATCTGTCTGAATGAGGAAAAGTTCTACTATAGCTTGTTTCTTTTATACACCCTTGAAGAATCATAAAACAGATCCCAGGATGCCTAGTTGATACAGGAGAAATTCTCATTTTAGTGCTACATTTTGATGCAGAGACCATTTCTAGGCAGCAAAACATTATAAAAAAAGTACTCAATGGATATGAGATTGAAGCAGAGCTTTTTAATTATTTAGGCTGTCACATATAATGGCCAGTGGCCACTATTTGGAATGTTTTTAAATTTCATGAGCAGGGGCTGTACAATGCATTAATCTCAAAACTGGGAATAGAATCCCTCCTGGGCCTGTATTTGGCTGTAATACTTTAAACAGATATCTGTAATTTTGTAATCAAAGCCAAACCAAGATGAACTCTGACCAGAGGTATTCTGAGGTGGTTTCTATTTGCAACTTCTGAAAAGAGGCTTTCTGCCATAACATTAATTTTACTTTTCAGCTTGTGAAAGAATCAACAGATAAAAGGCAAAGACTGCCAAAGAAATGGGGTAAATATATTTACTGAGTAAATATTGTATTATTAAATGAAATGTGTCATACTTAGTTTCAGCACATGAAGCAAAACTGGCAGAACTGGACAGAGATCCTTTGGTTTAACTGTGGGTTTTTTCACTTTTACAAGCACAGAATGTGGTTTTGTGTCTGTCAGAATTTTTAGATGGATATAACAAGCTATTCTTCACCGTAGTGGAAAACATGGAAAAAGAATCCATTTTTATCTTTAGCAATCTGGGATGAAAAATTATAATATTCTAGCAGGTGAGTCTGGGAAGAACAGAAGTGATCTTATCTCTCCATTTGGCCCAAGAAAAGATCAAGTAGACCAAAACCATTCCTGGCGTGTTTGTCTAACCTGTTCTTACAACCTGTCAGCAAGAGAAACTGCACCAGTTGCCAGACGAGCTATTCCAGGGCTCAACTCTCCTTACCGTCAGAAAGTTCTTTCCACTGTCTAACCTAATTCTCCCTTCCTGTAATTTAAAAGTACTGTTTTTCTTCCTGCCCTCAGGGGATCTGGAGAACAGATTATTCTGTTCCTCTTTGCAACAACCTTTTAATTGCTTCATGCTATGGTCCTGCTCCCCTGGCTGTCCACACCGTGTGCTGGGTCACCTCCGGGATCCATTCTGGAGCGGAGCAATTAGGTGTGTCCTCAAACAACCTGTGGTTTATTTGTTAGATAGTCCAAGGACTGCACCAGTGAATCAGTCAAGCACCCAACATCTCTTCCTATCCACTAAACCCGGTTCTTCAACTTATACTCACCCCATTGGACCTTGCACCCTTCTTTGTCCTCACACCGCATCCTTCTGCCCACAATCTATACCCATATTGTCACTATGTAGAAAAGTATAAATGTGACACATGGTAAAGCAGCCACTCTTCATATCTAAGGCAAGCTGAAAAAGTATTTCCTCTTAAAGAATACCAAAGTTTCAGGCATAAACATAGGCCACATGGGGGCAGGAGGAGATCTAGGCCTTGTGGTAGGGTACCTCAGGCTATCCTAGGCTGCGGTGAGAAAGGGCATGTGAGGAAAGAATATCCCTAGCTGCTGACAGGGATGTGGCAGGGCAGCCACAGCTGTGAGCCTCGAGTGGGAAGAGTGTGATAGACAGACTTTGTGCAGCTCATGAGAGGCCAGTGAATTAGTTTTTGCAGAAGTCCATGGGGTAAGTACCACGCCAGGCTTTACTCCAAGTGCTGCAGTGTGTGGACACAATCAGTTCACATTACAGGGAGCGAACAAAAACTTAAGCCAATTGTTAGAAATTAGGAATGGAATAGAGAACTTAAAAAAGAGAGCATGATGTGCTACTGTATAAATTAACAAAAAACAGAAAAGTTGTGCATAGTACTGCAATTGCCCATATACAACAGCAGGACCGAAAAAGATTCAAAGGGAGGGGTATGGAAGAGCTTCTTTGTGAAGAATGACTAAAGAAATGGGGACTCTCAGGTCTGGGAAAGCAATGACTGGGGGGGATATGCAAAAGGGCTATACAGCCTAGAGTGATGTTAAGGAGGCAATAAGGATTGATTGTTTAGCTGAAGCTGGAAGAAGGGAGGCACAAAACCAAGTAAGAAGCTCATTCACTTGGGGTGCAGTTAAGCAGTGGAGCTCCTTGGCATAGGATGCTGTATGTGCCAAAATTCAAGAGGAGAAACAGACAAATTCAAGAAAGGGAAATCCACTGAGCTCAGGAAGTCCCTTAATCACAAGTAGTTGGAGGTAGGTGCCATTTTACTAGCTGCTTACCCTGTTCTTATGCTCTTATCTTAGCATCTGCTTTTCGTATCTGTCTTTGGGGCCAGGTGGGCTTTTTGTGGGACGCAGTACAACTACTCCAATGTAGGAACACTATGGATGTGAGCCATTCTAGGCCAGCTGACCTTTCTAAGAAGGAGATCAGAAAGAGATCAGAAAGGCCACAGGGACACTGCCACGAGGTTCTTGCTCCAACCTTTGGCTCTTCCTACCACCCACCCAAGCCTTCCACCCTCCTGCCCTCAACCTCACCAGCTGTGCCATCAGCAGCACACTCTGCTGCTAGCAGCTGACATGCCATGCTGCTATTTCTTCTTGCTCAGCAAAAGCAGTATTCATCTGTAGGTTCCCTCATTCTTTTGACTGGCAGGTTTTTGTGGTCCCTCATCTTCTTCAGAGATGTTCTTAGGATTTCCCATGCCTGAAAAGAGATATTTTCCAACATCCTCCTAAGGACAGAGGACAAGATTTTCATATCACTATATTATTTCTTGTACACAAAGACTAAACCTATGCTGTTAGTAGAATGGTGCAAGGCCTGCTTTCTGGAGCTGAGGGCAGATGGCACAGCATGGCTCACATCCATACATCTAACCTCTTTCCCTGCGAAACAGGTTAGCCACATCCAAAGTGTCTATCGGGAATTATTCCTGACCTATATAGTCACCTTGAACTGTGCTCAGCTACTGCCTGGGGGAATGCTAGTTGACATAGACCAAAGGTGTGTTAACAATTTAACCATATGGACAATTGCATGGCAGAGCTTGGGCCTTCTCTGTGGCGCTACCGCGGCAGTATTTTAAAGTTGGAACTGCGTTTCAGAAAAGTAATCTTAAGTCTGATAATGATTCACTAGGGAGTGCCAGATACTTACAAGAAACCTGCAGAGATGTCCCATTATTGATAATTTGGTAGAAACAGTCACTCCGGATGAGAATTTTCTCCTTGACCGTGGGTAGTCAATAGTTCACATCTGTTCTCTATAGGATCTTAGGTCATGTTCAATCTTGTACTGTAGGGCCATCTTCTAGTAATGTAATGATTTAGCTAGTGCTTGGTCCATTCTCCACCTCATCCTTCCTTCGGGGAAAACATACGTGAAAAATTGTGTCTGCTTAATAAGACTTCAGTTATGGTTTTAGGTTTTGGTGTAATTTTTTTATGCCTTTGCTGATCTCTATAAATAATAGAAATGGCAGCACAGAGAGCTGTATTTTGAACTTCAAGAAGGGAAAGTGTGTGTTAGCTCATTAAATAGTTAACCAATGAATTTCCAAGTCTCCATGTGCATTATTTTACAATTGTACTCTAGGCAATCTTAAAAATGTGATCTAAAAAAAGACATGCTGAGATTTGTTTTCCAATTATCTTGTAGCAAGGAGTTCCACAAATGAAGTGATTTTTAGGGAAAAAATATTTCTATTATTATTTTAAGTGTATTAATCTTTTCACTATTTTCAGTAAGGATAAATAGATGTTTGAAGTTACATATAACAATAATTATTGCACACAGTTAATGTATAATGTCCAAGCTGAATCTTACCCTTTTTAGATGCTCCTCTTTTAAGTCCTTAATCATTTTCATTGCTTGTATAATGTTCTCATTTAAGTAATTAGTCTATCTAGAAGAAGCATTATACGCTTTAAAATATATATAGGTGAAATGTGCTTTGGTATTAAAAGGTTTCTTAACAAAAATAAAAATTTCAGTAATAACTATTTAATGAGAAAGTTTGGTCTAAGCATTGTACATGTTAGCTGTTCTTAAATCACTACAGAAATGGGTTTGGATTGCAGCTTTTCCTTTCAATTTAAGTTGGTGAGCAACCAAATTATAATCAACATCAATAAAGTATACAGGCTAGAACAGTAAAAAATAATGTTGAAACAAAATAGTTCATGTCAGTTGAAACAGGGAGATAGATTCCCAGGTGGCTCATAAAGAAAAGGAAAATAGCCATAATGAACAGTGCATTGAATCCAACCCACTAGTCCTTCCCGAGGCAAATCTTCCTTTGACTTCAAGGCATGTTGTTTGTGTAAAAAGTTGACTGGGGCTCTGGTGTGGGAGATCTTGCTTATTTCTAAATAAAAACCCTTCAAACTTCACAAGCCCTTTAACTCTGTGTGTGTTCATGTGGCTGCTCCCAGTGACTGAGGCTTGTCCATTAAGAGCTGTGACTTATTTTATTCTCAAGTTTTCTTCTTGGGAATATTTATTCTGCCTTATTCTAATGTGGAGTTCAAAGCAAACAGGAAAACGTCCCAAAATTCAGAATCACAGCAAGATCTTATTTCACACTGGATATCATTTTGTTCTATGTCCTCCCACTGGGCTGGATTACTGGGTGGCGATGAAAAATTGGGCCCTTAGTGAATAAAGACATTCAACTCCTCATCTTTAATTTCCTTTTGAAAATCTCTTTTTAAAACATAGGGAAAGCATAAATTTTTGTGATTATGTTTTAAAATATGTTTGAGCCTGAAACAGCTGTAAGACAAAATCTAAATAAGTGTGTGTAAATAGCTACACATTAGGCACAGAAGAAATAATGTAAACTTCTACCTCACCTAATCCCAGCAGAACTCCAGGTACTGCCTTTCCAAGGTTTACTGCTCAGGAATGTTTGTGGAGCTACTTAAAATGCCTTCCTGACACTGAGACACAAAACCTAGGTAGGATTCATCTGACTGAATGCATGCATTTTCAGTGGAAATCTCTACATCAGAGCTAGTTATTCAAATTCCCTTTATAGCCTCTTTTTGTTCCCTTTACAGTGGAGAGAAACAGGCATTTTTCAGGATTAATCTCATCCTAATGCAGGTTTCTAAAATGGGTGGTATGAATCCAGCCCCCAAAGTGTCTGTTGAGACTAAAGCAATCTTAGACAGGCTACCTGAGGTTCAGATGTTTACACTGTAGACAACTAAAGTTAAATGAGTTGTATCCTATATAAAGTGTTTAAGTTCAGAAGGAATAGTTGGGCAATTTAATATATTAAATTGAGCAAAAATCTCTGACTAAAGAATAGCTTTTGTTTGGCTAAAGCACATCTTTCTGAAATGCAGCCAATATTAGTATGAAGAGAAGGAGAATGCACTACTTTGTAGCTGCTTTTTCTGAGTAATCTCCCTCACTGCTGAAAAATGTGCCTTATTTCCAAACTAAACCTGTCTGGTTTTAGCTTATACCCATTGATTTTCTTTAGGCCTTTTTTCTTTGGTTTAAAGGTCCTTTCAGTGTTCAGCGTTTTTCCTAATGAATGTACGTGCATACATAATCAAGCCACCTTTAAATCTACTATAATCTAAACAGATTGAGTATTTCCAGTGCCCCACTGTAAGGCATTTTCTCCATCCTGAAATGATTTTTAAGGTCCTTTCTGCAGCCTTTCCAATTTTTCAACTTTTTTTTTTACCAAATATGGACACCAGATGTGTATGTAATATTCTACTATCAATCTCATCAATACTACATACAGAGGTAAAATCATCACCCTGCTTGTATTTGTTACTTAGTTTATACAATAAAGGGTTCATATATGTTTGGTTTTTTTTTTCCAGAATTACATTAGGAACTTCTGCTCTGTTGCTTGTCTCTTAAAATCCATTTTAGAACAGCTTCAGAAGTTCGGCTGTATTAAACTGGTTTGCTGAAATTGTCTCACCTGGCTAAATAAGTCAGCTAATTTTGTGTACCATTATATGCTCTTCCACCAGTTTTTGTGTCATTCATAACTGTCTTCTGCCAATATTTTAGGAATATTTTACATTAGATGTGGTCACCCTTCAGGCAATCCTTGAGAGCTGACACTAGAGGTAAAAGTGTGCCCTGTGGCGGGTTACCTTTGGGAACTGTCAGCCAGTTCTTAATCGTATCAATTTATTCCTTTATCAGCTTTTCCATTATTTTGGCTGGCATTGATGTCCAGTAACTTGCCTAATTTAACCTTTTTGGATATTGGCACAGCATTTGTACTCTTCTAGTCTTCTGGAATTTCTCCAGTATTTCAAGATTTATTCAAAAGTAACATTAGTGATCCGGCTGCCTCCTTGGGAAGCTGCTGAGGACTCTTGGATTCAAGCTATCTGGCCTACTGATTTAGAAATATTTAACGGTTTTTGTCTAAAATCCTTCTTGGTAACTGAGGGACTGGAAAGATCTTAATCATCCTCATGTGAAGTGATTAAATGATTCTGGTTTTCTCCGAGTATTAAAAGGCAATATTTACTGAACATTTATCCTTTTTCTCTATCTTTATTAACAGATTTAACATCCTTATCTAATGACAAGATTATATCACTTCTAGCATATTTTTTCTCTTTTTAATAAAAGTTAAAAAGTTCTTTCTCTTTTCCTTAAAAACAGCAATTATTTCCCCATGCTTTTAGGTTCTCATATTAATTATTTTGTTCAGAATTTCTCATTCATACTGCTAATTACATCTGCCATTTCTATCTGTTTTCACGTGTATATTTATACATTGCTTTTATATTCCCAATTTCCACAAAATGAGGTTGGGCTTTTAGCCAAAGTTTGTTCTTTCTTGATTGTGAAATCATGGGATTTTAGCCATCTAATAAACTCTTCTAAAAGAACTCCTAAGTTTCATTCAAAGTTCTCTGCTTACATTTCACTTTCCAGGAATTTTGCTCATAACATTCCTCACCTTTTGGAAATGATGTCTTTTTAAAGCACAAACTATGTGACTAATTGGGAATTTTCTTTGTTTATCTTCTTAGAAGAGGGCAGATCATGATTGCTTGTCTCCAGGCTGCCACCATCCTTTGGTCTAGAGAGGCCATCTTTGGTCTAGAGAGTAATTCACCTAGCATTAGAAGACTGTATTTAACATAACAAAGAGCAAAATTGTCATAGGCAACATCTTTAGATGAATGACTATGTATTTAATGTTTAAGATTCTGGTGTTTTATTGCTGTTTGAACTGAACTTCCGACCTTCTTCTTCCAAGCTGAAGCTTCCACATAGCAAGATAAAGAATTTATTTTGTTGGGATGTGTAAGATATTTTAGAAACAACAACTAAAATGATTGGGTTTTTTGTCATCTGTATTTTAACAGACAACATCCTGAATAGATATTGCACAAACCAAACTGTTTTGTTCATTTAGCCACGTATATTTAGGCACACAGAATTATAACAATCTTTTATGCCTGATAAAGTGATAAGCTCTCTTAAAAACAACTAGAGCTGCAGTGAACTTTGGAAAACAAGCCCCCTAAAGCTTGTAAGTTTTATTGCCATTTTCCAGGTGGGCTCATAAGGAAAAGGGAGGCCCTAAAATGATGGAAGTAGCCAAAGCACACTCAAGGGTAATTCAGAAACCTGAAAGCACAGCAGCCAATACAAATGTCATGCTATGGTGAAGATACAAGCCAGAACAAGAGTCTTGCATCGCTTCAAAATATGAAATGTTAACTTTCAGTAGGTGCATCTTGGAGGAGACATGTCAAGCAGGGCAAGTGCCTAAGAGACAGAGGTAGAGAGAATGCTAAAGGGGAAGGAAAGTGTATTATTATTCCAAATTCAGGCCAGATTGTGGATCTGCTATCAGTTGTGTAAGACAAGATGTGTTAATAAAAGGCATTTTTTTGATTTATATAATGAAGCAATGATTTTCCCTTCCTACCCTCCATCTGAGAAGGAAGATAGTGGCTACAAGAAATTGCAAAGAGGTTATTACAGCAAGACATTCAGATATCCTCCCACAGCTGCTAAATGACTTGCTGAGTCCTGACTCATGTTTCCACCTCTTCCTGAGCATGAATTGCTGTGGATAACCAGAATCCAGCTAGTGCTTAAATCCCAAACCCAAGTGTAGGTGTCCCACATAGGAACTGAAGTGCAGGTGTGCCTTACCATTCTGTGTGCACTATATCCACTAGTAGTCCAGAAAACAAACTGGAGACTGTACTATCTTCTTTCTGCTGAACTGCTTGTGCAATCCTCATTTTCATAATGTGACTGTTACCCTGTCATTAATGTCAGGTACTTACTTCCCATGAAAGATCCCAAAGTTATGGGCAAATACCCGAGGTGTGGAGGGATGGGGCAATTTATTCAGGGCTACATAGGAAATCTGTGGTTGAACAGAAATTGAGTCTCCTGAGTCCTGATTTCTTATGTACAAGGGGTAGAGCACAGAACAAGTTTTAGCAAACATGGCAAGTTGTGCTGCCCTGCTCCAATTTTGTGACTAAACATACACAGTTAGATCTAACGCTTCCTGGCTGTGGCAGGTCCCATATGCAGATCATCCTAGGACATTTCTGAAGGACTGCACCTACTGTAGGTACTTGGTAGTTCTGCAAACAGCCTTGCTCTCTGCTCAGGAGAGGAGCAAACTGGAAAGATGGCAGTTTAGATTAATTTAATACTTCCAGAGCATGAGGCCCACGAAGCACAGGGTCTGATACCATCACCATGTTCATATGTGTATACATCTCCTAAGGGAGTTCCTTACAGAGCAAGAAGAGAAAGGACTGAAAGATTCTATAAAAATGTGCAAACAACTCAACAGAGAAGAATTGGTTTCTGAAAGAAAATATTTAACAAAATTTTTCCTGAAAAGTTTCAGTTTTCATGTACTCTGTTTTATTATGAGATCTAGAAGAGACTGACCAGGCAGAGAAGATAAACTGCAAAATCTGTTGTAGAGCTTAGGAGGGAGGGGCACAAGAAAGTCACTGCACTTTGACGTGTTTTTATGGTTCCCTCTAAGAGATTTTTGTGTGTAAATAATGTAGCTGAGATCATCCAGAGTAAAGTAAACTTTTTCCTTCAGATACTCTGATTTCCTTCAAGAGCTATTTGTGTATGCATGTGTGTGTGTGTTCCTGTATAGCTGAGAATAGTCAGTGAATTCAAACACTTTCGGACACATTGAAACAATACTTGAGAATTAGTCCTGAGCCCCCCAGAGTGTTCAGTGCTTTACAAAACAGAGGAAATCCTAACTGCTACTTCTAGAGCATTTTGTCATATTGTCTAAATTACAGAAATGGAGAAATCCAGCTGCTTTAGGGCCTGGAGTAGAGAGGTACAACTTTGTTATCATCATAGGGATATTCCCCATCTATGTCAGATGAGGATCAGATACAAAGACGTCACTTTTTAAATTGATGGGTTTTACATTTGCTCCAGTGTCTTACCCTGACTCAGTCAACTATATTAAAAGAGGAAAACCACAAATATGATATTGGGAAGAGATGCTATTGCTGTTCCACTGATCTGATTGGGCAGGGCTGTTTCAGCACACAGCCTCAGTTATATCAACGACTGCAAAATTCAGAAGGTATTTGGCATCTCTCAATGAGTGGCAAAGAGGCATCGCTTCCTTGTGATCACTTCAGTCCACAAGCCGCACTCTAATGAGCCAACACAAACTTTTAGGAACATTGACAGTTCTACATAACTCTTTCTTGACCTCTACAGAGTATTTGACACCACTAAGGGTTTGGCAATAAATAATCAAGGGGTGATTCTTATGAAATTGTTATGTTCCCCCAACCCAACCTATCTTTAATCTGAGAGTAAACTGCCATTTCCATTAACGTCAGTCACAAACTTTGAGGGTAGACCTGCATTTTGTATTTCCATAACTGACTTTCCCGAGTCAGCTTCCAAACTAATGCAGTCTATGCTTGTTTGCAATGGGGCTAAGCGCTTGCTTGGATTAGTGTTGATTAGGTCTGTTGATCTGAGGTTAGACCACAATTCTTTCGCAAATGGAAATATTCTTGGTTGTCTTTCCCCACGCACAGAGGGCACTTGTTTGAAAAAGGATTTGCTGGGTGGGTAGAGAACCTGCCATTCACTACTCTCAGACAGAACTGTCCCTGTTTGCCATCATCCCTTCTTCAAGTCAGCGCTGTCAGTTACATTAGTTATTTCCTGAGCACTACTTTTATCCAATAAAAAACCCCAAATAAACTAATGAGAAGCATGTTAAGCAATCTCTCTCTGTTCCCTTCAGTGAGGCATAATGGAACAACTATGTAAATAAAACTGTCATTTTTATAGACCTCAAGCCAACATAGCTCTCAAGTGCACCAGATTCTGTGGGATGTGGTTCCACACTGCAGTGGGTGCAGCCTGTCCTATTGCATGACCAACACAATGTGTGTTTTCTTGACCAGAGAAGGAGAGACTCACCCAAGGGCATTAGCACCTGCTCTGGGAACCAGAGAGCATGAGTTTCTAGTCTCTGTCAGTTGTGGTGACTACTGCTTGTATTTCCAGGCACTTCAAAGCCGTATTCTTGAGCAAGGTCTTATACCATACCTTAGAATAACATTTTTCCTTTTTCAAATAAATTACAGGTTTCACAAGCTCATTTGCAGTGGGCAGGGAACTGCCTCACCCAGTGGTAAGGCAAACCATAGCCACTGAGTATCTTTGATATCAAGGATAAATATGGCATGGTTTTGGCTTTGGCTCATCATCTTTCTAAACTGGTTATTAAAGGGCAGTTTCCATCATGTACCACACATAGGACTGAAAAGTTTGAACTTGGTGCATCAGCAAACATTCATAAGGGAAAAGAAATGGATAAATTGTCATCTCCTCTAATGACTGACTAGTCTAACACAAGTGTCTTTGAAATATAATGAAAGATACATGTATGAAGTATTTTTGGTTGCACATGACAGAGCCTTTTGAAAATGTTTTTCTTCTCAGACTCAGACAGTGTCCTTTGAATAAGTTTTATAAGTAAAAGCTATACTGACTTCATTATGGAAACACTGATAGTCTGCAGCTGGATGCTTTTGGTGAACAAAGCATTAACTGCTTTGGCACATATTAGCTGGATTGGGAGCTGTGAGATATGTTATCCAATCAATGACTTGCATCTGGTCAACTGACATCTTATCTAACAGTGCTATACGTGAGCTAATAAACAAAGTATTATCTTTATACTTGTCATTCACTGCTATTAACAGTAATGAATTAATTAATTGATCCCTGATTAGCCGATTTGTGATCACTTTGTGGTAGGCAATGAAGGTAAAAATCAGAACTTAAATGGTTACCATGTCATTTCATGCTTATTTTTGTATTATCATTTGGCAGAATGTTATGTACCAATTTGAAACAGCTGGTCCAAGTGAGTTAAACCAGTTTAATATCCGGGATATATCACCAAGGGGATTACTTATTAAATTATAGGAAGTGATCTTAGATTTCAATAGTGGTTTATTATTCAAAATTGTTTGCCTTACAACAAATTGTAGTTTTTGACCTCAGAGTTTGTATCTTTCATTTTAATATTGTGGTAGTTTATTAGAATCATAAATATTAAGATATAAAAGTTTATTATCCCAAAATTTCAACAGAGACTCATTGGAAACTATTATTCCCAAATGCCTTTTTGATGACAGTAAAATGTACTGTAAGTTAAGTGAAAACTTTTATTCAACAGTTCAGCTACAATGCTATTTCTCTGTTACATAAAAAAGACCACACCATTTCATTAGAACCAAATTGTGTCATTCTATCGTCCATGTAATGTAAGTTTGCTGCTATTTTTAAAACAGTAGGCCCAGATTCTCACTTCCTAGTAAGTTATGTCCATCAGTTTTGATGTAATTACTCCTGATTTACACTGGTTTGAGTGAGATCGCTAACAAATTACAATCTTGTTCAGTCACAGAGAGAAAATATCGTTTCTAGTTTCCCCACAAAACTTGCATAACTTTTTTCTGAATATGTCTTTGGACAGATAGAAAGGTAAGGCATAATGTAGACCTGAATGAGTAGACTGACAAGGCAAGCTAGACGGAAAGGTATTGTCTAAACCTGAGATATGAGTAATCTTTTGTGGACCTCGTCATTCCTGTAGCCAGTCCCATATTTCGGTGTTCACTCTTGGAGGGCAGTGAGAGCAGCTGTACTGTATTCATTTGCTTTGTGCTGAGTGGACTGCAGAACAATTTCTCAGTGGATCAGGGTAAAAAATATTGAATAGATTTGGCTTAAGTCTTTCCTGCCTGCTCTGTGACTTGTTAGTCTCCCTGCACAGGATTCATCTGACTGGCTGGAGATATCTATAACATACAGGGGTTTTTTTCTTTCTCAAGTAGTGACCCTAAGCTCCCTTTTCATCAATGAGAAAAACAGACATTTCTGGGATATGAGTCAGCTCACAGTCGTTTAAAATAGGCCAGATGAATTGTGTTCTGAAATTGTTGACTTATTTTCATGGGCGATGAAGGCAATCTATGGTGACTAACTCACATATAGTTATCTACAATGTTGATATTAAAATTATGTAAGCTGTATCCCACTGCAAGACCATAGTCTATCTAGTTGGGTGAGAAAATTGCAAACTAACTCCTTTCTCAACTGTCAGGATATGATCTCAAGACTGAAAGCAATTTAGCACTTTAGCACAGAACTTAATCTAATGTGATAAGCTCAGCCAAGCTATTCTCCTCCCAGAACGAAGGACAGTCTCTCTGTATGGTGCTGCTCTACACTGTGTAGATGCATGGATGACACTGTGGGCCACTGCTCAGTGGGCTCACACTGGTAATATTTATCCAGCAGCAGTCCTATTGCAAAAGTCAATCTATAGCATTTGGTGGTTGGAGATGCCATATTCCAGAGAGAAAATAACATAACTATCCTGAGATTGTATAGACAGTAAGGTTGGATTGTGACTTCCTCTGCAATGAATAAACAGGCAATATTAAGCTGTCCAGTTCCTGGAGACAATTCCTGTCCCTAATTGTAAAAAAAATTACAGTGATTCATAGTGCATGTTTTGGCACAAAGTGTGATGAGTGATGCAGCTGCACACAAGTTATCATTTCTTCTCCAGCCTCCCTCTACCTCCTTGGTGAAGAGATGCAAAGAACTAGACATGTCTCTGTACTTACTCTTTTTCAGGTGGAATTTCTCTTCCTTTCAGTAGGCATAGCAAAACTCAGTCCGGCCTTTGCTATTCTGCTCTGAGTACAAAACAGTTCCACTGAGCACTGTTTTATGTATGCTGAAACTATGATTTTGATGCCTTTCTGGTAACAGCAGACTAAAGGTTTGTCTTGCCTTTTTAGCCAAGTATCACAGCAATAACTGTGATATTAATAAGGGCAAGAAGTTGGGAGTGACTCTGCTTTTTATCTGTGAAGTTGCACAGAGCAGAGCAAGTGGAACAACTCCTTTGCTTATATTTTTAAAAGGTCAGATTCCAGGCCTGTTATTCATGGTTTATACTACTGAATAGAATCATCTTCTGTATGAAATCTGAGCGATATTTGCATATAACATTGCATGCTAGCTGGGGCCCAAACCCCCTTCTGTCCATAGCCTTTTGCATTTGAAATGGTTTGTGCTTTAGACTTGGGCTAACTGGCTGGAACTATGGGGCTAATATTGGGATTTCTTTTCCACGTGGAAAAGAGCTAACTACTCGCTCCCAGAGAAGGTTAAGGACAGGCATTAAAAGGCTGGACATCTAGTACCCACCTGTAAGTCCCCAAACTGGCTTGGCACAGACAAATTCTCTAGTCATTCACCAGGAAAGCATCAGAGAGTAGCCCAGTTCACTGCAGAAAGGAGATTTATGGGAAGTATGACCTTAGGTGCCTGTAATAACACTTAAGTAACTACAGCACTTGGGAGGACACTGTTATTTTCCTTACAGCTTTATGGCTAGAGAAGGATGACCTGTATACACCAATACTGGTGTCAGTCTTCTGTAATTCTGTCATGAAAACATATCCTCTGCATGAATTTACCTAAGAATCCTTTTCTTCTAACAAATAAGAAACTTCTGACTTTTTTTACTTGCTTTGGTGATTGTTTTAAGCATGATTTCCTTTCTTTTATCCTCATGGTAACCCTCAAAAATATTTCTGTTTCTGCCTGTCCATATCTTCCAATGCCTCAACCTGTGATTCATTGTCTGGGAGATCTGCTGGGAATACTGAGTCAGGTTTTCTTCTCCTTTAAGCCAGGATGACTTGCACTGCTACTGGATGTACTACTAGCACATATGGTAATAACACCTGCTCCAAATTCTGAAGTTCCCTGAAACAGCTCTGGCTTGGACTTTGAACTGCCTCTCAACTAATCCCTTCCTTTAAAGAGGTAAGGAAGAAGACGACAGTGGTTCTTTGATGTTTTTAAACAGTACCACTGCTAGTTATTTTCTGGCGATTACAGAAGCAGGTTTTTTTTGTAGTGGATCCATAGTTTTAAAATATTTTGAGCATGGCTTTGTAGTGAATTTGAGCTCTGAATGTGTATTTCCATCATCAAACTATTAAATGTAATTGATCTTTATTGTTACGTTTTTCTTTTTTTTTCCCTGATTTTCATAATGTTTTAATAAAAAACCTGATGTATATTATTACCAAAATATGAGTAAATATGAGGATATTAGAAGAAACAGCAGAACAGAACATACAATGAATGTAAGGCAATGTGGAAAATTATCAGAATACGTTTTCCATTAGTTAAATGGCAATTATACTTTTATGCGTGAATGTGTATAGATGGCAGTAAGGACTTCAAAAGATGATACTTCTGACAGCCAGCACTGCAAACTTAAGCTGAAACATGAGAGACAAGCTTTGTTCTTTCTCCTCACCCTTTCATCATAAAAATTAATAGAAAAGTTCAGTAATCAGAATATCGCTGGCATCTTTGATGACACATGAAGCAGAATGGAATCCATCTTGCTCCCCCATAGATTCATTGTCTTTCTGCTGCTGACAACAGAAAATAGTTTATCTTGGTGAAACAAGCAGATGTGATCTGAAGATATAGCTAAGGCAGGATATGCCACATATCAGATTTGCGTTGCTATTTTTCTGATGTCAAATGTACTTTGAAAAATGAGGTTTTCCCCCTAAAACCAAGAAATTAAATCACCAAAATTTTGGTCTAGCCATTTGTTTCAGAACAGTCCAAGTGTTCCGGTATGTAAAGGAAGTTAAAGATTTCAGTATAATTTGTCAATCCTTTCTCACTCTTAAGAGCTGTTAAAATTGCAAAAAGCATCCATCTTTTCTTATGCATTGTATTTGGAAATTTACAACCTGAGAGTCTCATGCCATACACACTGCAAATGACTGAAAAAAAAATAATGCTACAAAATCTAATAAGCAGAAGAAAACCATCCATCCAGGTATTCCCAGAACAGTCTCATTGGCTGTTGATAGCTTTCACAGGAAATAATATGGCAGAAACCTCACAAAAAAAAGAATGATATGGAATCTGGCAGTTTTCCCCAAGTAAGAAATTGTCAAAGCATCAGGCAGAGGGTTTGACCAAATCATCATGGAAACAGATGACGTATAATATCTTCATATAAAAAATGAGAGTGACATCTGCTTCTCTGCTGTATACCTTCTGCAAAGAGGAATGCAATTGGATGGGCACATTAGTTGCAGTCTGTGTGACAAATGCCATTTTGTCCATCGTCAGATTGTGAAGCAGGGCAAAAAGTAGGAGCCCTTGCTGTCTAAAGAACCAGCTGAGATCTGTAACAGATTCATAGCCATTGAAGGGCAGCCACAGATGGAATCACATCTCACATGCTTACCAGTGAGAGGAGCCTGATAATTTTATGCAGGCTTTCCCATCCTCCCCGCTACTTGGCTTGCAAGATGCAATGAACTCTTTCTTCTTGTCAAGTGTGCAATTGCCTCCTTTGCAAAGGACATGAAATAAAGCATTGCTATGTTGTTTGAACTTCTTAAAGTAGTAAAAAGATAGCAAACTTCACAATAACTAAGGATGGGCATTCTGGCCTTGATTCAACAGTGCACTTAAATATGTGCTCAACATCATCCCCATTAAGCAAAGCACTTAAGCACATTCTTAATTTTTAACATATGTATAAGTGCTTTTCGGAGTAACGATAGATTTAAGCACATGCTTGTGTGTCATACTGGATTGGGGCTAAAATCAGCACATATTTGTTCTTTCCAACAAATCAAAGCATCTGTTTCGAAAATAACAATGGGTCCTTCATAGCAAACAGCTGTCCTCATCTACAAAGTGTTTCAACCCAAGGCATGACTTCATGACTTGATGTGCATAATAAGAGAAATGCTATTTAAGATGGACTCAAGTTTGCAGAAAAGGTATCGGTCCTTTCTGAAGATGAAAGCTGAAAAACAGGCCGTTACATCTTTTGTGTCTGTAAATCTTTCTTTGTAATAAGATTAGAAATATATGGATCTAAGTGCATGCTTAGGAAGAAAAAGAGGAAAATGTCACAGTTTGGATTTCACGTCTCTTCAGTGCTGTATTTAGAACAGCTAGAATTTCAGTTTGCTAAAACATTTCCAAAGCTATGGCTATTTTCATTTTTCCATGGGCAAAGGTTTACATATTTTTAGTGTTAATTCACTTTAATAAATAGGCACCCTTTAAAAAGCTGTACAATAGAGAGAATAATAGTTGTAATGCAAATCATCTAGGGATTAAGGACTAATAATATAACACTAGTCATCCCAAAGGATCCCTAAACACTGGAATGACTTTATAAAAAGATATCAGTCCTCAATCACTCACTCTTTCCCTTTTGGGGTAAACCAGAGTAATGATTTATCAAGGCATAGCATTACATTTAAGAACAGAAGGAGAAGCATGTTATCTTTGACTACAACAAAAGAGAGAATTTTACGTACTGTAGACAGAATAATTACCCAAATTGGAATTGGCCAGGGCAGAGGAAAAAAATGGAGGAGGTGAACAGAAGGTCAAAATGAAGAGATGGGTGATTTCTAGAGAGCCATTTGTCACCTAAAGGGGAAAGGAGGAGGGGAGAGAGAAGCAGAGAAGAATTATGATTCTCTGTGGAAATCAAAGCAAAAGTATGCATTCCTGCCTTCAACATTGTTGTTTGGTAATATAAGGTTGTGGGGAGCTTGACAGAGAGCCAGAAATAAGTTTCTTTTACCCAGAGAGACAAGACAGATATATCTGGGAAAGAGGCTTGGGAGCCCTGTAACATGCTGAACTTGAGCCAAATATCGTTGGAAAGGACCTGGGAGAAAAGAGAAACTCCAGGCACTGCACTGGCTTTCTTTGTTGGAAAGATCAGATCTTTTTGTATGCCATTTGAGATGTTATTATATATATAAGTGAGCATGTGTGTGTGTGGGTAGGGGGTTTATTTTGCTTTTACAGGAGCAGCACTTTACCAGAAGTGAGTTCATCTGAGTCTTTGGCTATCTCCAGACTTTGGGGTCAGCATAAATTTCTCTGTAAGCAGTTCAGACCATGTATTTGTTTGGCATCTCAGAGCACGATGGCATCGCGATGTTGACTGAAGACTATTGCTGCTACTGAATGATTATTTACTATCCATAATCATGTATGTTTTTGAAATCTCTTGCATCCTACCTAACAGGGTATTGCAGAGCAAAGACAATTCTGTTGAAATATAAAGGTCACAGCTATACTGTTAGAAGATTAAGTAGAAGGATTTCTCTGGACAGAAAGATCTGGGTTTAAGTCTCTACTAAGGTCACTAGTTATGATTCAGAAAGTAAAAGACCTATAACAATTATTCTGTGGATTCATTGCTACTGCACATATCTAAAAGGGAGAAATGGAAAATCTGAATGTTATGCAAATTGCATACCTTGCAATCATGGCTATGTAGATCATCTATGAGTCCTTATTTACTGAAGATGGATCATTTATTGTTCTAAGTAGAGTAGGAATTTGGAAATCTAAGTTTTGCGAATTCTTCCATTCCAAAATATGCTTTCATTTCAATCCGTTTGAAAGCAGCCATAACAAAAATGGTTTAAGTCGGTTGAAATGTTGTGTTTTGATAACACAGAGATATTTTGCTTCAACTTTTTTATTACATCAGATAACATCAATTTAGAAATGAAAAATCATTTAAAATGAAACATTCCTTTCTGTTTGTTATCCAAATTCTTCCTAACTATTTTTTTTCTCTAATCGTAAATGAACCAGCTAGATATGGGCAAATAAAAAGTCAGATTTTAATGAAGCTTCACATTCTGACACAAAAATGGGACTTCGGTACAAGAAAAAGAACATGCCTTTTACTTAGCATGAGGAAACCTTGTTTCCTTCGTGTCCTTGGAGGGACAGAAGGAAAGTAAAAGCCTACTAGGACTCTGAGGTATCTGTACAAGTCTGTGGACATGAGTACTGAAGAAGCTTGAAATTAAATTCTCTACCCTTAGAAGAATTATCTTACTTCCTTAGCTGACAGTCATTTAAAAAAAAACCCAAACGTTTTTCCTGACAGCTTTAGCCTTAAGCATATGTACATGCAAACATATAATAGATGCTCTGGTTATTGTCACCTACTTCTAATTTTCATCGCAGGACTGTGTATCTACGGCCTCTTTGGTTTCTTTGCTCCTTTGCTTCTTGTTTTGTGTACCATCTCTGTTTTACACACAGCAGCAATCAGTTTTTCTAATTTCTGTCCTTATGCATGCTATTAATCCAAAGTGAACCCCTTTTACTTCCAGTATGGTATTGCATGTACTTATAATTTGGGTGATTATTGTTTCAGCTGTTTGGCTCCATTGATATGCTTCTGAATAAAGGGCTGTTCTTACACCTACCAGTTTTGATGAGGTTTCCCCTGACCTCCAGCACAGCTTTATAAATAGCTATACCTATCTAACTTACACTTAAAATGCAGGAAAATAATGTTGCATTAAAGAAACAAAGAGGCTACTGGGTTGGACAGGTTGGTTGTAAAAATGTTTTAAAATTATTTCAGCGAAGATACCTCCTTAATCTGATTATCTTCAAGCTAAAGAAATATTTTTTAAGGTTACAGCTACTCCGACTAAACCATTTTGCAGGTCTCCTATAGACACATGTATTAAGAAGCTTGACATGCTTATTCTGCATGATTGTGCAGCGTGGCACTATGTATCCCGGGCACTCATTTGAGTTTCATTCCCTACCTGTCTCTGGCATTCTTTTCTCCCTTGGAAAAGGAATGTAAATAAGCCAACCTCTGTGGAATCAGTTTCTTCAGAGCCTGAAAGGTATTTCTCTTGCCAAGTGGTTTCTCCACCACCCCTGTTATTGTCTGCAGGAGGCCCTATAAAGGAATGCTTTGCTTATGGCAATCAAATGCACAATGCCAAACTTTCCTTACCAAAATGACAACTATGAGTATGCATCCCGTGCGGTAATTCATACTTAGTTACTATCCTGACTTTTGGCAGGTTTATTCGTTACACGTTGTAGAAAAAAATTACATCAGCTAGAACTTAATTTTTGTCGTGATAACATTAACCCGGAGGTTTAGAATCATGCCTGCATGGAACATACAGCAACCATGTGCTGACAGGGAGAAAGCCAGACGTGTTGAATTTGTACCAAGACTAGTACAACCAGGCTTTGCAGTTCCCTGGCATTGCATTAACTCTAACACAAATTCACTGGATTGTAGTCATGTCTTTGCTAGTTATGCCTGTTCTGGTAATTTAACAGTGCTAGGATTTGTTCTCTGGCATGCATGCAATCTTGCACGGTCTAGCTAATCCATGCTGTAAAAATCTCTTATCATTCGAAACAAAGTGGTTGTAATAAAACTGACTGTTGTGAATGGTTTGATTCCCAAACTGTGCTGGGCAATTTTTTTTGGAGAATGCTAGGTAGACTGACAAAACATGTGTCAAAATTTGCACTAGTAATCAAGAAAATCTAGTTCTGGCACCTGGATCCGGGCCCTAGCAGTGTTTAATTTGTCACTACAGACATAATCTCAGAGTCTACCTGAGCTCTTTGCTCTTCAATTTGTATTGACACATTAGAACATTTGCAGCCTGGCAATTAGCATTCCCAAGTCAGCTAGGCATCTTTCTGCATCACTAATTTAGTGATACAACTGCTAGTATTTCAGCAGAGTTCTGCCTGTAATGTGTTAGTTGCTGTATATATGTGACAATTAATAGTCTCTGTATTAACACAAAATTGAAATGGAATTCAGAACAAGAAGTAAGGAAAAGAGAAATGGAATGACTAAGGTGGCAAGAGAGGAAAACAGTACTGTAAGAAACATGCCATGTTTCAGCTAAAAGCTGAGATTTCTTGTAGAATAATTTTCAGATAATCAATATTAAGATGCTACCTGCCTAGCTGCTGTTAGATGGCAATTTTCATCATGGTAATAATAAACAGCTTCAGATCAGTGGGCTGTTTTTTCTATGAGGTTCTACAGAAACATTTTCTCATGCACGAGATGCATAAATTGGGTTTGGGCATAAATATAAGGCAGTGTTGGAGGGAGCAGTTGTTGACAGAGAAAAGCAAAAACTCACCTCCTCCTAAGCTAATGGCAGGTAGGTTGCATAAGTTTACAGTGAGAAAGACTTCAACATAGTTCTGATAGAATATTAGGGAAAAAAAAAAGAGGATATCCTACTTTACTGATAGCTACTGACCTCTTTACAGGCATCTTTATACATAATGATGGCTTTCTCACAAATCAGCAAAGACTGGATGCATAACTAATGTAAACTGGTACCCCATTGGATTAAGTTGAAGAATTGATCCAACTGAGTTAACCCTTCCCCTGTTAGCTAGATTTCTGATATATTTTAGGAACCTTGCCATGCTCATCACAGGTTCAGTATAAGAGTAGTTCTTACATGTATCCCTGTGACCATTTAGCCCGTGAATTCTTGAGCACACTTTCTGAAACTAAGAAGAAAACTCACATGTAAGAGGTCCCGCAACTGTTATATGGGCAAAATGAGACTTGCCAAGCAATGAGCACCGACATTGAGCAAGTTCCTAATGCACCTTTCTCAGTGACATGTCCTTGCTTTCTTGGGTTTCTTTGTGCCTCTGGATATTGCCTGTTTTGCTCCATATGGCAGGTCAAACTTCCTTGGCTAACCCATGGGCTTCCAGTCAGTCTTAACCAAGGCACTAGGCTTGTAAGAAGACACATTTCAAGCAAGAACTAGATCAAGTGTAAATAATTAGGGAAACTAGTGAACCTCTCCTTAGCAAGTCAAACAATTGACAGGAAGATTCACTGATATTTTAGTGAATCACTAAAATACAGACTTTCATAAGAGGCTGCAAACTCCTGACTTATTAAGACAAACCCTGAAAGAGGCTGGGAAGTGGAATGCCCAGATATTTCCCCAGTAAATTCTTCAACAGATGCACAGATTGTATTTTGACACAATCTGGACCGTAAGACTTGGAAGTAAACTTGGCACTGCTGTGTAAAAAATGAAATCCTTTTATGTTCACCTAACATTTCACTGTGATATATGGATAATGAGTGTTATGAATAAAAAATATTTTTAGAGATTATTACTACAGCTCTGGAGAAGATTTTTGTGCCTACATTTCTTTGGTATGGACATTCACTTCAAAGCAGAGGGAAGAAAACCAATAAGAAATTACATGAATGATATGAGATAAAGGTATATAAAGAAATATTTAGAGAGACCTAAAAGGTCTCGTTTTGGTCTAAAAGCTTCATTTTTAATCATTCAATTAATGATCCAGGTAACAATTTTCATAGAATCATACAATCATAGAATCATTAAGGCTGGAAAAGACCTCTAAGATCATCGAGTCCAACCATCGACCCAACACCACCATGCCCACTAAACCATGTCCCCAAGCGCCTCATCTACTCGTCTTTTAAATACTTCCAGGGATGGGGACTCAACCACTTCCCTGGGCAGCCTCTTCCAATGTTTAACCACTCTTTCAGTAAAGAAATTTTTCCTCACATCCAATCTAAACCTCCCCTGGCACAACTTGAGGCCATTTCCTCTTGTCCTATCGCTTGTTACTTGGGAGAAGAGACCGACACCCACCTCGCTACAACCTCCTTTCAGGTAGTTGTAGAGAGCGATGAGGTCTCCCCTCAGCCTCCTTCTCTCCAGGCTAAACAACCTCAGTTCCCTCAGCTGCTCCTCATAAGACTTGTTCTCCAGACCCCTCACCAGCCTCGTTGCCCTTCCCTGGACACGCTCCAGCACCTCGACGTCCTTCTTGTAGTGAGGGGCCCAAAACTGAACACAGTATTCGAGGTGCGGCCTCACCAGTGCCGAGTACAGGGGCACCATCACTTCCCTACTCCTGCTGGCCACACTATTTCTGATACAGGCCAGGATGCCATTGGCCTTCTTGGCCGTCTGGGCACACTGCCGGCTCATGTTCAGCCGGCTGTCAACCAGCACCCCCAGGTCCTTTTCTGCCAGGCAGCTTTCCAGCCACTCTTCCCCAAGGCTGTAGCGCTGCAGGAGGTTGTTGTGGCCGAAGTCCAGGTCCCTCTGCAGAACCTTCCTACCCTGAAGCAGATCAACACTCCCGCCCAACTTGGTGTCATCTGCAAACTTACTGAGGGTGCACTCCATTCCCTCATCCAGATCATCAATAAAGATATTGAACAAGACCGGCCCCAGTACTGAGCCCTGGGGAACACCGCTCGTGACCGGCCACCAACTGGATGTAACTCCATTCACCACAACTCTCTGGGCCCGGCTGTCCAGCCAGTTTTTGACCCAGTGAAGATTATACACCTGTCTAAGCCATGAGCCGCCAGCTTCTCTAGGAGAATGCTGTGGGAGACGGTGTCAAAGGCCTTGCTGAAGTCCAGGTAGACCACATCCACAGCCTTTCCCTCGTCAACTAGGTGGGTCACCTGGTCATAGAAGGAGATCAGGTTGGTCAAGCAGGACCTGCCTCTCATGAACCCGTGCTGGCTGGGCCTGATCCCCTGGTTGTCCCGCACATGGCTTGTGAGCGCCCTCAAGATGAACCGCTCCATAATCTTCCCCGGCACCGAGGTCAGGCTGACAGGCCTGTAGTTCCCCAGATCCTCCTTCCGGCCCTTCTTGTAGATGGGCGTCACATTGGCAAGCCTCCAGTCGTCCAGGACCTCCCCCGTTAACCAGGACTGCTGATAAATGATGGAGAGTGGCTTGGCGAGCACCTCCGCCAGCTCCCTCAGCACTCTCGGGTGGATCCCATCCGGCCCCATAGACTTGTGAGCGTCCAGGTGGCGTAGCAGGTCGTTGACTGCTTCCTCTTGGATTATGGGGGTTCACCCTGCTCGCCGTCCCTGTCTTCCAGCTCAGGGGGCTGAGTTTGGTTATTTACCCTATAAACTGTCATTCATTGCAGACAAGATTTATTCTCTAGAGATTCAAAAGGAGTCATCTATGCCTAAATCAGACATACAGTTCATCTGACAAGTCTTGGATACCTTTATTAGGAAAGATGAATTCCACCATTAAGTTTCTTTTCTACACTAACAACACAATTATAATTATATTTTATGAATACTGATATTTTATGTTATACTATTAATATAATTATATTATGATTATAGGTGGAATTTTTTTAAGTTTCAAATTTTTTTAACTATCATTGGTTGAAGCATCTCAGCATGTTCACAAACATAAGATCAAAAAATTTTAGAGCATTAGTCCTATTTTAATAAGTAATTTAGGTACTTGAGAGTGCTAAGTGGTAATTGGACTTCTTTACCTGTGTGCATATATTGTGAAGGCTGTACTGTTATCATGACTTCTTTAAAATCTCATTAATTTAGCAAATGAAGAGAATTTAAAAAAGAAAAAAAACTAAGCAAGTTATAGAAAAAGTCTTCCCACTTCTAAAAAATCAGGTCTTTAAACAAAACAAAATGAAATAAATTATAGAAAGACCTTGGCATTTTCCCTGATGGGTAACAACAGCAACATTTTTTAGCAGTCAGTGTCTCGAGGTTCTATGCTTCAGTTCCTACAAACGCAGACTCTGAGGTACCTAAGATAGCTAAGTAATGTAAGTAGCTGAGTGAGAGTAGAAGGAAAACAACAATAACAATAACAACAACCAAATCTATTTGGCTTTGTTTCAGAAGGAATGAATTTTTCCTGGATGGCTCATTCCAGAAGCTGAAATATTTGAACTAAACCATGTTAGCAATGATCATAGTTCTAGCGTCTTTTCTGCATTTTATTATAAATTCTTTTTGGGAAAGGAAAAGTTTTGTGTATTTTTAAAAGTCAAAACATGGCTTTAAATATTCATATTTTCTGAGAGAAAGCATATTGCTTTTCTATTGAGTCATGCTATGGGAATAGAACCCAGACCATGCTGCTGGGATTCCTACAAGAACTTTCAGTTGCTTGTGCATATTGTATAATCTGAGAATCAAGGGACTCAGCTGCAGTTAATTTTCATTTGCTGTTTGTATATAAATGCTTTTAGTACTTAAACTAAATTCAGATCAATTAAACTAATGTTGTTTGACATAATATTCCTTGTTCCAAAATCAATATCCCTTCATTTGACAGACTTATTCTTGAATTCAGGATGTTTATTATTCTTAAAGCTTACCTATAGACCTGGTTTTTGTCTTTGATGATGTAAAACAGTTCTTCCTTATGTACCGTGAGCCAGAGTATAATGGGGTTCAAATTTCTCTAGTAAATATCTTTAATTGTAAGATCATGTACGTTAACCTCTTACCATAGTGCTAACTTCCTATCCTTTCCTTTTGTCTTTGCTATTTTCTCTTTGAAACCGTATTCTCCCAAAGAAGATAACTTTTTTTGGTTTTGTTTTTGCTTTTTTTATAGTACTCTGCTACGGAAGACATCTTTTTATGAGATTGTGGTATTTGATGATGAAAGGTCCTCCACCAGATTTTGGAGGGTGAAGTCTTCCAATTTCATTTCAATCAACAAATTCCATAAAGGTCCATGGCCCAAAAATCTTTCTCCAGACTGGGTTTGATAACATTTATGCCACTGCCTAGAGAGGAAGGAGGAAGGGGAACTATAGGGAAGCACTAACTCTTTCAGTTCATTTCAGTGTTTATACATCAGGGGGATGCACAATGCTGGTGCCTTGCATTTCATGGTCATCCAAAGTTGAAGTGAGTCATGGAGTCATGGCAATATTTACTTTCTACTTCTTGTTTCACAAACCCATTCATACGTAAGGAAAGCTGTTGTGGGGAAATACTGTACTGCCAAGGCTGGGACTTTCTTGTCCTCCCACGACAAAAAGCATGAATCACAATTTGTCTCTCAGTTGTGTGTTACTTCAGACATATCCATACTAATGGCTGCAAGAGCTTGCCTGAATGACGGCTGGTTAAGGTTGGAATGGAGTCCTTAGGATTTGGTCCACCAGGAGTATTTTTCTTGAGCTTTTGTTCTGAGAAGACAGAGCAGGACTCATGCCCTTCAGATCCTCTTTACCCTCCCACTGCTGTACTTATAAATCTTGTGATTTTGTTTTGTCTGGCCCTTGTCCAGAAACGGACCTGTTGAATGAAAGGCAGCTTTGGGATCATTTATCAATGTAACAGTGGGAATAGTGGGCTGAACAGTAGTTTTGTGCTGTTACCAAGTGAAACCACCATGAGCAGTTACCTAATTGGAATAATATGGCACGTTCCCATAATGGCTCTCCTTTGATAACTTTACTTAGGTCATGTTTTCGCAGTTAATTATCATTAGAAAAATATCTAATGAAGGTAACAAGGACTAAGGGTTGCAAAAAAATGGGTATAGGCTGCAGTGTGACTTATTTTCAGACACAAATATTTTCTTTACATTAATGGTAATAGAAATGATATAACTTGGCATCAACTGCAAATGTAATCAACAGCTATGGTTCCCAGGTATTTATTATGACTGAAGGTCAGAGTGGAAGAGGGGTTATTAATGAAACTTAAGCCAAACTGTCTTAATTATGCTGCTGGAGGGCAGAGTCCTGACCTCGTCCTCCTCTGCAGCTGCCCAGACTTCTCCAGACACAGATGAGAAATGAAATCCTACAGCTTCAGGTAGATAGTCCCAGCCACTCAAGCCTTGCTCCCACTTAAGAAAAAAATGAATGAAATGGGTATTACTCCATGCTTAGAACAAGAATGAAGGCAGCAGGGCTGCTGATAAATTACATCATACTTCTGGGAGAGATGTGAGAGAATATTACAGTTCTGGACCACTGCTCCAGAAAAAAACCCCACTTTTCACCCTTCCACACTCTGTTCTGTTCTGTGGAGAACAGTTTAGGTCTTCTGACAGGGAAACTTCTCAGTAAGTATTTCCACTGTTTTTCTTGAGTAAAAACCTATAATTTAATCTACATGGTCTTTAAAAGTGTATCGTAACCTGAGAGATATGCTGATAAACTTAGTATATATTAGGCTGGTATCTATCTCACCTTATCTCAGGTGCCTAATAGTTAGAGGTCTAAGCCTGACCTGGTGACCTCAGACTCACTTTATAGTCAGAAGAAAAAATGGGCATTCCCAGATTGCAATCCATCTTATTTGAGCTAAGTACACAAGACAGGTCAGATGAATTGTGGCCTGGATTTGCTTCCATTGAGTGTAACAGGAAGCCAGGGTAACTAGCAGAGGTTTAAATGTTGAACTTTCAGATGTCTACATTAAGGTAGATGAATTGCACCCTGAAGTTATGCACACTAATAAATTAAACAGTAGAAGGGAACATGCCCTGCCACTTTGTTGCCTACAATGCAAACAAGTTTGGATGGTACCTGGCTGGTTTTGACCCAGGCGAGCTATGGCCATCCAAAGCAGTTCTGGAGTGAGTTGGGGCCAGACACTGTTGTTTGGATGTGGCTGCTCAGTGTCTCAGGGCACAAGGATTCAATAAAATGGATGCAGACCTTTCTATGCCAGTTAGCTGCAGTGCCAGAGAGCAGCTGTGAGCGCATTTAATTTTCTAGTAAGGACATGGTCTTAGTAGCTACACGAAACAATTCATATCCACCCATTTTAAAGCTACAGAAGCCAAGTCACACTTTCCTACAGATTTCAGTGGAAGCAGTCTCTAGACAGATATATGGATAGAAATCCCTTCCTCCAGTCTCCAAGGGCCTCCAGAAACCAAGAGCAATCTCTTTTCAGAAAGCATGAAACACTAATCTTACTGATAGAATATAACAAAGATGTGAGCAACCGCGTGACAACATCTAGCCAAAACATTGTGTTTTAAGACTACGATTCTGTTCCCACTGACTTCAAAGCTACAGGATCAGGCCTGAAAAGTTTCTGAGGTTTTTTGCTGGAATGATAATGGCCAGAAGTGGAGTTATTTTTATTCTTTATGAGAAACAATGAATAAGAGACCATGCTTACTTTTCACTGGAAATTCTGAAACAACCAGTTCACTTCAGGGGGAAAAAAAAAGAAGCCCTCTGCACTGAATTATTTTTTTTCCACTATGGTCATGAACACTTTCAAAGAAGCCTGACTCAGGACAGCCAATGCAGGATAAAGCCAAGCTACTAAAACATCTTTCCTTTCCTTAGACATTTGGGGCCTGTATTCTCTTTGTATATTTTGACACTGGGAAATAAACCAGCTGCGTTCTTGAAATCCTTGTTTCTCTTTCTGGTTAGGTCAATTCACTTTTATGCATTGTGTTTGGTTCTGCTAATATCTGTGAGGGAACCTGTGCTTTGATTAATAGCATTTTCCCTTTTTTTTCTTTAAACTTGCTTATTGGCAGGGTGGTTTTCATTAACCAAGCCAGTAACTAGAATCAATTACACTAACTAAATAAAGCAGAGTGTAAAACTGTGGAAAGATTAAGATAACAATAAGAACTAAAGCCCATCACACACAAAATTCTCCAGCAGAAAAAACTAAAACCAACCTATACCACCATCACTTTTGCTTCATAAATCATAAGAAAAACCAATATACAATTCTGTGTTGCAACTCTACTCATAGAATCCTAGAATAATTTAGGTGGGAAGGGACCTCTAGAGGCTTCTAGTACAACCTCCTGATAAAAGCAGGGTCAGCTATGGGGTCAGACTAGGTCTTTATCCAGTCAGGCCTTGACAACTTCCAAGGACAGAGATTGCACTACCTCTCTTGGAAGCCTGGTCCACTGCTTCACTGTCTTCATGGGAAAAAGTATTTCATTATATCCGGTCTAAGCTGCTCTTGTTTCAGTTTATCTTTGTTGCTCATCCTCCCACCACGTGCTACTGTAAGGAGCTTGGTTCTGTCATCTCTCAATGCCCTCGATTCAGAGTATCAGCCAGTCCCCCTAGTTTGGTGTCATCTGCACACTTAATGAGACTGCACTCCAACACCTCATCCAGGTCACCAGTAAAAATGTTAAACAGGACAGGCACCATGACAGATCCCTGCAGTACTCCACCAGCCTCCAGACAGAGTATGACCCATTAACTGCTATCCTCTAAGCCCAACCATCAAATCAGATTTTACCCATTTAGTTGTTCACTAGTCCAGAGCATAGCATCCTAGCTTGAATACTAGGGAGACAGTGCTAAAAGCCAGCTAAAATCCAAGTAAATGACAGCTACTGCTCTCACCTCATCCACAAATCTAGTTACTTTTCACAGAAGACAATCAGGTTGTCAGGCATGAGTTATTCTTGGTAAACCTGTGCTGGTTGTTCCCAATCACCTTCTTCTCCTTTACATGCCCAGAAATGGCTTCCAAGAGGATTTGTTCCATGATTTTCCTAGGGACCAAAATGAGGCTCACCAGTTTGTAGTTCCTTGGATCATCCTTTTGGGCTTTTCTTTAAAAATATGCACAGCATTTACTTTTCTCTAGTCTTTGGGCTCCTCCCCTTATCTCCATGACCTTTCAGAGATGGTAGAGAGTGGTCTTGCTATGACATTGGCTGGCACCCTCAGACACAGCCTATATGGTCCCAAGGACTCACATGGGTTGAGTTCTCTCACACAGTCCCTGACTTGATCCTCATCCACTGCTCGTACCTCTCTGAGCACTTTCTGTAATCACAGGAGCCTGGAAGACCCTCTTGGTGAAGACTGAGGCAAAGAAGGCATTGAGTACCTCAGCCTTATCTGTGTCTGCTGTCACTAAGACACCTGTCCCATTCAGCAACAGTTCCATATTTTCTTCATTCAGCCTTTTACTACTAAAATAACGTTAAAAGTTCTTGCTGATTTTGATGTCCCTTGCAAGGCTCAACTCTAAGTGAGCTTTGGCTTACCTCACACCATCGCTGCATTCCTGGGCAACGCTTTGAAATTTTTCCTTTGTAGCATATCCCTGCTTCTATGTTGCCCATCCAGAAGACGTCAAGCAGATTAATGTTTCCCATTAGAACCGGGGTTTGTGATCTAGAGACTTGATTTACTTAGAAATTATGGAATTTCACAAAACAAGCTCTGATGGAAAGGTTTTGTCAAGAAATTTCATTACTGAAGCCACAACTAACATGGATATTTAACTATTGTGTTAATAGCTATGAAAATTACTTATTTATCCTGACATTTTTTGATGGAGCTAAAACCACACCAAGTACAGGAATTTTTCAAGTTAATTATGAGTCATTTTTACTACAGAGGACTCAGGAATTTTATATTTTATTGATGGTCCATAAAACAGTTCTTAAATGTTGACAGTTTTGGTTGGAACAAATGATAGGATTTTGTTCAGATTCATTGCTAAGGACCAGACTGCAGTACTCACTATCACAGCGAATAGTACCTTCTCAAATGGTCTTGTTTCATTTAAGTCAACATGACTCTTCAAAAAGTAGCGTATAACTCAATATGAGTAAAGTTGTCCATATAGTTAAGAACAAGGCACCTATTTCCCCTTCTTTCACTAGAAGGAAGAAAATTATAACAGACATACGTGGGACATGTTTTGCAGAGAATTCTGGCTCAGCAGCATGATGGTCCTTTTCTCCAGACACTAGCACAGATGCTCTGCGTTTAATCAGCATTTGAATCCTGACATACTTTTCAAGATCTTTTCAAGAATGTGAAAACACTGTATCCCATCTGAGTCCAAACTTGGGTTATTGAAGGTCTATCTAAAAATTGGAAATTATTTGGAACAAACTGTTCAGATTTCTAAAACAATGTCCTTTCCCTGCTTTCCAGAAACAGATAATAATATGGCATTTCAAATTTCATTAAATGTACTTATGCTACTTCTTTTTTCTTTTGTAAATGAAAGGAAAAATCTCACAACAGAAGTATGGTTACAGCCTCTCTGCAAATTCAGGCCAGTATTATTGTATTTGTTATAACTGGCACATATTTGGATGTTTTTACTATAATCAAAGTAGCAAGAGACTTAAAACAAAATTCATTAAAGCTCTAAAGTGCAATTTAAATTTTGCCTACTCCCCAGTGTTATCCATGCTCTAAGCTTCCAGCATTAAATGCCCTGGTTATCTTGTTACTTATATGTATGCTTGTAGGCATGCCCAGATGGGTTTAAGTCCTAATAAACACATAATTGATGGTTATGCTATTTGGAGATTTATAGTTCAAGTATTCTCTTGCACAAAAGAAGAATTTTTTTCCTGCTTTTTACCAGTTAGTCCTATGATTCCCTGCAGGATTAAATCTGGTTTTGGTCTGGGTGCTTTCTAGCACTTCTTTGACGATGCCACAGTACTGTACAGGAATATTACCCAGTAGGCAGTATGGATCCAACCATTCTGCTTCTGAAGTAAGACAGTTTAGTTGTGTGGACACAAGTCATGCTGTGCCATGCCTCAAGGCCAAATCAGGATTTCTGGCAGGACTTATTCACTAGTATGGACATAGTTTCTTTCTTTGGCCAAGCAAATATTCATTTATTCCTTGAGAGATGGAACTGTCTTTAACTGCTACATGTCATAGAAATCTATAGCTAATAACAGGGCAGTATTTTAGGAGATGAGACCCCTGAATCCAGAGTTTTTATACAAAATAAAAGTGTCAAAACAAGAAAAGAAAAATTCCCTCCCCACATAGCCTCTAAGGTGGTTGGTACAGTGCTGGGAGGAGGCAAATATACATTCAGTCTGCCCAGGTGAAAATAAATGCGGACACTATTCTTTGACAACTAGGTGAAATCTAGGCACCACTACTCCCAGAATTGTTTTGTGAGACAGAACTTGCTAAACTGTCAGAGCCCAAGACATATTTTGTGTCTGTAACTTCCAGAGGACAGTCATGACCTTCTCTCCCACCTCCTGAGCAAGACGACCTCCTGTCCAGCAAGCTGAATTTTATGACTGCTGTTCTTACGTGTTTAACACTCCCATTTTGTTGTGTAGGGGAGTCGTTGTGCCCCACACAGAGCTGTGCGCTCTCCAAAGGATCACAGGTAGGATGACGCATGGGTAGTAGCAGGGAAGTATTCACAAAGAATAATTTCAGCACTCGGGGGGATGGTAGAAAAAGAGGAATAATCAGAACAGCAAAGTTAGTAAGTGCTCTAGTAGGATACTAAGCCCTTCTCTTTAATTCAATATTTGTGAATCCCTCCTGCTTCTTTTGTGAATCCCGTCATTCAAACAGGAAAAACTAAACTTGGAACAAACTCATCAAAATGTCTAGAGATTGAGAGATCTGCCTGTCTCTTTTCTTACATAACCTTTCATCTCACAACCCTTTGGCTAGGCTAGACTCGTCCACCTTTTGGAAAAGTCTCTCTCCAGTCCTTTTCCACTGTCCATAAAGGGAGAGCTCATGGCAATACTATTTTCTGGCTCATCCACTCTGCTATTGAGACACTGGACAGGCCAAATTCCTGATCCAAAGGGAGACAAAATGACACGTTCCAAAACAGTCATTCCCCACCAGTATGTCAACAAAAATCACTCTGGCTTATAGTGTATAGAAAATACACTTAAGTATACTATGTCAGTCCATCTCTGTTCAGGAAACCAGTTAACAGTATGCTTAAGTGATGTCCTGACTTAGAATTCTTTTCTAAAAAGAGACTCTTAGGTATTTAGTCTCTGGTGGGTTTTTAAAAATAATTTCAGTCCTATCATAAAGTACAGTTGCTATGTCAATAGAACACATTTTCTACAAGGAACTGCATCCAAAGTGAACCCATCTATATCTATTTTGAGAAAATATATAGCTATTATTTTAAGTCAGCAAGGACCTTTCTTGTTTTCATCCTTTCTATATTTTCTTGTAAGTTTATTAACATTACACTCCTTATGTGTACTAGAAAAATATCTGCCTTGTTTGCAGTATTTAACATTAACACCGAGGTGAAGGACATATGAAAGAGTGACACCATAGTTCTAAATATGATGTCAAAATTGGTTATTGCATGTAATTTCCATGCACTAAAGGGACTCTGTCAGGTCAAATTAGGTCCCAGATTTTGTTTTGATAAAGAAAAGCCTTTAAAAGTCTTAAAAATGAAACATTTTCATGATTATTTGTTCAACATTCCAATGGGAACTTTTTTCTTTTTTTTTCTTTTTTTTTTTTTTAAACAAGCATTGACCTACAGTATTCATAATGCAAACGTTACACTGTTGGGCCGATCACTGCTGACCCATGAGAACCTAAAAGCTCTGAACTGAGTTTAAAGAGGTTGTAAACCTTTACACAACAAGACTGGTTTTGCTGTCAGAGTTAAGAAAAAACGGTAAATAAACATTATAAAAGATAAGGCAAGGATATTCTCACATATAAGAGAGAAATGAAAAGAGATTTGTTAAAGCCTTTTTAGAGAAAGATGGATTTTTTTTTTTTTTTTTTGTAATGGCAAGTGTATTGAATGGCAATCTGTATTGAAGAGTATTCAATCCAATAAAGAAAATGCAACCACTACGTTTATGTTACAATAATAATCTGCTTAAATATAGTATTTTTTACCTAGAGAACAAATCTAAAGGAAATTATCTCAGGGTTATAATAGATTCCAAACTAAACATATGTCAACATATTACAGTTGCAAAGTGTAAAACATCACACATGCAAACAGGTTTTGAAATCTTCATACACAGAGGTTTTTAGTAAACATTTAATAACATTTATTCTGCTTTATTCTTGAGGATTTTATGGAAATATGTTCTTTTTAAATTGAGGAAAAAAAAAAAAGATTTGAAGCTGCTATACATCTGCCTGAAAGCCTGAATGTTTCGTTGAAAAGATTAGCCTTTGGGACCATTTTTTTGCATGGAAACTTGAAGAACAAAGAAAACTATGTAGTTAAAACATCAAACTTATGAGCTTAGATAAGGGTGGGGGTTTTTTACAATGTCGTAATTATCAGAAATATCTTTCATGTTTTCTTAATAACTTTCATAGAATTTTCATATAACTTTTTTAATAATACTTTATTAATATCAATAGTAATAACAGTAGTAGTAATTTGAATGTGTAAATAGGAAAATGTACAGATTCAAAAGGAAGGTAATTCTTGAGACAGCAATATATAGGGCATTTCAAATAGTGGTAAGTAACCACGGTGATTAGATAGTATCCCTGTTCTTGAACTGACTACCACCATTTGTTTCTCGTCTCATCTCTGTTTCCGATCTCCCAGGTGACCTTAGAGTTGGTAATCTCTACCTTATTAATCTTAATTGTGAAATGGAAATGATATTAAATTTGTTCATACAATTATTTATGACTACTGATGGAAATAAGGAGGTATTATTACATAACATTTATTAGTATTAGTATTATTTAGTATTAGTATTAGTATTTTACATGGGCTCAAGACCCAGAAATCCTAGGATCATTTACTAAATGTAGCAGATTATTTCCTTTGTGACTGGAAAAGCCATAAAATCCTTGGTGCTTCTTGTTTTATCCAAAATATTGAGACAATCGTCCCCTACCTTCTTCATTTTATTGATTTAGATTGTAAGTTCTCTTATGAAAGTATTTTTCCTAACTACGTATTTATACATTACTTAAGAGCCACTGTAAATACATACATACAGAAATGTTTTAAGTGGACTAGATGAGGTCAGATTCCTTGTAGATGTTCTTTGCAAACTTTTGTACTTTTTCCTCATTTGGCCCTCAGCCTTGGGCTAGCATTAATCCTCCCCTCATCTCCTTCAGTTGAACAACATTTCAGCTCGCAAACCAACTTCTCCAAAACTGCCTGTGCATTTTTGGCCCTCCTGCTGTCTTCAAATAACCTGTAAATATAACTGCTTCACCTCTAGCATTTGTCCATCTCAACTCTCTTCTGCTTTGCCTTTATTATGACTTGTGATTTTTCTGCTCTAGCAAGACTGAGATTTCCTGGAACAGGCATGATCTGAGATAGAAAAGTCTCTTCAAGGCAAGAAATACAAGCTGATTGTAGTATCAGTATGAGTGTGTTTATAATAGAGGCAAAATAATTCCACTATGCTGGAAAAGCATCCTAGTCTGCAGTTCATAGAAGCAGGCTCTCTTTTGTTTGCTGTCTTCTAACCAGATCATTTTTAGACTTGTGCTGCCAAGAAATCCAACTTCAATGAGAAGACTAAAGGGTATTCCTGTCCTTCTGTCTACCCCATTCATATTGTCTACAGTTTGATGATCAGGGTAAGAGTATCCTTAAAAAGACACTATAATTTTTTCCCCTTCAAAAAGAAACGCAGCAAGATCACAGTTATCATCCTTTGTCTTGCTTTAGCAAACTAGAATAATGGAAAAACAATTATTTTATAAAACCAAACACATTTTCATTTCAACAAATGGAAGCATCTACCACTTTGCATTACACTGGTAGCAAAGCAACTAATATGGTTACTCTGGCAGTAAACCAGAATGAAAAGGGCAGACTGTACCTCAGAAGTCTGAAGAAAAATGCACTGATATCTTGATTGCTTTTAATAAGAGACAAGAAGAAGCAAATTCTCTTTTATTAACCTTTTAACAATGCTGTCTTTGAATTCTCAGATAGTTGGGCTGCATGAGCTTACATCATCCTAACTTTAAGTCCCCAGTTTAAAAATGAAAAACAAAACCCCCTTAAACAGACCTGGAACTTATCCAGGGATCCAGGAGCTGTTTATTTCTTTTGGATGACATAAAACCACATTTTTACTTACAGCATATCTACTGGTTCCAATCAGTCCAAAAGGCTGGAGAAAAATGGAGGGAAATGATTGCCAAGAAGACATTTACACTGAGTTCCCCAAATTATTTAGTAAAAGGGTCATTTATATTTTTGCCCCTACCTCCACGTATACGACAGTGCATAGATTCTCTTCTCCAGGAGCAGACTAGAAAACAGTATCTCGTTGCCTTTGGGTTCCCACGTCACCAGAGAAGCAGTGATTTACCCCATATTGTCCTCTCAATTATCCCATGTCCCACTGCATGAGTTACTCCCTAGCAGCCGGTCATGTGGCCATGGCACACATATTTTTCAGGGTGTATGACCCAGCCAAGCGTTGCACTCGGGAAAGGAGTATCCCCAGACAAGTGCAGTGGAATTGAGAACCAGGAATTTGAACACTTAAATTTAACTTAGAGAGAGTTTCATCTTACCTTAAATTAGACACCTATGCTTGATCAGGGCTGTACTATGGAGTGCTGTGCTGAACTAGACTGTTTTGACCAAAGATTCTCACCAGGTAGTATGAAGAGCTGCTTCTCTTCTCCAGAGCCCTGTGCTTCGTTTGCTACCAAGTCGATGCATGAAAGATTGGCCAGTTAGCTCAGTCTGGTACACAGCATCCCCTGAGGGGCTGGCCAGCTGCATTTCATGCTTGGAAATGCACAAGCTGTGGGTATCATGTGAGGGCTACACTGAACAAGTCCAACTTGGAAGTTGTGGCTACATAAATACCAGTAAATAAAACAAAGCCAAGACATAGATTTGAATACTGGTACTTCATTACGTGCTCCTTCACATAGCCTTTGCCTACTAACACGCTCACTTAGTACAAGAAAGACATGGACGTGTTGGAGCGGGTCCAGAGGAGGGCCATGGAGATGATCAGATGATTCGTTAAACCTGAATTCCTCTTTCTCATGCTGTCCATGGTATCATTAGCCAATGTGAAGCAATAAAAATATGCTCTAACCCTCCCTACTCCCCTATGTACGTACAGGTCAGCCTACAATCTGGTTTTGATTAAGTTAAATGTAATATAAGTCTTGAGCAGAAGGGAAAGAAACACCTTGACCTTTTTTTTTGGTACAAAGCAGACACCAATATTGATTTAAAACCAATGAGGATACAGGATTTTTATAAACCAGTAATATTTCAGGAACCTGTCCTAAAAACACACACAATCTGTTGTCCTGACCATGCTGGAACCCTTGAGTTCCTATGTGTATACTATGCATTTTACTCACTGTTAAACTGCAAGGGACTTCTCACATACAACATGTTACTCAGGTAACAGTTCAGACTTAAGCCAGCCTTATTTGCTATCCTTAAGTCATTAAACACTGTCACTCACTTTGTTCCTCCTCTACCTATTTTTTCAGTGCTTTGGGGTAAATTTCTGGAAGAGCTCAATGGGATTTCTAGAAGACCAGGAGTTCTGAGCTTTGAGTCAGTGTTTTAGTGGGACTGATTTTGCCATTTCAGCCTCTCAAAATAAAAGAATGTTGATACAGACTGAATTCGAAATATGACAGGTGCATGTTCAAAGCCTTATAGGATCACTTACACATAGCAGCAGCATTTTAGCCATGGTGGTGTATTTAAAGTAAGATTTATATGTAGGGGTAAAACTTTTAAAACTTGTTGGTTAATAAAAGTCACTACCTCTAACAGAAAGTTTGATGTTTGATAGACACTTGTTATTTTCACGAGTGACAGGACCCCTCTCCAGACAGTAAGCTCCTACTGCAGCCCTGCGTTGACTTGATTTTAAGTAGTCTTTGCATGTGTAGTAAAATCAGAGCTTTAAAGGGAGAAATCATCTGTAAACATAATCTTTCATGCATTTAATTTAGACCAATATACGTATTAGCGTTGCAGCAACCTCTGTTTAAAGAAAGACATACAGAAACTTTAGTTTCACATACGTCACAGCAGCCATACTTCAGGGAAAAATAAAAAGGTTCCTGACAATTGCAAAGTGTTTTGCTTTATATTTATTTGTTTGTTTAGGCTGGTTAGTTAGTGGGAATATGGCACTTTTGCTGCAGTTCCCTGCCTTGGTGGGTTTCTGTTATCTGAAGGGCTTACCTTCGCACAAAGCATTCTGTAAATGGCAATTTGTCATCAATTGAGGAGGATTAAAGAGGGATCAGTTACAAGACAGTCTGCTGCTTATATTTACTCTACCTACATCAACACTTTTTCCTACCTTAGTGAAATCACAGCCTAGCGCATGAGTAATTTGTGTATCTCTAACAAGTTTACCTGATATTAAGAGATGATTGAATACAAACCACAGGCTGGAGCCTTTTGTCTCAATATTTGCCCTTTTCTTGTTGTCACGAATCACCCATTGATTTCAAGAACACAAACATTTCTCAATGGTGAGAGTTAATCTCTCTTTCATGCTTGTTTACACACTCTGTTCAGTCCAAGAAGCTAGTTGCACTTTTCACCTTGGTCTACAAGTAGTCATGCAAACAAATGTCCCAAACCCGAGCAACGCCCTTTTGTGTCCACCCCTGTTTGTTTAACTCATGCTTCTGCTCACTGTTCCTAGCTTGGTTATATATTCATTTTAGAGCTAAGACCCTGACATCAAAGGGTGTGAAAACACTAGTGAGCAAAGGGCTGGACTGACCTTTGTGCAAATCCTTTAGTTTCAAAACTGTCTGCTGATACTCAAATCTTGTGTGTGCATATATATATGTGTGTGTATACCTGTGTGCGCATATGTACGCATATAGTAAATAGTAAGTATGGTATAGTATAGTAAAGTATAGTAAATACAGAGACATTACACATCTCTATAAAGAAAAAGATGTAGAAACGTTACTTACCATGAAGAAAAATTAAACACCTGCTTAATTTAAATCCAAGAGCTCTTCAATGGGACAGGGGTTGTATGTTTTCTTCAAATACTTAAGGTAGCAAGGATAGCTAGAAAAAATAGCTTGGTTTTGATGTACCTGTTAACTTAGCTGCTCAAATACATTTTTTTTTTTTCTTAGAATCATAGAATCATTAAGGTTGGAAAAGACCTCTAAGATCATCGAGTCCAACCGTCAACCCAACACCACCATGCCCACTAAACCATGTCCCTAAGTGCCTCATCTACACGTCTTTTAAATACTTCCAGGGATGGGGACTCCACCACTTCCCTGGGCAGCCTGTTCCAATGTTTCACCACTCTTTCAGTAAAGAAATTTTTGTGCTGGTTCAAAGTTCATAAATTCTTTGTTCCATGATGTGCACATAAGTAATGTTCTTGGAAGGGCTGAGCTAATGGGAAAATAGTGATGGACAGTGGTAAGACCCAAATGACCATGGGTGACTTTTATGGAGTGATAAGCACTCCGGCCCCAATTCAGCAAAGCATTTAAGTGAGAGCACATGTCTATTGAAGTCATTATCCACAGAGCAACTGGTAACAATATAATTTCACACAGCAAAACTGTTTTTTTTTTGACTGAGTTACTATTCTGGTTTCTTGTGCTTTATCCTTTGATGAACAGTATGGAAGGAAAATTAGCTACAGTGTATAACCCTAGTACTGTTTTAACTCCAATTTACATATGCACTTAAATTTCAATATAGTCCACTTATTCCAATAAATAGTAATGTTTCTCACATTTTTAAGGACTATTTCTTAAAGACTGCTGAATATAATACACTTAGAAGCCACAATGTTGGTTCAGACCAGAGGTCTTCTGTTCATAGCTACGCTGCTCCGTTACTTCAGAAGAATGAACCCATAATGGTGCCCCAACGTGGAGTCCATGTGAACATAGGTTTTGACCAAACTACCCCAGTTATGCTGACATTGGCTCTCAGATAGACATTGAGGTTACAAATCTTTATATCCCACCCTTCCAGGGCCCACCACAACTGTTTGTCTGCTCCATCTGGTACCACATAATTCCCCAATGTATCTAAATACGAGACTACCTAATTCACAGTGTTATCTACTTGTACTTCATAGCAAAAGAAAGAGGGAGAGGGACAAGAAAAGTTCTACCAGGGCCTGAATCCACTAAAGTCTATTTTCTATATGTACCTGGCAGATCACATAGGACAAGGTGATCTTAACTACCATCCCAGGGACTCAGACTCCTTAGTTCCTGCAAAGAAAGATGGTCCTTTTTGGCTTGATTTCTAAGCCAGCACACATCATTGACCTGACAATTCCCTTCATCTCTTCCCTTCCGTGTCCATCTTCCCTTCAAAGGAGGCTGAGGGGAGACCTCATCGCTCTCTACAACTACCTGAAAGGAGGTTGTAGCGAGGTGGGGGTCGGTCTCTTCTCCCAAGTAACTAGCAATAGGACAAGAGGAAATGGCCTCAAGTTGCGCCAGGGGAGGTTTAGATTGGACGTGAGGAAAAATTTCTTTACTGAAAGAGTGGTGAAACATTGGAACAGGCTGCCCAGGGAAGTGGTGGAGTCCCCATCCCTGGAGGTATTTAAAAGATGAGTAGATGAGGCACTTAGGGACATGGTTTAGTGGGCATGGTGGTGTTGGGTTGACGGTTGGACTCGATGATCTTAGAGGTCTTTTCCAACCTCAATGATTCTATGATTCTATGATCTCACTGGCATGTGGCTGAGAGCTTTAACATTTTATTTTTTAGAAGGAGCTCATAAGCCTGGTCCAGCATTAAGTGAGTTCACAGGATCCAGGAGCACAGAACAAACTATTGGTAATAGTTGTTTATACGTTGTTAATGTTGTTAATACATGCATGTGTGTGTTTGTGTGATAGTTTTTGGAAATTTTGCATATAAAGCCTTTTTCCCCAGGCACGTAGTCAGCAGATGACATGTAGTCCACCTACACATTTTATCCCCAGAGAGAACAAAACTGTATTAACGTTGCCACAATTTTTCTCTCCTCTGGTGTGTAAACCTTCATAGCAAGACCCCAAGGAAGAGCATTACTAAGACTCAGTAACCATCAGCTGTCCAGAAGGTATGTAAGACAGTAGACACATGAGTCCCTGTCTTCTTAGAAAAAGGGCATTTATCAAGGAGTCAGCTTCAATTCTGAGTTTAAGACTCCACAAAAGCCAGGCAATATAAGGAAACTTGAAAGGGTCTCTTAAGCAACTGTAGCTGGAGGGAAATGGACTTAGCAGTGACATAATATGCAAACAGCTAAAAAGCAGTTATGCTTGCATAACCTATTCTGTGTGAGGTGGCTCTCCATCACCACAACAGATGCTTGGAAGATCACCCCAAGGTGTCCATAGCTTTTCAGTCTTTCTCAGACTTTCAAACCTAAAGATACTAGTAAAAACGCAGGCAGATACTGATGGGCTGAATCTTTGACAGTGGTATGACGTGTGGTTTCCTCCTAAGTCAAACCCATTCCCACTAGGTTAATTCCTACCTGTGTGGTTTTGTTTTCTTGCATAATGAATCCATTGTGTGATCAGAAATAGCATGTCTGCCTGGGCTGGTCTCGGCAGCCGAGCATGTCTGAGCACACACTGGACATAGCTACTTAAAGGATCTGGCAAGAGAGTCGATGGCTTAGGTTATATGCATGTGTTTGGGATTGGCATCAAATTGTATTGATGTTATCCTGCACTCTGGTGTGCCTTGCTACTAGACAGATTTGGCTTGTCTGGCAAACTTCGTCTTGGCACTCAACCTCCAATACCAGAAAGAGACCCACAGTCAGGGCAGCACAAGGTTTGAGAAAGCCTGAGCAGTGATGGGAAGACAGCGAAAGATGTGATTGTCTTCATGGGCCTTTTCCCATTTGTCAGTGGGAAAGTGTCTTCTAAGGAGCCAGATTTGATACTTAGTCCTTACTAGTGAGAGATTGATATGTGATTTCTGTGCAGTATGGAGAAGTTTCCTCTTAGGGGCACTTTCTTGCTAGTGTAATAACATGGAGACACTAACAAATGAGAGGGCATTGTGTGCTGCCTCTGCCACACAGCTTTTGAAGAGACATCCGGCACTGGAACATGGTCACAGCTGTGTTGCATTTCAGGTTGCTCCATGTCGTGAGGCACCGGGGTGTAAGTTTTCCTGGTGCCTTCAAAGGGTGCACTGAAAGGCTTCGTGACACCTGGGGCTTGTTAGGGTTTTCCTTCAGGCATTCCAGATGAAGCACTTCAGTGGTACTTCAGCATGCGCTCTGAGGCCAAGACTAGTGTGTCTACAGCAGCAATTTACTTCAGGTCAGGAACACGCTTCTGAAGCTAATCATCCAGTTAACCCCTCCAACTGCTTCTTGGATTGCATCATGGAGTGGTCTTGTATCACAGAAAATCAATACTTTTTGCATCAACATAAACCATAGGGTGCTCTTTGGCATTGCACCTAACATGCAGCAAGTGATAATGGGCTGAAATTTACAGGGCAAAACCAGTGTTATTTCAAAACCAAGCTCCTGGAATGTGTATAATGGGATTATTTCATCTTCAACACTAACGGCTTAATAGACACGCTCCCATCAAACCTTGCTAATGTAAACGTAGCTTGTGTAGACAGTTGGGAAATGGAACTTGAGGCTGCTGCTGGAGGCATTTTGTAATGGCTGATATTTCAGAAGACAATGCAAGAAATCATCATTTGAGCCTCCCCACATATAGGGAAAGGCTTCTTTATACTCTCATTAAAAACAACTATTGTTGCAATTATCACACTTTGTTTTTGTGCTGGGTGTTACTACAGCAGCGTAGTACTTCAGTAGGAACTTGGTGATCCCATTGTGCTAGGCAGTGCACATGCACTGAATAACAAGATTTAATCCTTTAAACTTTTAGTCTGAGTGTAAAGCCTTTGTTGATCTCTGCCCTGAAGCATAAGAGTTTATTTTGTTTCCATACTTTATTTATAACAGTGACATTTCTGCTGTGTTATTGCAATGTATTGTTCAGACGCCTTTCAGAGCATGTACTTTATGTTATGGCTTATTCATAATGCTCCTGCCTGAGTGATAACTTGCTTGAGTGTTAACATGACAAAGCATGCTCGGTCAATCTTGAGATCTTCACACCGGCTTTTGATGGCATGCCTAATTAAAAAAAAATAAAATACAAGTGAATATGATGCATGAATTCATACCCTTTATGTTGTTGTACCGAAGGCCGAAGGCCAAGAACCATCAGTGCAAATAGGTGTAAATTTAGATAACACAATCTTCATGCTGTGATGTCTTTTTGAGATGATAAATAATTATGAAATGTTAGTTTAAACAAAGAATTTGTCTGTGTCACTCACAAGTTCCAAACCCACTGAGTTTTGCATGATTACTATCCCAGATCTTGGAATCCAAACTAGCTTTCCCGATCTTTCAATTATGCATAAGTGGGGAGTCTCATAAATTCTGAGCCTTTCTGAAACCTTGCTATGTTCCAGCGATTGCTATCCGAATCCCACCTACTAAGTGATGATAGAACCAGGCTTCAAGTTCCTAGCAGCTACTTAGGTCTCTTGATTTCTATTACACATTTGTGTAGTCGACTCTGCATTTTTACTCGTTAATCTGGCCACAACTTAGGTGATCCTTCTGCATGGTATCATCTCAAAAAATTAGTGAAGGAGGAAGACCTGAGAGATATTGAGCTCTTTTGCGTGGAACAATCATGTGGGATCCAGAAGAACACTTCTAAAATATACTGATGGACTTCAGACAAGTCCCTTGACCACTTGTTCTACCCTCTTTTTCTCATTCTCCCTCTTCTTTTTTTCTTTTTATCTGTTCTCACTTTCCTCACTGTCAGCAGTGCTTAGAATTTGCTGTTGACTGATTTATAATCTCTGCACCAAAGAAAGGTAATGCAAACTACTAATGGTAGTTCTCCCCATGTTTTAACCCTTACTGTTTTTTTTCTCAATGAAAATCTCAGATGTCTCAGGCACCAGATTTGTACCTCCCCCCCAGCAGAACCAAACAATTCCCCAAGATTTTATGCAGGCCTGGCTTTATGCTTCGGTCATTTGGACTAATTGGGATTACTTCAGAGTATTTGATTAGGTTTAAAATGTAATTCACTCCCTGCTGGCAGCTATGACCCATGCTTAATAATCTAATGTCTATGAAGAACCAAAGCATTTCAGGGGGAAAAAAGGTGAGCCATAACAAGGCTATCTACATGTTTAGCTTATCAGGTACCTATTACTTCTCATGCCAGCTTTTCTGGTACATCTGATATTCTGGTACCTCTAAAAACTTCTGTCATTATCTCCTAAATAAATGCTGAGATCCTCTATCATAGGAATTATATTTTCTTAATATTACAATAAGAAAGGAAGACAGCTGAAGACACTCATAACAGAAATGGATGCTTCTAGTTCTTTTGAATGGGAATGTTATTCAGGAATGATGGCAACCTGGAAATTATTATTTTTATTCTCATGTCATTAGTTTCATAAAAACATATGTACTTTTTCATTCTTGAACTTGTGACCAGTATTTGCTGCCCTGGATTCTTGGAGTTAGGGGACCCCTGGTTTTATAACCTAACTGAAGAGCCTTCCCTTAGAGTTTGGGAAATAATGTGAATATACCAATAAATGTTTTGGTTTTGAAAGAAAAAAGAAGAAAACATGAAATGCAAAGTATGGTAACATTATGGTGTAATGAGAATGCTCTTGTTGAATAATAACTTATCTGAAAGAAAGTAGCACTGAACTGGATGAGTCCTTATTATGGGTAACATTTTAGTCAGTGTGAGTTAAATCATTAGAACTAAGCCCAGAAAAAGCAAGAGAAGATTTTGATATATGTCCCAAACTACCTCATCTATTATTAAAAGTATAATGAGGAGACAGAAGAGAGAGACAATAGAAATGTCTTTTATTATTATTATGGTTTGCTTATGTTATTCCATGTTAAATATTTTTCAGTGACATTGTTGCAGTTTGCTTTGGGAACTTTTAGACATGCTTGACCTATAATGTGCACACTATAAAATTAATTTAATGTTTTACTACATTTTCCTTTGAACATGGGTCCTCTTCATTTTTTATGGTTAAGTGAAATGTGGAATGTTAAATTCCAGAGTTGGCAGCCGTGTGCTCTAGTAGTTATTCATTTCTACACCACAGATTTTGTTTCAAAGGCATCATTCCTGAGCTGGATTATATCCATTTTTCTGGGTGTTGTTCTACAAACTACCCCCCAAATATGAACAGGCAGTCTTATTCTTGCTGATTTCTTAAGAGTACCAGAATCTGTAACTTAATACATGGAAAACTAATTCTGAGAATTTTGTAAACAAACTATATATAGATATGTATAAAATCTTCCATTGTTCTTCTGAATATATGGACTTCCAATATTTTCCCCACAAAAAAACCCTCCAAAACGTTTGTTTATGTTAATCCTGTAATATTGTCCTGGAATTTTACCTGTCGTTGAAGATAGAAAGAAGAAGGTTTTATTGACAGCAGAAAAAAACAATTAAATCTAAACTTATTCTCAATTATAAGAATATTCAAAATCTTGTGTAGCAATACAGATTGTAGTAGAGATAGAAGTTGTAGTAACCTGTGAGTAAAGTCTGCCCTCAAATTCTAAAAGAAACCTTTTTGTAAGAAAACTAGTCAAAAAGCATCACATTGAGTCACGTATCTTTGATTCCTGTACAGTTAATAGGTGAAGTGGGGGTTCCTGTTAAACAGTTTTCCCCAGAGTGGAAACCCCAATTAAATTTCATAAGAGAAACAAAACCAGTCAATAAAGAACATCTAAAACCATAATTATTTTCTGTGGCAAAATGGAAAATTACATGGGTTCCTAATTACTGACTGTAGAACCTTTATTAATGCAGATTTTCATTCCAGTGAACTAATTCCAACCTATCTTTTTCCAGTGATTTTACCTAGCCATAATTAACTTGCCTGCTTCACACATGGAAGGGAAATTGAATAAGCAGATAGAAGTCTTCAACATGCTAAGTAATGGATGCTAATGTCAAAGATTACATCATGCAATATAATCATTGTAAAAATTGCCTGGCATAATGCAAGTAAATCATGGAGTGCAAGATGCCAAATGTTGAAATTAATTCGGAGTGAGGTCATCACACAAAACTTCAATCATTTAGGTCTGAACACCACTCTTTGGAGACAACTAATTATGTCAAATGTTTAAGATAACAAATCATCTCAATTATCTCTAATTGCAACTAAACTGACCTCTGGTGAGTGGTTTTGCTTCTCTTAAGTTTGCTCTGCATGGAAACCAGAGTAAGGAAAGAGGCAGGTGAGCACCCAGGTCTCTTTTACAATGGAGTTAGGGTGTAGCTGAGACATGCATAGGCTTTTTTGTCTGATGACCTAGTTTGGGCAGAAAGTTAGATGTCTATCAAAGGTTGAAATGATTGTGCTCCTAGGAGTTACCTATTTCTTTCTTTTGGCTATGATGAGCAAAGGATGACTAGCTTAGATTCAGACAGAAAACTCATAGATGTCTAAGTTAGGTAAAATGAGATCACCCTTATGGATTTGTCTCTAGGCAAAAAAGAAATTAGACTATGGCACAACTAAATTTCCTTTCCAATGTGGAGAGAAGATTAAAGCAAGAAAGGCCCACTGGGCTTTCAGTCCTGCCTTCTAAAATGCCACAGGATGGAGTGCAGTTTCAGTTTTGACCTTGAAAAATTAGTGTATTTCAAAGAGTTCTTTTACTCCCGCTAGGTTTTAAAGGAAGCCTGTTAATGCAACATTCTGCAGAGGGAAGTTAGTGCTAGTCTCTAACATGTTGCAAAGGCAAAGAGCTGCTGTCCTGCAGTAAATATTTTGTTTTTTGAGAGGTGTTTATATATTTCTGATGTTACTGTTGGTTTAGCTGGTAAATATTTCAATTGCTGTTTTTTTATTTTTTTTTTACTTCTTGTTTCTAATTCCTGGAGAAATGGCTCATTCTTATGTATTCTAGACCCTTCAGCCCTCACTGAAGGAATAACTCCTCTTCAGCTGAGGTCTATTTATTTAAACAAGAACTATTTTAAAAAACAAATTTAGCAGAGCAGTCTCTGACATTCTGCACAGAGAGATATTTTATTTTATAGATGGTCTTACTGACGTTGAACTTTTGAAATAGCAGCTCTTTTCCTGTAGCAAATAAAATTGAAGTCCTCATTTGTTCCAAGACAGAGAAATGGTGTCTTCTCTATTTCCTTCTCCTGCCCGTGAACTTCCGTTTCTAGTAACAAATTTTTCAGAATGAAGAAAAGTGATTGCCATTTTAGAACCTGTGTATATCCTTCTGTCTTTTCTCTGTAAAGCAACATTGTTTATCTTAGCTGTATTCTGTTTTCAGAGAAGAACAACAGCTAGACATTTCAGAGATTGGTATCATGCTGATAAATTGCTACAGACTGAGAAAAAGCTGCAGCAGAGCCATCATTTCTGTTTCACTCTGCAAGAAGTCTGCATAGAAACCACTCTGGCACTAGGACAAAATTCATGGCAAACACTAAGAAAACTTAACATTTCCACCTCGTTCAAGAGCATTCTTTTGGCCTCTGTTCTGCTGTCATTTGCTCACAGCATAACGCCAATTTTCATGCACTTTAAATAAGATCTGAGTGAAAGAGCTGCCTGTTTTAAAAGTACCACTGTTGGTATTCTGCTATCACGCTACCTGCGTACATGTCAGGTTATGTTAGACTGGAGTAAGAAGTAGATAGCTAATACATGTCGTGTTGATAGATCTTTAGTAGAAATGGCGAAACTTTTGAAAGGGACAAGTTTTGCTCCTAATAGGCTGGTCCTGCCATACTGAATCCATTTTTGCTGCTTAGTATACTTCTATTATTGCAAACCTGAGGATGTATCCTAGTATGCTAGTGTAAATTGCATTTTTTCCCATTCACTTTAGCTTGCTACATCAATATAACAGATCAGAATCTACTTCACCTTGTATACGTTATTCTTCTAGATTCAAAATGATCTCTGCTTCTTTAGTAGACAGTGTGGTTTAATCAGAGTCTGTAACTTAAAAATAGCTAGTCTCTGCTGCCAGCTTGATGGATTACCTATGAAAATAACTTATTGCATCTTTCATTTTTTCAGCCTTTTGCCTTTCTTGTCTGTTTAGTTTGTAAATCTTTCTGAGCTGAACTGTCTCTTAGTATATCAATGTACAGAATTTAGCAGAGCAGGATCCTAAACTCAGTTATCATGTCTATGAATTAGAAAAAAAAACCTACTAATATAACTCCTGCAACTCCACCACTCAGAAGATCTGAAGCGCATCTCTTTAATTAAAGTAGCTTTACCTGCAAAGAGAGGTAGGTTTGTTGCGCGTTTCAGGAAGCACCCATAAAGATTTAAACATAATGACAAAGTCTCTTATAAAAAGTTATCTATGTGCTTATCATGTTAATAAATCATGTTCTTTCTCTCAGAGTTTTACCAATTCCTCTCTATAATGTTAAATCCCTCAGTTTATTCACAATAATCTAAATCTACTTCACAATGAAAGTCCATCCCCAAAACCCCCACCTAGTCCAGGAACAGTTACACTGATTAAAAGAAAATGAGGCAATGCCCTGGGAGAAATATTCTTTGGTGACCTTGTAACAAGTGTGTATATGAAATGACATTGGAATTATGGGTTTGACATAAATTGTACAAGCTATATATGCCTTTATCCCAGAAGACATCTGTAAGGCTAGGAGCCTACATGTGGTAGTGCACATGAAGGACTGGCTTTTGCTGTAATTGCACAGCAATATAAGCATCACAATCTGTCTGTATGGGAATGAGCTGAGTAGGAAGGATGAAGCTCATATAGGAAGGAGTCAGGAGACCTCGACTTCATTCTCAGCACTGTTTCTGTCTGACTGTGGCACCTCATATCACCTTTCTGATGCCCTTATTTCTCCATTAGCTGCTGCCTGCTTTGCCCTTGGTGATGGCAAACTCTGTGCGATGATGGTATCCTCCCATCGATTTAAGATCATTATGGGAATCTAGGATGTAAACTAGAAAGAAAACAAAAGTACAAATAGTCACGGCGACACCTTAGGCAACAGAAAGGCCTTTTCTGCAGTTGGTTTTCTTCTTATATCCACTGGAGTAAGAAGCCAAGGCTCCAGGGCACAAGTGTATAAATATTGTGCAGGAAACTGTGTCATCATTCCCTCCTCGACAATAACAATGTGTAAGTCTGGGGCCAGTTCTTTGCCAGGCATTTGTCTGGGGTTTTCCAGTAGCAGCAGCTAGGCCTAAGGCTTTTTCTTTGGCAGACTGTTCTGATGATCTTTGGCACTACCCTGTTGCTGGTTTGGTTGGCTTCTGTGCAATAGAAATAAGCTTAGTTAGGCAACTGCTGAGTATCTGGTTTGTCTTTATTTCTTTCTGACATTTTTTCTGGTTTGAACATAAAATGCAACACTAAATTGAGGTTGGATTTATAACATGGGCCTTGCATTGGAGGAAAAAAGTTGTACAGTAAAAAAACACAGTTACTGTCCTTAATAAAACTATGGTTTTTATGATTGATTTAAGAAGGTTGGAGTCTTTACTGCAAATAAACACACCAAACACTGATTACCAGCGATTCAGTTTGAACTTGTAGGATTATAGGATCACAGAATAATTCAGGATGGAAGGGACCTTGGGAGGCTCAGAGCAGGGTCTACTACAAGGTCAGACCAGGTTGCTCAGGGCTTTTTCCAGTTGGGTCTTGGAAACCTCCAAGGATGGAGCCTGCACAACCTCTCCTCTAAGTACATCCAAGCTGAACCCCTTTTGTTTCAATTTGTGCCTCTTGTCTCTCATCCTCTCACCAAGCACTGCAGTAAGCAATCCACCTCCTCGCTGCTCTCCTGAGGCACAAGCTGGCTGCTGTTGGGTCTCCCAAAGCTGTCCCTTACCCAGGCTGAACAGGCCCAGCTCCCTCCTCCCCTCCTCACAAGGCAAGTGCTCCAGGGATGATGCCTACCCTGGAGCTCCTGGCCTGCAACCTGCTGATGGCCCTGCCTCCTGCCATGGCACACTCTTGGCTCCTGTGGTTTCCCCTGCCCTGACCACCCGGGCATTTCTGCAGAGCTGCTCCCCAACCACAGGCTTTGTACTTTTACTTACAGCATCTATGCAAAACCAGAGAAACTTGGATATGGAGCTTCAAACTTCAGCTACCTCATATGATTAGGCCAGGAATACACCACTTTTGGTTCTTTAGAGCTTCAAGCACCTCAGATTTTCATATGCTTGTATTTTTGTAACGTCACTCATGACTCATTTCTGCATTTTTTACTGTTTTAACTCCCACCTCCTTTCCTGTCGTCTGAGGCAAGGCTCTGTAAACTGGCTTAGCCTTGTTCATAAAGGCAAATGATCTTTAAGTTTCACATCTGATTTAGTCCAAGTTTCTTGTTCCTAGTCTTTATTTTAACAATTCTCAGGTACTGTTACATGTTCTACTCATACAGTTCTTCAGTGATAAATATTCTTATAACATTACCCAGGAGGAAACTGAGGCAAAAATCAGAAGCAGCATCACCGAGTGTAACCAGTGTGACAAGAAGGGACAGCCAGGGGACTAAGCTCTGTGAATGCAGTAGTAAAACAAACTGCGTGAGGAAACTCAGCCACCTGTCCTGCGTTGTCCTTGGCTCAGGGCTGTCTGGAGTTGTAGGCACTCACTCAGACTGCCCTGGGCACAGCCTAGGAGCTGGCATGGGGCAGGGTCCATTGCCCATGGATGGCTTGAATGCACTGCTTTGCTTTGGAGGGTAGGAAGTTTGAGCAGTAGGGATGAGGTCAACATGTGACATTTTCTCAGGGCTAGAGAAAGGGCCGGGAGTTATTCAGTTTGCTAAAACAATCTGATCTGAGCCCATACTCAGGCTGAGACTTTCATTTCAGTTTTATTAAAGACACATCAAGTTACAAGTGGTGACGTTATTCTTTACCTGTCAGGGATGCTCAGTGGATGCATCCGTCTAATCCTGGTTGTGGAGTCAGGGATCCTGTTATCCTCCTTCCTTTTCATAATCTTCCTCTATGAGATGAGGTTTTGTAAGGCAAATTCAAGGCATATTGTGGGCAAGCGTGAGGCTTGAAATGACTCCTGGGGGTTTACAGATTTCCTGATCCCACTTAGCCTGCAGCTTGGGGGACTTTCAACATGGAGAGGGAAAAGCTTTAGTTGCTCAGTGCCTCGGTTCAATCCCTACCACTCACAGTTCACTCACGGACGTGGCATTCCGCTAATACTTCTATCTATTTTAATCCCCCTTCTTACAAAAGAAGAAATTAAGCCACAGAAGAATGGCTTTGCTTATGGTAAAGCGGAAAGTCTATAAAACCACATGGAATTCCCAGCTGAATGCAGCTACGCTGAAAAGAGAGAGGAGATTTGTTTTGGTTTGGGTTTTTTTCCTTCTTCTTCGGTTTAAAGCTGACAGAATAAACCAATACTAGCTGCATAACAGCAGCAAGATTGCCTTTGTAAAATACATCTAATAAAACTGAGATCTACTACTGTTTAAAAATGAGCAGGTCAAAGAATTTGACCTAATCCCAACGAATTCTGCTTAAAGTGTCTGTAGTTCAAAAGACTTCAAGCCAGACTGTTTAACTACTGGTTTTCTGCACGTGTGGATATCTGTATTTTCCGTGCATACACAGAAAATATATGTGTCTGGGCACATAGAAATAGCCATACATACGCACACTCATGCATGCACAAGCACATTAGAATTAGAAACTAAACATGACATAGGCCTTTCTTTTCAGGAAAAAGCTAAAGGCTTTTATAAAAACATTCTCTTTCAAAGCGAAGAATTTTATTTGTTTGCGTTTGTGAGGGACAAATGCAAGACAGGAATTCTTTTGAAAAAATCATATTATTTTTTCTGTTTTAGCATGGAAAATTTACCAAAGAGATCTCATTTAAAATCACATAATTCATCTGCCCACGATTGCAGGAGACTGGTGTCAGGACAATTTTCTTCAGTTGATAACCCTTTCACCTTTAAATTCTTTTTTTACTTCAGGCTGTCATGTCTTCTGGAAGTGAATGCGTTTAACCTACTAATACAAGATCAATTTTAAACCCCTTGAGAAAAAAAAGAAACAACCCACACTTTGCTGTATGCTGTATGTAATTTTCCAGTTAGAAAGGTGCTTATAGGCCACGTAATGAAAACTGAAGGCTCCTTAAGAAACGGTAATAATTTATATTCATCTTGAAAAGAAGTATGCATTTTTCTTGCTGTTAAAAACTGAATCCCTCTCAAGTCTCTTAGCCAACAGTTACAAATCTTTTTAGTTATAACAGCCAAAGGAAAGTCAGCTCTCCTGAGCAAGATCCCCATAGCCCTTTGATATGAATTTATCAACACCACATACCAGGTTCAGGCAAATCAGTTCTCAAACCAGTTTGCTTTGTGTGTCAGTATTGGATACGGATGTTCCAAAGATTTTGCATTTGGGACAATTCTTTAAGATCCAATAGCAAAAGCTGGTTTTCACTTTACACCTAAAACATGTTTACAGATGTAGTTTGTGGAATATAACCGCTGATACTGAACTTGTGCATAAGGTGGTGATTTGGGACCAGACTGGTCAATAGTCACTTGCTTTGTGATGCTTTCAGCTTTAAGAAGCCTGTCTTCTACTGCTTATAGCATACTTACATTGCTGTGGAATATGCAAGTATATGCTCTAGATAATGCCTGTGTTTTCTTCCCCTCACTTTTGCCAAAGAAACTAGTGCACGATACAGTCAGTGTGCATTCTTGGAGCGCAGCTTTTATATTTATGCATCTGTAAAATGAGCTCATCTGATATTTAGTCTGGTTTCATGTTATAAATCAGGAAATAATATATATGGCAAAAACATAAGGTCTGATTGTGCAATTGCTGGCCAGTTAGCAGGCATCCAGCATCCACCTGGATGGGAGCATCACTGCAATATAGGACCATCACTTACATCTCTGACCCTAGGAACATACATTAATGAGTTCAATGTCTATTTGACTTACAAAAACTAACCAGATACGTGTGTCCAGTAATACGAGATGCATCCCCTAGTGCTCTACAGTATTTCCATTCCAGCAACCAGTTCTCATTTACCAATACAAAAAGCTGAAACATCCTCCCCTTTGGACACAGGGGCCTGCCCTTTTCAGAGCCAAATGCAGAAATACAGTGAACAGCATTTTTTTTCTTCCAGTAAAGAAAAAAAAAACAACCAAAACAACAAAAAAACCTCAGTAGAAACATTTGGTGAGAGTTAAGCTCCTGCAATCAACAGACAAATCCTATCTGATTTTATCTGAAGGGTCAACATCAGATGCACACCCTTCTTTTGAAGAAACTAAATTCTTTCAAACTTCATCAAACAATTTAAAAGAAAAATGGCCTATGGAAAGTAATGAATTCTTTTCAGAAAAGCATGAATTGGAAAAGGGGAAAAAATAAGAGTACAGTGCCAGCAAAGGCATAGTCATATTCAACAGAAAAATCAAGCTATTAAATTTGCTTTTACACTAGTTTGTAATTTAATAAGAAATTTGGTATTAGATGCCCACTTTTACAGATGTGTGAACCCACCATCTATGATCTCCACTGAACAGTTTTTCTCCCAGAAAGCTGTGAAATGCATGTGTTGTGGAAACAGTGAGCCCTGGAGACTAGGCTAAATATAGTCTGAAGAAGTGTTCTCAGCCTCATATAATAGAGACCTGTGCATCAGCAGCTTTAATATACTTATCTGCTCCTATTATACTGAATTAGTCACTAATACGGATATACACAGTTAGATTCAGACAAAACCAGTATTTTTCCTCCAAGTTTTTTGAAGAATCATAGCTGTCCAAACTGAAACTTGCTCTTAAGTAAGGACAATTTGGGTAAATAATTTTGGCTGGTGACACCCGCACTCTAGTTTGTCGCCCCTTGGTAATCCATGGAGAACTGCTAAAGATTCACACAGATCATGCTGTGTTCATATAGCTCTTCTTCCTTGTATCCAGGTGCCTCTACAAGGGTCAATAGCACATTTGGTTTTTTCCTACACTCTATTTTTTTTTTTCATGCAGAAGTTAGAAATAGGGCTGTTGCAGAATGTGGATTTGTATGTGAATTTTCTTCTAAGAGGTTGTCAGAAAAAACGGGCTGTTGAAAGGAAAGTAAATGAAGAAATGATGTCAGATGAGGAGCGGTGTTAGGAAAAAAGTCCTAATTTGAAGTGGCAGTGTGGACAACACAGTTGGAAATGAAAGTGGAAGCAGTGCAGACTGGTACTGTAGAGTGAGAATATAAGGAAATGAAGTGATGTGAGATTTTTGGCAGGGGCAAAGTTGTGAAGGGCTGTGAAGCTGAGTTCCTAGAGCCAACTTTTTCATGAATGGCTTTTAATTTCAGGTGTCTGAGCTGAAAAAAAAACCCCAAACAACCAAAAGCCCAACCTGGAAGGAGTCCCAGTTATTCAGAAAGTTTTGAGAATCAGCCCCTCTTTAAGTTTGGAGATAGTTGTGTAATAACTGAGAAACCTCAAATTATCTTGTCCTCTAAGTATAACTGGATGAATACTGCCTCTTGAAGCAATTTCACTGTTTCTGAATTGACATTGAAAGATCTGGAAATTTTAGATCACTGAAAAATATTATCATTTAGGCCCTGGAATTTATTGTCTTCAAAACATACTCTTTCACTAGAGAAATAAGAAGACTTTATAAGCCTAAAAGAGTGTAATATTTTCTTTCTGGTGCACATGTTTGACAGTGAGAGTCTTATCATTAGATAAGAGTTAGAGTAGCTACTATCCCACATTCTCCAAACATAGCCAGATGGTTTGAGGACTAAGTAGTGAAAAAGCTCAGTCTTCCATCGAACAAAGCAGTTTGCATCTTTATTGTACCATTTGTTTAGTAGGCTGACATGGGATGCCTAACATACTTAAATATCAGTATTTAGGCAGCTGCTTAATTAAATTCTCAAAGCTGCATTTTGATGGCGGTAATTAATTTTAAATGAACAACAAAACATAAGCCCTTTCTTGCCCTCCTTTTCTCTTAGCAGATAATACTCCGTTATCAGTTGCTTCTGGCTGACCACAAATAACAGTGACAGCTTGAAATGTGTCACTGATCTCTGCACACATCCCCATGCCCTACAAATCTGTCTCAAAATCTGATGGAAATTAATGTAGGTGTTTTATAATAGCTTCAAAAGAAAAAATACATTTCTGGGTCCTTTGTATGACCCTTAAGTGTCAGAATCTGTTCAGGAGAATACCCTTGTTTAGCAGTGGGAAGAGTTTTGCTGAACAGATTTTATCTGTTTATTTTTTACATAATAAAATAATTATTATTACTTTACAAAAGGTTATTTATTCTAAAATTCTAGAATAATCTAAAACTAACAGTTTGGTTTTCGTTTACCTTATTGAAATTCATCTTACTTCCTTTGTATATCTAAATGGCCACTCTCATTTTTCAAGGGTGTCCCAATTAAAATTGTCAATCAGAAAAAAGCCATGTGCTGTGTATATTGTTTGCTGGCCACAGGTAATGCAGCAGCAAGGAGATGCTCTGGCCCAAACCTGAACTGTGGTTCAGTTCAGAAAAGACTTTTTCTCAGGCAGAGATGTTCTCGTGCTCCTCATTCAGATATCCCCTGTTACTCTAAATGCTCATTTCCATAAATGATCTAAAATAAGCACCAAGATGTCTAATTTTGTCTCCCAGCCTGACAGTTCTGGAGATGCCATTCTATCCCATTCCCAGTGGGGCAAAGAAATTGTAAGGGAGAGGAAACTGATATAAGTTATCAGCTTATTTATTATTCATTATATACATATGTACATCTGTTTAATATCCATGTTTTACCAAATGTAAGAGGTACTCTCAAGTCACATATGGCTCTAGCGTAAATAAGGCAGTTTAACAAACTTCAGGAGACTTGTCATAAGACATAAATATGTCCTTTTTTTATCATTTGGGCTACTTAGAGATGTGACTGCCTTTCATTTAAATTTCATACAGCTTAAAGCACATTGTCAAATAATTGTAATAATGACGATGATGAGATGGAATTGTTAACCATGAGAGTGATTAGAAATCTTTAAAGTTGATTTACATTTTCTAATAGAAGGTGCTCTACCCTGTAAAATATTCACCAAGATTATTCTTCATTTCCCATTGTGATACTTCCTGTGGTCATATCCCAGACAAAATTAGCTCCTACTGACTGCAGTGGCTTATCCGAGGAGCAACTAATCTTATCTGAATTTCACAAATACCTCAAATGGTAGCTTGTGACTTTGATTACTAGGAGAGTAGACCTAATCAGATTCCTTTCCTTAAAACAGTGGTTCATTCAGATCCTTCACTCTGAGAGATCAAAGCTGTTTCTTCTCTCTATCTGCAGGGAAGCTCATTAGGAGGAGGTTGTCAGGGTTATAATCACGCAACAGTTTTACTTCTGGGTTATAACGCTTTTCCTTTCTTATCAGTCTGTGAGGTCCAAAGTGAGAGGAACAAAGTAGGTATCACTGACATACGATACTTTTAATACCTTCAGAAATCATTATGGTTTACTATTTTATTCATTTCTTCATTCTGAAAGCATTTTGCAAATGTATCTCAACTTTACAACCAGTTGGGAGGAGGTTTTATCTGGCTTCTAACATTTTAAAATCAGCAACTATGTAAACAAGATACTTTCAAATTAAAACTTCATCAGTTTGACTGCATCATGTATTTCATGTACTAGCTGCTTGCACAAATTGATCTTAAGGACTGTGTCATTTACTAATATCCTCATAATCGTTTCCATGTATATTTTAAAATAGAAAAGCATATTAAAATATGTTCCTATTGTAGACCGCAAAGGCAGCCTGTACAGTGGTTAGACTGTATGTCTTGCAGCTAGGAACTATTCAACTTTAATTCTGATATTGTCACTGAAATGTTTGGTAATTTCAAAAACATTGCATTTACTAGCAAATGCTAGATCCTGATCCGAGTGTAATTTTCTGTCTCCCACAGCACTAAATGCTCAGGGTGTTTGACTATGGAGTTTTGATTAGGGGACCATTTTTAATGATAATACATTAGTGATGCTACCTGGTGACTACTGGGTAATTAATGATTGAACAGAATACTTGACAGGTAAAACAATATGTATGACTTCAAACCTGCAAATACATCCTTCACTCTATTGTATTCAGAGCCCCAGTAAATGCAGATGCAGTACTCATACAGATGGTCAAAATGTAAGATCAAGACTTAAGTTACAATTAATACAAATCATGGTGGCATGAAATACAAACATATTTTTTGGGCTCTTTTAATGAGCAATTATTGAAAAGTAACCACTTTCCTACAACTAGGAATGACCTTTGGCCAAATTTTCCCTCTGAATCCAGAACATCAAAACTTAATAATGTGTCTTACATCTGTAAGAAGTACATTAAAAAAAATTTATTAGGATCTGCCTACATTGAGTAATTGATTGCGAAATGATGGGACTGCAACAGTCACTGAATGAACTACTCATGGAGACAAAAGCCAAATGATCACATCTGTATGTGCAAACCAAAAAACCAGAGAGCAATGTCATCCCAACACAGTTACACAACTTCCAAGAACTGAGTTAGCGAGCCAGTGCCTACACCATACTGTACTATATATCTATAGCCTTCCTGTGTATGGGTCTAAGTCTTCCAGCTCACTTAGAGCTAGCTCAGTAGTGATGCCGTTTAATGTAGTGTCTTGTAGAGCAGTGTCGTTACAGGTTCCTCCACGTTCAGGCATTACATATTGCACTGGGTTTTCCACCTTGCCATTGGGTAAGCTCTGCTGTTTCCTCCTTCATCCCTTTCATGAGCTGATCCATGCAAAATAGTGTTACTAGCTCTCATGCCTGCCTCTGTGGTCCTCCTGCCATTTCATCCTGTGCTGCTGCCCTGTCAAATTTCCCCTCCCAGGGCTCTGCTATTGCCTACCAGCAGCAGCTCTTCCTCACCACCATTTCAGCTGCCTGACAGAGAGCAAGTTAGTGGGCTGCAGAGCTCCGTTCTGCATCACAGTTAACTTTTAAGGGTGACGTCTCACAGGCAACGTGTTTTCATCTCATGATCTGTTTTCTCCACAGTCAACTCACTGGAATCTACTCCCAAAGATATCCTCTGGACTAATGCAATTGAAATCATGCTTCAGCTTTAAAAAAAAAAGCCAAACAAAAAACTCCCCATAGAACAAAATGGAAAAAAAAAAAGACAAAGTAAAGGGAAATTTAGGGACAATATACACTTGAAAGGCACATTGAAAAGTGCCTTACAGATAAGAAAATTTTGTTTTTAAAGAACAAGCCTTTGCCTCTTCTCCAGCCTGAGATCTTTGCTCTCCTTTATGATTTCAGAGGTTGAAGTTAGTAGGTAGTTAATAGTGATCTGAATATCAGAGAAGCCGAACACTGCATAAAACCAGCTGGAATCAGTTAAAGCCGTGGGTGCCCAGAATCACTCAGGCATATATGTTGTCCATCCTAATACCTTATTTTAGAGTTGAATATGAAGTTACTAAGCTCTATTTATGGAGTCCTCCAGTTCCCTACACCACATTAGGCAATTCAAAAGTATTTTGTATCTAATTTAAATAATAAAGAAAAATTCATTTTAAAATATTCTAGGGATTGGGGGTTTCCTGAACTGAGCAAAGACTTGTAGAGAGGGCTCTTCTTAAAAGAAACTGAACAGGTTGTGTTTTCTGTATGCATCTTCTACATCTAATTTACCTGGTCTGCTCAGAGGATCAGAACAATGGAAGAAAATGATCCTGATGCCCTTTCCAAAAACACACTTTCCCAGAGCATAGAGAAGGCAATGATTTTATGCATTTGAAAATACAGGAAAAGATAGCTTTAAACATTTGCATACAAAAAAATTTAAAAGGCAGCATTTCCTGAAAATTTACCTCAGTTTAAAGATGTGCATGCTAGGATCGAGAACCACCTTGATGTACAAATGACATAAGGAATGAATAGTGCTGTTTTAGCAAATTCCAGATGGTGAAGTTTGTTGTACTGGTCAGTGATATTTTCTAAGCTGAATTTCTCAAAAGTGCCCAGCACTGAACACGTGTCCATATTCCTGTACAAAGCAATAGAGAATATTTGGCCAACTGGACTGTGTGATTGGCAGAACATTCAGACGTTTCATTTTGGAAAAGAAATGTCATTTCATGGAATGGAACTTCCAGCAGACTATTCCACTGCCATTGCTGAAGGGGAAAGAGTCTCTAATTTTTCCTTTATTTAAAAGTAGACTACAATATTATTAAAACATGGGCATGTGAATATAGGCTTCTGATTTCTAAAATATTATCTTGTCAGATTATAGGAAAAAACCTAATTGAATACTTTCTGTGGGTCTGTAGACTTTTTCAGCTTGTTCTAATGTCATCATTATGCTATTTACAATAATTAATTTTATATCAACAGTTGCTGGTTAATACTCTAAATATTTTTATTGTTTTACCACTGGTAGATTGAAAAGTACTTTTACAAAAGCTGCTAAAGAAAATTGCTTTCATTTTATATAAGGTGACTTTGAAGCACTGTGTTTAATTCATTTAGATGGCCACTAATATGAGTCTGAATGAAACCATGAGATAAAACAAAAGTAGGCTTTTCAAGTCAATAACATGAAGCGTAATAATGTTTCAAAGCAAACACTGTTATTAGGTTGAGATGTGAAAAGGAAGCAGCAATAGGTACCTCTTCCCTCCATTTTGTACTGGATGTTGCAAAAAGTGATAGGAACAGAGGAAGAAAGAGCATGCAGGAACTAACTTTCATTTTCAAAAGACAGGAACCAGGAATGAGTAAGTTGTCCAGAGCTAGTGGTCCTTTATGGTCCTTTCTCATCTGTGTGAGACTGCTGTCAGGTTGCTTAGAGAATTCGTCTTGCTTGGTGAATGCCCTTAATAAGCTGTTTGACTAAAGGAACCAGATACTGGGACAGACAGCAAAATGGAGGAGGGTTTCTCCAAGCAGACCAGCAGGTCTGAAATTTTTTGTATAATCACAAGACTAGCTCCAGTTCTAATCAAAATCCTGCCATTTTCCAGGAAATTGTTAAGAACTGACAAGATTATTTTTACTAAGTCACAACCTGTGACATTTTAGTTGAAAGTCTGTAATATTTTACATTTTGCAGAGTAAAGCAAATCAGAACAACAATGAAAAAAATTTACATCCTGGGAAAAGTAAAGACTTAGTTACCCTAGTCCTGGTCTTCCGTTGGTGGGGCAGAAGGGGAGGAGAGAAAAACTGGAGGTGTGTGCTTCTCTTATGGAAAGATTACGATCCAACTAGTGAGACATCCACCTTGGATCGCAGCTAGATGTTGTTTTCTCTCTGACAATTCTGTCCTGAATCAGGATTTCTCGAGCTACAGTCAGGGAGGAATGTATGAGCTGTTTTAGGGGCAGCTCTTGGACAAGCACCAGCATATCTCCTACTGAAGTCATCTGGGACGGGAGCACAACTGAAAAACTCTTGCAAGAAACCTCTTTTCAGCTTATGTCTGGTGCAAGGATGGAATGTTTTTGGACTTAAGCAAACAGACATGTTTAATTAATTAATAAATCAGTTAAAAATAAAGTGGTATGTTACATCAGAGGGTTTTACTCATCAGAATCCTGACCATTTTAAATATAAGCCCAGGCTGATCATTTTTAGCTGAACTTTTAATTTCCCTGAAGTCTTCCAAATTTTTAAATGAACTTGGATAAATGAGTGATGATTAACCTATGCATCTATTCCCAAACTATCCTCAGATTAAGTTCACGCTTTTCTTCACAGGATGTCTTGGCAATTGCTGTGAGCTCCATTTTCTCCTAACGGAGTAGACATTCAGTAAGATAAGGTAAGATGTCCCTTCCATTTCCCCATTAAAATTTCTCATCATTAGCTTTCTGGAATGAGCAAACACAGACCTTAAAGAGACCTTAGTGCAGAACTACAGCTTCTTTGGTCTGTTTTAGGTTCTTTACCACTGACCCATCAAATACCCCTGTGGCTTTATTGGATGCATACCATCTGTACCTGTCCTTCAGGCAACAGCTTCTGGAATGGAAAAAAATATTTTTGTGATTTTCTACAGGTCTCCATTCCAGACCTTTTTGCTCTCAACATCACCTTCAGAACTGGTTTGGTCTCTTCTACTGACACTGCTTCATTCTCTTCAGATTTCCTCTCTTGTGCATGTGCAGCAGCTTGTGTTTATGAACCCAGTGAGGTGTTCCAAGGAAGCGTGACTTGACACATTAACACGTCTTGCTGTACGTTCGAAGGCATAGCACGACGCACTGTCAGTGGCAAAGAACGGTTCATCACTCAGCATGACACAATGTTCTTCACTTATGTGAAGTGGGAAACACTTCATTCTTCGCAAACAGACTAGCTGTGTATGGAAATCTCCTTACTCACCTCTGAAATGATGAAGCTTTTTGAATTGTGATGACGATATGGAAAGAAGGGAAAGTAAGTCTTTGTCTCCGTGTTATTTCAGCTATCTTTTTTTATTTCTTTTTATTGCACTGAAATACTTGATTCATTTACCTCTAAATGATACAGCTGGTATGAATATTGTTTATAACTTGTTTTCAACATTAAAAGTCTGAAAATATCCCATTAGAGATATCATATGACTAAAAGCTGAATTAACGGATGACAGGAATCTGGCAGTAACAGAATATATACCATTGTTTTAATTTTAAAGTGTATAGAATTACCTTATTGTTCCAAATATTCACTCGCTTTAACTAGCACTTATATTGTTTTAAGCAGCATAACAAATATGTAACATTCCACATACATTCATATTAGAACCTCCTGAGAAATTGTGACCCATATAAATACATACATATCCTTAATTTTCCTTTCCAAGTTAAAACTGAACTTTGTTCAATTAAAAAAAAAAAGAAAAAAAAGAAAAAAAAAGCCAATTTGAAGTACAATATACTTGGACCTTTTCCACAAATTATTTTTTAACTGGAATTTTATAAAGCAGATTACTTATTGAAGGATTGTGATATAATAATATTTAAGTTTTATGGAGCTCAGAAAGCTCAAGTCAAAGAAAAGAAATATTATTTTACAAAGGGGAAACAGGTGCAAAGAAAAAAAGTGATTTGCCAACATCCCTTTGAAAACTAGAGACAAAGCTAGAAATAGAACCCAGTATTTTTTAGCTTGAGGTCCAATATTCTATTTATTAAACCATACTGCTCATAATAAAAAGAAATAATTAACTCACTGAAGATCTTTCATTTATCTCTGTTTTTTTTTTCAGTTGATTTCAGTGATCTTTATGCACAACCTTTAGTTACCGACTTCTGCTAGTGGCAAATAGTGAAACACTGAGCAATCTTATAAGATGGAAGTTGGAGGGCAAAGAAGTTCCGTTTCTATGATTTGTGGATGGAGAACACATGCTGTTTCATGACAAAGAAGAGCACAGACATAGGCATAACAATATCTGCTGCTTTCCTGGAAAAGTATTAGAAGTGTTCTGGACTCTGCCACTGATGGATAGATGAGACATACTGGGTGGAAGAAAAATGAGAGTCAGGATAGACAGTTGCACACTATCATCTTTTTAGGCTTGAAGAAATTCCCCTAGATGGGATAACAACTTTAATATACAGCATCAAGATGAGAGCAGCAAAGCTGGTGAAAGGACTGGATGGTATGTCCTATGAGGAGCGGCTAAGGACTTTAGGTTTGTCTAGTTTGGAGAAAAGGAGGCTGAGGAGCGACCTCATTGCTCTCTACAGCTTCCTGAGGAGGGCAAGTGGAGAGGGAGGTGCCAATCTGTTCTCCTGGTATCCAGTGATAGGATGAGTTGGAATGGTTCAAAGCTGCATCAGGGGAGATTCAGACTGGACATTAGGAAGCATTTTTTTTACTCAGAGGGTGATCAAACACTGGAACAGGCTTCCTGGGGAGGTGGTTGATGCCCCAAGCCTGTCAGTGTTTAAGAGGCATTTGGATAATGTCCTTAATAACATGCTTTAATTTTTGATCAGCCCTGAAGTGGTCAGGCAGTTGGACTAGATGATCACTGTTGATCCCTTCCAACTGAAATTTCTATTTATTCTATTCTACTCTATTCTAATTACCATTTCTTCTGTGAAGAATTTTTCAGTGGGAGAGTACAGGAGCAAAGGGTGTCCTTGGTCAGAAGTTGTGCTGCTGTTAAGAGACAACTGATTCAGCATGGCCATAGAGTGGCTATGTCACACTTTCATGTCTGCAGTAGTTCACGTTTCCCTCAGGTAGGGCTTTCTGGTCATAGCTCATGTTGTTGGCCTTTCCCTAAGAATTCCCCTGGCAAAGGAGGCAAAGGCATGCAGGGATCTCTGGAAATAGAAAAAAGGCTTGTGATTAAGATGGGGACAATATTGGGCTGGGAGACAAAATACCTTCTGTCTACAGACGCATTTGCACTCTGAGCCCACTGTGGAAAAAGCTTTTCTTTTGTTACACCAAAGGGAGGTGTTTTTATTGTTACTGCAACATCTCTGAAAGAGCTGAGCCCATAATGCCTAAGCATTGCACAACCCCATTCTTACTGTTCCGGTCATAGACAATTAGTTTCTATTCACCGGTATTGGACTGATATCTTGCAGGGGATCATTTTTGTGTCCTATACATGTGTAGCAGCAAGTTTCAACTAAAGAACAAGCTCTGGTGGTAGCATTTTTAGTTTTGCTTGGTTTCTTTAGGCTAAGGGTTTGTGACATGATAGTATGGTACCCATACCGGACACTCAAAGTTATAGGGTAATAATTTAGAGTTACTGAGCAATCTCCAGAGATCTATCTCAAAATCAAAAGACTACGTGTGATCTATGCTGATTTTGCAGAAGTTTAGTGTCATGTCCTCATTCAACCACCCCTCAGAAGACATTTTAACAGAGAGACAAGGTACCTTATCAACATTCTTCATGGATCTTTCCTTAAAGACTTTCTCTTAATCCACGAAATGACCTCAGGGACAGAGCTGGAGCTTGTATGCTGTCTGTATGTGTGAAAGGTGGGAGAAGTATTCAAGCAAAGATTTTGGGGCCAAGTATCTGAACTTGCTACCTGCTTTTAACTACCAGAGCTGGAAAGGACAAAATCATGTACTCTTTTCTCACTTCTTTCATGGGTCCATCATCTATTGTTGTTGAAAACACATAAAGAATTTTGTATTGTGATGTAATTTATGTAACTTGTCCAAAACAATATTAGATTTATTCCATTTGCTATATGAAAGATATCGTTAGAATGCAGCCCATTTGGCAAAACTTGTCTCATAGTTCCAGGCAAGGATTCAATCACCTGTTGCTAAGATACTTAAAAAATATTGTCTGTTTTTAAATGTTCCTTTTTAATTGAATAAACTGTTAGTTTGAAATATTGCTGCTGAGGTTAAAAAGGTTTAGAAAATCATATAACATTTTTACTGGAAAGCAAGTTTTAGAATGGCTTAAATGCAACAGCTGCAGCTTTTATTTATTCTATTCTTTAGTTAGATATTAAAAGTTGTATTGAAATAATGACTGCTTGAATATTTGGGAACTTATTAGAACATTGTCACAGATAAACTTAAAATACATTTGATCTGCACTATCCACGTCACCTCTATAACAATAATTTCCAGGAAATAAAACTGCTTTTAGGGGTTCTGAAAATGCACAGGAATGTTACACTGACACTAGTACAAGTTACCTGCATGTAACGGGGCTGAAAATATAGAGGCGTATAATTCCTGTCACTATACATTTAAAATTATGTAACATTATAATCAAAGACTTTTTTTTTTTTAATTCCAATATCTCCTTCTTTTGTCAGAGGGATATTCCCAGGAACTGGAATTACACTGACCTAATATCTGATTGCTAAAGTATGAATCTTTTCTATGTGAAATTCAGACGACACAGAACAGTAGAGTTCACCTACTGACCGGATTAATTTTTATCTCATTGCAGTAGAATTTACAGGTAAAAGGAGTGTTCTGCTTGCCTAATAAAATTGCACTTAGTATATTAACAGTTCTCAGCCCTGACACTCACAGGTAAATACTGAACAGGATTTTGGAGTCTGAAAAGAATTAAAGATCTGTCCTTTGAATTTATCTTTTGTAGTCTGTAAAGAGGAGGGAGTGTTTTATACCACCACTCTGACTGCTCAGCTGGAGAACTGAATGATACCCAACAATTTAAGTACCTAATTTTTATGTTTCACTGAAGAATTTTGCCACAGAACAGTTTAGATGCAAACAGGAGATGGTAAATCTATGCTTTTGGATAGGGGAAAAGAGGACAAATTATATTCCCAATACTTGACAGGTCTGTGACAAAAAAAAAAAAAAAATTGCATAGACCCAGACTAGTTGTTGCTATCAAGTTTTGATTTATCCCTCTATAGGGAAGAGATCTGGTGTAAAACTTGGATCAGAATCTATGCTAAGCTGTCTCTCAAAGCTAATGTTTTAAAAACATAATTTCAAACAAAAAAGAGTAGATGCAATGCTTTTATTTTTTTTTTTTTTCTTCTTTTATCTGGTATTTAAAGTAAGTCTGGTAAAGAAAAGGAACAAACCAAACACTCTAAGTGCTTATTTTTTTTTTTTTTTCCCCAGAAGGCTTTCCCTTTGACTTTTTATTAGCCCCATGAATAATGGGCTCATTTAGCCTGGAAGATACTGTTGGTAGGTCATGAAGTCCATCTCCCTGAATCACAGTAGGATTGATTGCTTTATTCCTGAGCCATTCCCAAACAGATGGGTGGCCCAGTCTTGAATATTCAAGTGATGGTGATTCCATGACCCCTGTTGGCGGTGTGCACCACTTCCCTCAGAGTTTATCTAGTTTTTCCTAACATTTAACCTAGGTTTTCTCAACTGGATTTCAATTCCATCACGTTGTGTTCTCTCTTTGAGGACGAATGTGAACAATTGGCCATCTACTTTTATCAAACATCTCTGCACAAAATACTTCATTATGAACTTAGGAATTCAGGTCAGGGTGGCTGAAAAGTCTAAGGTCTGCAAGACTTATAGACATTGACAGTGCCTATGACTGTAGATGTGCTTAGTTTTACTGTCAAAATTTTAAAGGAGATATTTCATTCACTGAAAACTTACAGTTTACAAACTATTGAATTACCAAAAAGATGGTTCAAGAATTGAAATTTGTTACAGGTGCTAAATTCTGAAATTTTGCAAGCACATGAAAAATGGGTAGTGCAGAAATTTTTAGCAAAACAATAGAAAAACTTTCCTAGTAAAAGACAAATAAAAATCTGAGCAGCCTCTTCTGAAAACCTCATCTGGACAAAATGATTTACAAAGTGAGTCTGCTCCCTAAAAATCATCTGTCTGAGGTGTCCAGAGAAAGAGGTTATTGTGACTAAATCTTGATGTCTTTATCTGAGCTGCTTGCCTACACTTCCTTTACAATGAATGAAGAACATAGTCTCTTCTCCACTGTGATTCATGTCATCTTAATGTAGCTTTCTAATATGGATCAGATGAATCATGCCTCAAAAGTGCTTATTTTCCTTCCTTCACTGTTAAGCAGTCTGGAGCAATTATCTTATCTGTGGACAGCTGCAGCTGTAGAGAACTTGGGTCAGATGAGATGAACGTGTTCTTGCTGTCGCTTTAACTAGCAAGTACCTGCAAATGCTCTTTTTTTCTTTTTTAGCTTAAGGCATGTCTAATACACAATCTGATGAAGCTAATTTCTTTGTCTCATCATTGTGCAGAAGTGTGTTTCAGACTTTAGCTGGAAGTTGTCATAAAACCTAATGCTTCCACCCATTGAGAAATTTACTACATTTTAAACTGAAATCTCTTTTTTTCTGTCCTTAAATAAAGACTGTAAATTTGCTCTTATCAGCTAAGGAGATGAGGCCACTCAAACAGCCAGGAAGTTATTTCCAAGCACTATCCCTAATCCATGAAGCAGTTAAGTTTCTCTTGATTCCTGGGGATGAGGAGGCTTCAAACATATTAGTTAAGTTTATTCGGAGGGGTTGGCTCTGAAGAATATGCGGAATGGAGGCTGTACAGGCTGTAGATGGATAAAAATGTGTTCTCCACCTGCACACATGCACAGCAGCATTGTCCAACTCTGATGTATTTCAAATTGATTGAAACTATAAATAGTGCTGCTGGCAAAACTGCAAACAGTAACTTCTGGACTAAACTTCAGCCTTTGCACAGTAAAGTCAGTCAGATCAGTGAATAGTACAGTTTGTTGGGTTTAAGGTATGTCGTTGAGTCCTCTACTTCTCATAACACTGTCAGACTTACTTCTGCTTAATCTCATGCAGTAACAAGCTAACAGAGTTTAAATAAAAAATTCCCAGTATTAAAACCAAAAGCGATTATCCTGCAATCCCCAAAGGCTCGGCTATTGCCAACAGTTAACCGTTGATGTGTGAGTGACCTGGAGGTCAAAAGAGATGCCTTTCACTAACAAGCTTGGTTTGTGCATGGGTCGGAGCTGTGACTCAACACTCTACCTCTGGCAGATGAGGGGATGTGACACTGACAAAGCTTTAAGATTAAAAAGAAGGAAAAATGAAGTCAACAAAAATTTTTGCTGTGCAGCTTTTGCCACGTGCCTAAAATCAGCTCTGTAGGACTTGTCTGCATTACGGTTATAAGAAAATCATAGAAACTAGTCCTCACAAGATAGGTCCCTGAGTTTTACAGCTACAGCTTAAATTTTCATCCCAAATATGACTTTTCAATTAGAAAAACATGACTAAGGCTCATGTTTTCCAACCAGCTGTCCCAAAATTTCTAATCTTACATCAGCCACTGCCCTGCTGTGTGACTGCAGGCAATTTCTCAACTCATTTATTTTCATTTATGATTATTTGTATTGCTGTATATCTAGGAGCCAGAGCCCTTTGTGCTGTACAGCCAGGTGCTGTAAAAGAGAACAGAGGACGGCTCTTGCTGGAGAAAGCTGGGAGTCTACAGCTGGGGAACTGGGATGGACGCAGACACAGACTGACAGCTGAGGACAAGAAATGACTGACGTTGTATCTCTGAGCATGATAAGCAATGGCCTTAACATGCCAGCAGCATGTCAGTGTTTTCTGTATCCATCATACTAGAAAAGCGTCTTAAAGAGGGGACAAAAAAACTGGTAATCTGATGCCCACAGGGATCTCTTTCAAAAGGTGAGAGATAGGACGTGAAAGAACAAAGGTGCTTAGGAAGCCCACAGGAGGAGGACATGTGCAGACCAGCTGGGAACTGCTTTGCTGGTGAACGTCCATTCGTGGCTGTCCTGTGATATGAGGGAGGAGGAGGAGGAGGAGGAGGAGGAGGAGGAGGAGGAGGAGGAGGAGGAGGAGGAGGAGGAGGAGGAGGCCTGCAACAAGACAGCAGTGTGGATAGGCTGATGGCCTATAGGAACGAGCCGTTTAGCAGGACTGCATTTGTGAAGGCCATGGAAGAAGGACACAGCAGTATTCAACGCACAATGATGTAGTGAGAGCTTCCTTGGGTAGTAGCCATGGGGGTTGGTTGGAAAGGTTGTATTTTAGAAACGTTATGGTGAAAGAAGACATTTGAGATAGAGCCTGGATGGGAATACCCACAGAAATATGGCTCAGTGATTGCATGTAAATTGTGAACCTAAATGACAGGAATGATGGCAGTGTGGTGACACTCCTGTTCTTTGACTCATCAGTATTGTAATCTCTTTAGGGAAAGCTCTGCATTTTCTGTAACGTTTAGCAGGATGCATCCCCTCCTGCATCGTGGCAAATAGCTAATAGAAAATACAGTATGTAAATAGGTCCCTCAGCTCTGTTTAAATTCATTTTATGGATCTAGGTGTTGAAAAGCTCAATTTGAAGACTTAATTAAGAAAATAACAAACAAGGAAAAGGACCAAATAAATCCATGACACCTGCATATACTATGAATTCATTTTCCTTGGCAAAATGCAAAAATACTCATCTTCACATTTAAACTAACACAACTGTTAAGCTGACCACCAGATTTCATGTGATTAAATTTTATCACTGCCACGTCCATAGTCCTCCAGGATTTAATTCAAAATGTGAATCTTTCCTAAATCACAGCACTTAAACTTCTAATCTTGTTTGTTTATTTTGATTAAACAAAGATGTTCTGCTTTTTTTGTAGAAGTGATGTCACCTAATTGACTACATGTTGGTTTAGCCTCTAAAGCCATAAAATGTGATTCTATTCTTCGTAGCTTTTAAGCTTGATTAAAGCAAGCTCCTCAAGTTGTTCTCTAATAGCAGGCTCCCCAGAAATGGAGAGAGATTCTCAAGTGGTTTAATGTTTAGAAAATGAAGAAACATCTCCACCCCCTCATGTAACCACAGGAAACAAAGTATTAAAGTTGGGGAGGGGGAAGGAACGAGGAAAAAGAGTAGTTCATTCTCTGTCTTTCCCCCAAAATGTGAACCACAAAGAATTGTTTTTCTTTCATGTGAAGAGATTTTCAGCATTTCATTTCCTTAGTTTTCTATATGGTATGAGCAAAACTCTTAAATCACTAGTTAGCGGTTTCGATCTAAATCTCATCATCTAATTATTTTTACAACGCATTCTTGGAAGGGTAGGAATGGTTCTGCCAGGAGATGTTTCACAATAATTAGAAGCCCCAATGGGTCTCTCAAGAATGTTTAAAGGGTTCCATATGCAGGCTGCTACAGGGAACCATGCTGTACACAGCTCTTCGTTTGAAGCAATAAGTCTTGACAGACCTTGTTGTATTTTATTATAGCAAACAAAATCCATGCCAACCAATGAGGTTCCTGGATATCTTGCCATTCTTTACTGGGAAAAATTACAGCGGAGATCGGTTAGCTACAAAGACACTCTCATATTCATGCAAATATGGGCTGCTTGAAAGGCGTTTCTCTCAAAGGCAGTTCTTTGCGGCACAGAGACAGCATTAAAAGGTGATTTTTGGCAAATAAAAATGCCTTAAAACCAGTGCATAAAGTTTTTCATTTCCCCATTCATGCAATGAACATGCAGAATTGGCTTTTGAAGTTAAAATGTGCACACTGAAATATGACTTGCTAACACACGTAAATGGCCAATTCGAGAAGCTTAACCCTCCTCCTATTGTGTGTGTCAGCCAATGAATAACTGCTGTACACTTTTTAGCTGAGTATATCTTGCTTGCACAGTCTTTTTGCATATAGTAAGAGATGCCTGAAGAAAGTGGCCCAGACAAGCAGAGTTACACCATATACTTTATGAAGTTCTTTGAACATGGTACATACATATTAAGCAATGGATAGTTACTTGACTAACAACAAGGGAGACAGAAAACTAGAGCTCTTCCACAGTGAAGGACTGATAAGACAGTGTTCATAATGAACACACAAGAAAAAATAGGTAATGGAAACAGAGAAGGAAATAGAAAACTCTCCATTTGAACAATCATTATTAATACGAGGGCCTTCTCTAGGGTCATCTGTCTCGTATACTTCTTCCTCCGGTTCCCTTACTAAACAGGGGCGACTGATACTGGCACAGGCTCGTTCTTTGGTTCAGCCACAGGGCGTGTTGCTGGGGTTGGAGTGGCCGCAGTGCAAGTGCATGTCACCGGAGTCTGAGTGGCCGCAGGGCCTGTTGCCGGGGTTGGAGTGGCCGCAGTGCATGTCGCTGGGGTTGGAGTGGCCGCAGTGCATGTCGCCGGGGTTGGAGTGGCCGCAGGGCCTGTCGCCGGGGTTGGAGTGGCCGCAGTGCATGTCGCCGGGGTTGGAGTGGCCGCAGGGCCTGTCGCCGGGGTTGGAGTGGCCGCAGGGCCTGTCGCCGGGGTTGGAGTGGCCGCAGGGCCTGTCGCCGGGGTTGGAGTGGCCGCAGTGCATGTCGCCGGGGTTGGAGTGGCCGCAGGGCCTGTCGCCGGGGTTGGAGTGGCCGCAGTGCATGTCGCCGGGGTTGGAGTGGCTGCAGGGCCTGTCGCCGGGGTTGGAGTGGCCACAGGGCCTGTCGCCAGGGTCTGAGTGGCCGCAGAGCCTGTCGCCGGGGTTGGAGTGGCCGTAGTGCGTGTTGCCCGGGTTTGAGTGGCTGCACGGCCTGTTGCCCGGGTCTGAGTGGCCGCAGTGCGTGTCGTTTTACTGTCAGAGCCAGAGACCTTCTCTTCCCTTTGAGGGTACTGAGTAGTGTTGAACAGGGCTCGGTAGGCATGGGCCAGGCCCCAGCACGTTGCAATGAGTTGCATCTCTCTAGAGTTGCCAGGGTGACAGCATACTTTTTCCAAATATTCTACTAACTTTTCAGGATTCTGCACTTGCTCAGGGGTGAAGTTCCAAAACACTGGGGGTGCCCATTGGCCTAGGTACTTGCCCATCTTGTCCCACACACCCTGCCACTCATAATTATTCACCCTTGGGGCAGATCTCTGGATGATATTCTTAAATTGCTTACCAACTTTAGACAAAACCGAAACAATATTCCCAAGAAGTATTAATAGAAGTATCTTAACTGCCCAAGGATGCTCAAAATACTGAAAAATTACTGTAATGAAGGAGGAAACATCATAGAAGAAGGTAGTGACACTGCCATTCTGTATTTCCTCTGTAAAAAAACTCTCAGAAAAGTTACTGCAATTGCTAGTTGTCTCCACGATATGGTATCCATGGTACAGTAACGGCTTCATTGCGAAGTTTACATACCACAGAAACGTCAAGGTCAATGTTCTAAAAACAAACCTCACAAGCGAGACATTACTATTCACTGCAGACCACAGCAAACTGCAAAACCCAACACCAATCTTTAACATGTACAGCAGGAAAAAGAGCGCGATGCAGATTATACAAATCAATATCGAGAACAGAGAAACCAACATTGTGACCCTCAACTATTAACAGATATAAGTTCCTTAATACACTCCGGTTAATCTGTTATTATCTCAAACCCTTCGTGCCCCACGTTGGGCGCCAAAAAGGACTGTCGTGGTTTAATCTCAGTCAGCAATTAAGCACCACGCAGCCGCTCGCTCACTCCCCCCCACCCGGTGGGATGGGGGAGAGAATTGGAAGAGCACAAGTTAGAAAGACTCGTGGGTTGAGATAAAAACAGTTTAATAATTGAAATAAAATGATAATAATAATATGATAATAATAATAATAATACACAAAACAAGTGATGCACAGCACAATTGCTCACCACCCGCTGACCGATGCCCAGCCAGTCCCCGAGCAGCGGCCCCCCCGGCCAGCTTTTCCCAGTTTATGTACTGAGCATGACGTCACATGGTATGGAATGTCCCTTTGGCCAGTTTGGCTGTGCCCCCTCCCAGCTTCTTGTGCACCTCCAGCCTCCTCAGTCAGTAGAGCATGGGAAGCTGAAAAGTCCTTGGCTAGTGTAAGCATTACCTAGCAACAACTAAAACACCGGTGTGTTATCAACTTTGTTCTCATCCTAAATCCAAAACACTGTACCAGCTACTAGAAAGGAAATTAACTCTATCCCTGCCGAAACCAGGACAAGAACACAACTTTCCAAGAGCATCCTCTTCTTTCCGAGTCTCGCATATTGCTCTGACTTCTCAACTAGCTGTTGGTGAAACTTAGCTGAAGCTAAGTCTTGGTCCTTGAGGGTAACAGAGCATTTTTCTAGATAACTGACAATGTACGTTTTCAGAAATGTGATTTGCCTGCATATGTGAAATATTTGTGGCCATATTAGGCATGCTCAAATGCATGCACGCAACTGCATATGCCTACACTTTCAAATCTAGTCCATAATGTCTTGGTGTTAGGATACAGACACGTCTCCCCTGTCAACTGTAAAGTTATTGGCTTCATCTCTGCTTTTATTTTAAGTGAATGCTTTGGCAAGGACTCAATTTGAGACGTCGTAATATTATACAGATATCTGTACATAATTTTATACTGAGTACTTTATGTGGGGTTGCCCAGTATTTAAATATCACAAGAAGTGAATTACTTCACTAACATACTTCATTAAGAAGGTTATTTTTCTTATATATATATATTCTCAAGATATTTATGAGTTTCTTTTGAGAATGTGTTTTGCAGCTTTATAGACATCATTTTAAACTTAATTAAGTTGTTCTGATAATTTCAGACAAAATTTAGAAATTTTATGAGTTCTTTGTTTCACTGTTTCTCTTACAGTTTTCAAATGATTGACTTGGATATCTGTTCTCTTTGTGATGTAGGAAGAGTACCTTTACTGACCATTCAATCAATCAGAGTTGTCATTGCCATTCCCCCACCACATATAAGACAGATAAATATAAATCTGAAAGAGGCCATATGGATCTTTGTGTTCAGCCCCCTACAAGTGCAAGGCATCATGCAGCAGGTATAGAAGCTCTGATTTCTCCATATACACTTGTCATAGAGGCAACCTTAAGTGTTACCTGAAAACTCTTTTTTTTTTTCTCTTACTTTTGTGTCTTGTGTTTTTCATAATTCAAGGAGAGAAATAGGCTTACTCAGAAGGAAAAAATTACAAACTCTCATGGATTGAAACTCCCCCTGGAAATGTCCATCTCACACCAGTGCCTGTAGGAGAAATCTAGAGCAAATAGCCCTCAAAGGTAGATAGGTCGTGAAGGTGTCTATGATTAGGCTTGAAGAGTGTAATTCTAAGTTTATGAATCTCTAAAGAGCATCGATGCCATTCTACCTGCCCTTCCTACTGCCCAATGCAAGCTGCAAAATATTCCCTAGTTTACTACAAAACACTGAGGTACCAGGTGCAAAAGACTACTAAGCATCTCCAAAAGATCAAGGAAACCAAAGGCTATTGTCAAGAGTAATAGTGTGAAATTTTAGAGTAGAATGTGCCCAAGTGATCCTGAAGAATGAACCGTGTCCTGTGCCACAGAAGACTGCAGGCAGTCCTCATTGACCTTGGCCAGTGTGACTTGGGAGAAGGTTCTTTTCTGACTCCAAAACTTGCAACTGCAAGGCTGAGCTGCACTAGTCAGACACGTGACAGGTTTTGCAGTAGCTCTGGATACACCAGCACATTCTTTCTGATGTTGCATATCCATTTCAAGTCTATCTCCAAAGGGCTGGTGGAAGGAAAACATTATTCCATTTCCTAATGCTGTCAAGTTATGACTCAAGGAGTGAGAAGAAAAAAAAAAAGAAAATTCTTCCTAGCCTCAGCAGGGATCAGAAGAAACTTCAAAGCATAGGTTTAACGTTAAACAAATACAGTGGTAAACCAAGCCTCAGCAAGTGGTGACCAAGATTCCTTTAGGGTGTTCTTTAGGGATATAAAAAAAAGGGGTACCTTTTTTTTTTTTTTAATAAAAAAAAAAGGATCCTTATTGCATCACTTTTGATTTCTAGTTATAGTATCACACTAGTCAGTTATGCAATCCTTTCTTTATCCGAGGTTTCAGGTTTCATCTCGAAACAATTTAGGTTCCTTACCCTTATCTACGTTCTTTAGATAGTAGATAGTTCTTTAGAAGGCTGTCCTTGGAAATCACAATGTAGATGTTTAGAAATCTTCAAATTTCTACTCAAAGTTCTTTCATAAGCATTTTACACTCATTTGATCCTATACCAATATCAGCTTTTAAATGAAATAACAATTCTTTGTCTTCCACAGTTATGATCCAGATGTCTTTATTACAAACAGTTATATATCCTAGTTGTTTTATGAGTCAAAACAAACTAAGATTTTTGTAATCTGTTGTCATAAAGTAAGCACTTCATTATATTAATCACCTGGCAACCCTTACCTGTCCCTATTACCATTTAAATTATTTTTACATGAGTAATCAGAATCATATTCTTTAAATGTGACCTTACCATTCTGTAGTGATAGTAATTCTTCCCATCCTTGGAACTCTTCCTTATTAATCTCCCCACTTACCTGGAAAGCAATTTCAGATAAAGCTTTTTATTATGTTCAAATCCTTAATCTCCTCAGTGTAGTAATCTTTGTTGACTTGATCCCTTAGTTTCTTTGCTTATCTCTTAAAAATCCAAAATATTACTTTGATCCTGTTTGGTAGCTCTAAAATCAGTTTAATCAGCTCATGATTGCTTAATGCAAGGATAGTTTCTATACCCACCTCTTCTATGAAAACCTTGCTCCTTCCATTTTATTCACATCTTTTCTTTTAGGTTCCCTTGGGAGAGGGCTAGTCATCCCAGGCCCAAACAGTTCCAGCTGGGGCTGGTGCAATCACTCAAGTAATTGTATCACCTGACTTTTATTATTAGTGCATGTAGTCATTTTTTTCTCCCCAAACCAAAATGCTCTTTCTCCCTCCCACCCTCTCCTTGCCACTCTATATTGTCACTTAATTATTTTCAATTGCATTCTGTATTTATACCCAGCCTATTCCAGGTGCTCCTTAGACAGTGTCTCTGCTTTGAGAAAGTCTAATTTATAAAAGCCTCCTTGAAGCCAAACATCCTAAAATTCCCTGAGAAGCACTATCCTCAAGCTATTTGTTGACCTTCATTATTTTGCCATGCGTTCACTCTTCTTGTCTAATGACTTGGAGGGTCTTACTCTTTTCACTGTCTTCCATAAGTTATCATAGCCATTTTTGGTCTACATCATCTAAAGACTAGTCAAGACACTTATTCCAGAATAAACAACTAGCTCCCAGCTCTCATCCAGATCCTCTTAAAACTCAGAACTATATCAAATGCTGGAAGAATTTTGTATTCTTTCTCAATCCTCATCCTTGCAGACCTGTCAGGTAATGAATCCCAGCTATGTAGAAGAGTGTCCTATTAGCAGTGATCCAACCTCTTGTCATGACTTTTCCATTCTTCCATGTCTCAGGCAAGACTTTACAAGAAAGTTTAATTGGGAAACCTCTCCATAATCTTCCACGGCTCCCTATATTCAATCAGCTTCATGAAGGAATGATCAATGGGCTGTGTGCAAACTGTAACTTTGAAGCCAAAACATGAAGCAATGAACTGTAATTCCTTAAAGTGTACCTCTCTGGAAATAAAAAAAAAAAAAACCATCTCTGGAACTGTAGTAATGTAGAATAATTTAGGTTGGAAAGAACCTTGGGAGTCTGAACCCCTGCTTAAGGAGGGCTACAGTCCAAATTAGGTCAGGTTGCTTTAAGTACAGGGCCTCGTCTTCTCGAGTTTTGAGCATCTCCAAGGATGGAGATTCCACAGCAAATTTATGAAATCTGTTCCTATGTTTATTTTCCATAGTTACTATTTTTTTTCTTTTCTATCAAGACAGAATCTCCATTTTTATCATAGAATCATAAAATCATAGAATGGTTTGGGTTGGAAGGGACCTTAAAGATCATCTAGTCCAACCTCCCTGCCATGGGCAGGGACACCTTCCACTAGATCAGGTTGCTCAAAGCCCCGTCCAACCTGGCCTTGAACAATTCCAGGGATGGGACATCCACAGCTTCTCTGGGCAACCTGTTCCAGTGCCTCACCACCCTCAGAGTGAAGAATTTCTTCCTTATATCTAAGCTAAATCTACCCTCTTTCAGTTTAAAGCCGTTACTCCTTGTCCTATCACTACATGCCCTTGTAAAAAGTCCTTCTCCAGCTTTCTTGTAGGCCCCCTTTAAGTACTGGAAGGCTGCTATAAGGTATCCCCAGAGCCCCCTCTTCTCCAGGCTGAACAACCTCAACTCTCTCAGCCTGTCTTCATAGGATAGGTGCACCAGTCCTCTGATCATCTTCGTGGCTCTCCTCTGCACTCACTCCAACAGGCCCATGTCCTTCTTATGTTGGGGGCCCCAGAGCTGAATGCAGTTTTTGCCACTTAGTGACCATTGCCTGTTTTCCTTTCAATGTGTACCTGCCAAAAGTGTCTAGATCGATCTCCTCTACATCTGCCTGATATTTGGAGAGAACAATTAGATTCTTCTTTAGTCTTCTCTTCTCCAGGTTAAGCTCCCTCAGCCTTTCCTCATGCGTCATGTGCTGTGGACCCCTATCCATCCTGGAGGTTCTCCACGGAGTTTTCTCCTGTATGCCAATGCCTTTTTTTGTTTTGGGGACCCAAACTGGACACAGTGTTCCAGCTGTAGCCTCATGAATGCTGAATCAAAGGAAAGAATAATTTCCTTTGATCTACTAGCCATGCTCTTGCTGGTGTAGACCAGTATGTGGTCAGCCTTTATTGCTGGAAGGGTACAGAGTTCAGTCCTCTGCAGCTGAGAAGGTGAAGAGATTTTCCTGTAACAGAGCAGGAGTTTTACAGCACACTGACTGCTGCCATGATGTTTTGCACCTGGGAGGTCTCTCAAGCAGCTGACTTGCACAGCTAACCGAGGTGTCACACAGAGATCCTGTGAAGCTGTCATTTGTGAAGTGGATTCTTTTCCCCTACAGCTAGGGGTAACGTTGATTTGTTTGGTGGTTATTTGAAAAACAGTATTAAAAAAACAGAGGGATGAGAGGAAGTAAAATTCAGACCAAACTAAATGTTTCAAAATGTGTTGTTCTTGAGAATTTTTTTTATTTTTATTCTTCATGACCCCAAAGTATTTTAAAATTAAGCATAATTTTGAATTGAAATATCGAATACTTTATTTTAGAAAGCATCAAAATAAAAGGTCAATTTTTGTTGTTAAGTTGTTTTTTTCTTTACTAAAACAGTTGCCAAAATTGATGCTGGTATGCTTAATATTCATATCTTCCTGTTCTGGGTGAAAAAAAGCTTAAAGTTGAGATCTTTCCATCATTCCACTGTAGGTTTTTTTCTTAATCTTTCTTCTAGTTGTTAATTTGTTCAGTAGAAAAAAACACCACTTTTGGAAAATCAGGATTTCGTTGACATTCCTCAAAGCAGCTGGAAGAGCAAATAGGAGGAAAGATTACTTTTATTTTTCCACACAGAAAAGAAACTGCTTTATGGTGGGATAGGATTTGCAGTCTTGACCAAGCTCAGTTTCAATCAAAGTTGATAATTCTCCCATTGGTATAAAAAATGGTCAATGCTAATTTTTTTTTTAATCCCAGCATGTATGCTAGCATGTATGTAATACTAACAGGCAATGCCAGCAGTGGGTGTGTTGAAGTGGTCTTCTGCAGCCAAACAAAAGATATTTCTACTGACACCTGAGCAGATGTGAGTGAGCTCTACCTGTTCACTGTGTTGATGGGGAATGGCATGGCTGTGATAATGCAGCACTGACCTGGGCTCATACAGCCTCCCAAGTCATCTGGCTCTGTGGTTGACTATACTTGGCTGTGATGTGGCTTTGTGGCAGAGTTCACTTGTGTCTTTCAGGGCAAAGTTGACAGACCCATTGCCCCGTTATTCTGGAAATCAGTCTGGAAACTGTAATTGCTTTCTTCCCCTCTGCTGGGTTCACTACTGAGCTCTCAAAGACCAGTTTAGGACTTCTGTGATCACTTACTTGGAAAGATATAGCCTGTAGTATGATAAATCTTTGTGTACTGGGTTCAAGGTCTGATTTAATCCCTCATAGAGCACTTCTGTGTTGATTGATTGTCATATTCACATAAAAAAACCACAAATAAAAGACCCCAGGTCTCGCCACAGAGAACATAAGTAATACTTAATTTTGATTGAATTGCTAGCAACTGGTAATACTGATCAGAAGAAACAAGATTTTATTTTCTTTAATTCTTTCATAAATAGTTTTGTTACCCAAGAATACATTTCCTGCTCTTCATGTAGAGATTTCTCATTGCAGTGTTCAGGAACTGTCCTCAACTCCTGTGGAAAAATTAATCTCATTTTTAGGGGCAGCAGAGAAAGAACAATATATTAAAAGTAAAGAGAATATATGAGAATCTCATACAATAGTGAAAACATCCAAAAGTAGGGATTGAGAAGTCCATTTCCATGACTTTTGTCTGGGAGCTAATCTAAGAAATATATGGGCTGGTGGATGAATGGACCTAAACAGAGTAGTCGAGGTGGTGTTATCCATCACACTAGTGTAAAAACACAGTAGCTTCATTCCAACACAGATTACTTGCTGATTTAGTCATAATTAACTCTGCAACCTTGACATCAAATGGAATCTTGTTTTCAATGGTGTGTAGTCTTTCCAGTAAAGACACTAAAAGAAACATGCTGCTTGATGTAAATAAAATAGCAGAATTTGGCCCTAGCTGAAAGGATATACTCCAGAGTGCTGTAACTGGAGATAGTCTGAGCTGCTTAAAAATCCCAACACAGTGACAACAAGTTCTGGATAACTATTTAACTCATTACCACCTAAATAGGAATTTGTGACCTGAAACTGCAGACACCAATGGCTGCCATATACCTGCACATACTGTGGCTGATACTTTCATCTTTCAGCAAATGCAAAAGCATCATTCAATGAAGGTTACCTGTATTTATTTAACACAATACAGACCACCATGATTAGTAAAATGACATTTGAAGCAGCTTTTGTAACCAAGTACTTGGCTTCCTGCCCAAAACTATTGGGTAACTATTTGCAGATTAGAAGAGGGGACTGAAGACAAATGGTGTCTTGAAAGTAAAAACGTGACCTTTCCCAAATAACATGATGCTAAAATGCTAAGCGGGAGATAGCCCTGCAGTGTAACTTAAAAGAAAACCACAAGTTGTGTTTGCTTTTCAGCATCCACAAGCTATTATTCTGTAATAACAGAGGGAAAAGTTTTCTCCAGGCAACCCTTCCAGTGGTTGCAAACTGGAAATAACTTCCAACCACTAAATGATGTTTAATTTTTTTCTTTCCCCTTTTTTTTTTTTTTTTTTTTTTTCCCTATTTCATGCATACCCATGTTTGCAGAGCAGAGCAAATGCACTTCTAAGGATGTGTCACTCTGAATGCAAAGCAAGCTACCCTGATAAACAGAAATATGCCATGAGTTGTACATACACTCCAAAGGAAGCAATCTCTACCCACAGTTCCTGTTAGACCAGAGGCGAGTCAGAGCCTTCACATGATTTTCTGGTACTTGCTGTGTTACCACGGGCAAGTCACTTGTAACATCTCTGTACCCCAGTGCTTTAAAATGTAATTCAGCAAAGATGGTGAAAGATGGTGCACTGATTAGGCATTGAATTAGATTTTACTTTCCATTTTCCCCCAATGTTGGAACTTATTGCTGCATGTACGTTACCGGGACAGCCTGAAGAAAGGCAAAATTGGTACAATATTAAAGTCTTTTTTAAAAGGACATTTCAATGTCAGTGTTTGTATTTTTATTTTATGAACATAATCCTATATTTTTTGCATTTTTTTTCCTTGATACTAACATTTCTCAGGAATTGGTTATTTTGGGTGTTTGTTACTTACTCTTTTCTTCAGCTATATTATGGAAAAGGAGGTAAGAAAGAATAAATCTTAGGATTTAAAAAGAAATTACCAGATACGCTGATGTGCACTGACAACACAAAATCATCCTTGACTAAAGGGTGATCAATTCTTTCTATTAGTAAGATAGCAGACTTGCTGAAACAAAGTGTTTAAAGGCAGAAAGGACACTATTATTATCTAGCTTCAACTGCCATATAACATAAGCAATTACATTCCACAAACTATAGGCTTCCTTTTTAACAGAGTATTTTGGTTTTTACTTAAGTATCTAGTCTTGTTTTGAAGGTATCACGAGCTGGAGAAACATCACTTTTCTTACACAGAGTATGTCATTTTACCCTTCTTCTTTCTGCCTTGTCATCCTGTGTCTGTGTCCCCCATCCCGTTCCCCTCCCCCACTTTTTTTTTTATTTATTTCAAAGACTGTATTAGATGCATGACTGGTGAAAATTCATGTTAAGTTGGTTGTCCACTCCAAATCCCATGCTCTAGTAACAGCTGCTATCAGCCTGAGAAGAACCCGGAAAAAGAAATTTAAAAATACCTATAATACCTGATTAGGGTTCAGGCAGATTAACTGTGCTTCTATCAATAGTCTCTGTAGATGGAAGATTTGGGAATAGGTAAGGAAATTACTTAGTTACTTAGTTCTCACAGAGGCAGTTTCCTCCATGTCTTGTCCCTGGCACCACAATCCCTACAAGTGGCATTCCATCCTAGAAAGTTACTTTATTTTTTTTTTTCTGTGCAGAAGCTGAAGTCTCAGTTGAAGTGTATTTCCCATTCTACCCACATGTTTCTTAGCCACTGATCTTATTCCTGTGTGTTAAAATCTTTCTGTTGTCCCTTGCTGAAGCTGTTTCCATGGCTGTAACTTGGAATATATGTAAAGTACAACTGCAAGTAATATCATATTACTTAGTTCATTTTATGCTGCACATTGAAGGTGTAGAACAGCCTAAAATATTTAGGATAATCGGCATTACCCAAGCTAAGATGTAACTGCATTTGGAAATAATTTGAAAATACAACTACAGGTTTATTTATAATCCAGTCCTCTATAAGAAGCCTTCAAACAGTTAAATTTATTCCTTTTATTAAGGTATTTCTTTGCAAATTGCATTGGTCAGAATGCACAGATGATCCTTACAGGAATAGCAAAGAATGTTACCAACACCTCTTTCAGGTGGGATGTTCCTTTTGTATGTCACCTGCCAAAATGGCCTTCTGTAAGTGATATTCAATTGAGTTTTAATGGAAATCACATGCCTTTGAGCTATCTTTGAATATGCCAACTGAAATGTGTGTATTCCCTCCTCTCTTCTCTGTTTTCTTTCTCGTGTATGTCTTTTGGGCCACAGCCCCATAATGAACTGCATATGCAGAGACCAGCGTATATGAAGGAGTCCATTGGCTGCTGTAGAGCTCCATATGGACGTGGGGGTCCATCCAACAGAGTAATGCTCAAGTTGGAGATGTCGGACAGTAAACAATTGGCAGCAGAGACCATCTTCATTTGTGTCCTGTACAATATCGGGCATGTTATGAGTTGCTTTGTCTTTTTCTCTCATTATACAACCAAACTGTATATAGAAACCACATGGGCACAGTGGGGTTCCAAACAAGCTTCTTTACTAAATATAGAGAGCATAGAACAAGTTACTTATACATGGTATTGCTCAGAGAAGTTTCTAAAACACTGAATGCCACAGCATAGAAAAGTGCTCACAGACTACTTAGAGAAATGTTATTCTGTCCGCTACTCATTCCAACAGACTACATCACTGCTTAAAAAAAAAAAGAAAGAAATTGTTAGAAAATAAAAATGGGAATTGCTTCTGACTAAATATAATTAAAAGAAATTGTCACGAAATGGGTAAGTGAAGATTGTTATAGTCTGAAATCACATAGTTTTTCAATAATGCCAAACCACTAGCTTTAAATAGAACCTGATTTTCATTAATAATTCTGCTTCCCAGTTTTTTATGATTTTTTCAGCAGACCTTATGGATCATATGTAACAATAATATGAGACATGCCACAAAAGGTCCATTTTTAGATGAGATTCCAGGATTTTGCTTAGTTTTATGAGCACTGGATCTGAACTCCACCGGGACTTGCCAAAATTCTAACCATTCATTAACTCAAGCTATCAACAGTCTTGAATAAAACAGCTATTTGTAAAGTTATTTATATTCATACATACATATGCCCATACACAAGCACACACATACATCTATGTTTCTGTGACCATGTATACATATGTGTGTTTTTGTGTATGGGCATATATATGTATGAATGTATATAATTGCACCCCTGGAATAAAATTATATAAAAATCAGCAGCATGCATAACTCTGTAACCCTCTGACAGAGATAAAGGTGTCTTTGAAGTCCCAGGAATGAAAGACAAAGTGTCTGTGGAGCATTTAACTTTCTAAAAATGTAAAGAGTCACACTACCACAACCACAACCTCTGTTTCTAACTATATGGCCTGTTTGAGACATTCAGAGACATAATACAATTTAACTAAGCTAGCTACTTTGAGTTATATTTTAGAGTCCTGATTAATTTCTTCCTAGACTTATGGCCAATTTGAGACAACTTGGAGGCTGTTGACTTCAGGAAATAGTAAGCCTCCTTATCCCCTGAACAATAGATCCACTGAATTTTAAGCCAACATCTTTGGAAAGCTGAGCTACGGATAAAACCCAGGCAGTATAAGTCAGATATATTTCCTTCGTGTATCTGAATCAGTCATTCCAAAAGTGTTTAAGTCATCTAAATTTGTCCTAAATAAAGGAAAGCAGGTAAGGGTGAAAGCAAGAAGGAATTCCAAGTGCCTAAAATCAGGCTAAGAACTCCTCCTTTATGACTTCAGACACCTCCCTTCATCCATTCACTTTATAGGAAATTTAGGCATTAACTTGAGGAAAAATGCTTCAGGAGGCATTCATCTGTAAGTTGGTTGCTAAAGTTAGATCAAGTTCCTCCACACGTTTCACTGCCTGAAATCTGAATACCCCCTACATAGCACTAGCAGAAGTTCATCACTTGCACACTTGAATTTTCTACCTATCATAAAAAAACACAGAAGCTGTTTACATTGATTTGTACTTCAGTATCTGATATGTAATAAGATAGGATGGTGATATCAAGTTGTTGACAACTTAAATTAGTTTTTGTCATTCTTTTGTTTGTTTGTTTGTTTTTGTTGTGTTTTTTCATTGCGGAAGTAGTAGGTGAACATTTAATTCAAGACCTTACAGTAATGCACACATACATGCAGGCTGAAGTTATATTGCCTGAGGAAAACTAGACTTCCACCATTTTCTATAATTTTTATACTTGACTTCAAACCTTACCTTATCTTTTAACACTGTTCTTGGGTTTGATTCATTTTACTGTGTCCAGTTCTGGGCTCCCCTGTACAAGAGAGACATGGACATACTGGAGAGAACCTAACAAAGGGCCACTAACATGATGAAGGGACTGGAGCATCTCTCATTGAGGAAAGGCTGAGAGAGCTGGGACTGTTCAGCCTAGAGAAGAGAAGGCTTGGAGCGGGGAGGATCTCATCAATATATTTAAATACCTGAAGGGAGTGTGTAAAGAAGAGGGAGCCAGGCTCTTTTCAGTGGCACAAACTGAAACACAAGAGGTTCTTCCTGAACATCAGAAAATACTTTTTCACTGTGAGAGTGGCCAAGCACTGGCACAGGTTGTCCAGAGAGGTTGTGGAGCCTCCCTCCTTGCAGTATTCAAAAGCCATCTGGGCATGGTTGGGCAGGGGGGTTGGACTAGATGACCTCCAGAGGTCCCTTCCAACCTCAACCATTCTCTGATTCTGTGATTCTGTGATACTGTGTTTCTATGTCTAAGTGCAGGCATATTCCTTTTTTTTTTTAAAAAAATGGAAGACGTCATGAGACTGTTCTGGTCCTGTTCAGTAATCAGTACTGATACCTGATAATCCTAATCAGTACTGTATACCTGATTTCCTTTTTGCACTGGATATCTTGATTGTTCAGAACCATATTACAGACATCATGGACTGAAGAGGACCCAAGTTCCATACATGGTCCACACTGCTTTCACTTAAAAATAGCCAAAACACTTTAGTCATTTGAATTCCAGAATTGATCTTGATCAGCCTGTGTCTTAGCAAAGTACACTAGTCCCATAGACTCATTATAAGGAGCTGGAAAGAACAGGAGTAGTGTTACAGACATTCCCTAGCTCCTATGAGAATGTCCTGCCTGTGAGATTGAACCTAGTTGACAAGAGTTAAGCAGGAGACAGCCTGAATAACCATCTGCAGGGTAACCAGCAGGAGCAAGACACACCTGGACTACTTGCTCTGCTCTTAGGACTGTCTGGTTATACTGGTACCCATAAACTAGAGTACAGGAACCCATTCTCTGGCCTTGAGGGCAACTGGAATGATCTGGCCACATCCACACTATGGTCTGCCCAGAACAGGGTGGGCATATGGTAAATCCTGAACTGTGGGAACCATTTTGGAAAATGCTAACTGAGCCCAAGCCAAAACTGTGTTAGCATCCATGCTATCGGTTTAGCAGTTTATATGACCAAATTTCAGTGCTAGCAACCAATCCCCAAATCCACTTTAATTTATTAAAATAGCCATGGCATTTGTATCTTAGAATACAGAATACAAAAATTCATGGCCATGGGAAACAGATACCATGTTTCCTCAAGCCCATGGGCTGCACTTTGTCATAGCTCCTACTGGAAGAGGGAAGCTTGTACTTCTCAGTTTGTCCTGTAAATCTCACAGTCAGGAAATTAAGGAAGCAGAAGATTCTGCTGCAAAGTTTTCTCTAAGATCAAATTATCCATGTTACATTAATTATGTAGAGTTACCATTGTATTTTGTATCTTGGATGAATGTATTTGTGCCATATACAAATATTTCCTTGGAAAGGGAGACCTTACAGACAAATGATGTGCCCAACCTTTCCTACTGGCTAGATTTAGCCTCCTTGTTCTATTTGAACCGTTGTTCATGTTCAACTCAAAAAGTTGTCTTTGGAGACAAGTAACACTCTCCTTTATTAACTTCTGGAACCTTGGTGCCTATTCTGGTCATTTAGGTTAGGTAATAGTGATCTTGCCCTATATGTTCGTTCACTAATTATCCTTGTTACTGAAGTTACTTACTCCAACCTAAAATAGTCTCCTAGATGTGTTTTAGATTTCAGCATTCTCAAAGCAGAAATCTGAGACCAAATTCTGCTTTGTATTCCGCTAGTAAAAATCTGGAGCATTTCCACTGATGGATTTCATGGCTCTGTTCATGGGATGTATTCTGAACAGTCTGTTCATTCCCTCAGTGCAGTGTAGTTGCAGGCATGATAGATCCTCTTTACATCCACTATAGCATCAACAGAATCAAACAGCCTCTGTAATGCATTTGTATTTTGACAAATAGGCAAATTTCCATAAAATATTTTTCCTTGGAATTTTTATGACCAGCTTACCCATCGTCTTTTTCATTCACGCATGAAAAATGCCAAAAAGCTACATAAATATTTAATTTGATTTATGATTCTTTTCTGGGCTTGAGAAAGGCTGTGAAACAGCTAAGAAGAGCAAAGAAATCACAGTCCAGAGAGCATGTGGCAAGGCATCAATTGCTGTTCCTTATTAATCCCTAAAGTACATCCCAGTGAAATTTAATAAATTAGTTAAGCCTGTTCACCAGGCCTTACCATTGTCCCAAAAAGGAATAGCTCCTACTGCCTAAGAATCAACTGAAATGCAGATCATCAAATTACTGAAATTGGAAAGATATGATTAACCTCTGCAATTGTTCTATGCTCTTTCATTTCTGCAGAGATCTATACTAATTCCATGCAAAAGGTATGAAAATCTGAAAGAAAGGCCTTTCTTATAGAATTTCCGTCTCATTTTTACAACCCAAAGTATTTGGAATTCTTTGAACAAGGCTCAGAAAAGCATCCAAACTTTCTGATGTTCCTCCCTAAATTACATGGGATGCTGGGGACACATTAAAGTATTTAAAAGGGTAGGAAATGTACTATATCATTTTTTGAGTCCATAAGTGATTTTCTATTCTTGCCAACTGTACTCGGGAGACTCAAGGGCACAAAAAGACAGCCAAAGAGCATTTTTAATGGATTCTTTCACATAAAAATTTCATCTAGTTCTGCCGCCCTTGCTTATGCTTTTTTTTTCCCCCAGAAAAAATGCTGTAGCAATCACTTCTTAAGGAAAAGAGAGAGAAAATGTTTAAGCACCAAGATGTGAGTTTATTTTTAATGATCCCTCATGTTCATTGTGTTATGTATCCAATGTCCTTTTAAAAGATTGGCAGGCAGCCTACAAGTATAACACTAATACTGTGGGCTTTTTGTGTTACTGGTAAAACTTTATTTTCAGGAATTTAAAAAAATATTAGTGTCACAAGCCATTTCAACAATAAGCAGGTAGCTAACATGCTACAGGAAACAGTGTGTTTGCTATTTATTTGCTCACTCAGCAGCACATTATAGAGTGAATTTTCAGCCTTGTGTGGAGGAAATTAGGTATCCCTTTATTTCTATTATTTTTGGGAATTTAATTTCAAATATAACAAGTTTCACAACAACTTTCTCTCAGTACAAAACTGAGGAATCTGATTTTTTTTTAGGAGCAATATCTCTGCTGGTTTCAGAGGACTCATTTCTTCAGGTTCGTGTAAGGGTTTTTTGCAAACAAGTGTAAAAAGTTAATTACAAGTGTTTCAACTTTTATCTTTTGTGAACAATTCACAAAATAAAAGAAGCTGCAAAGTCAGGATATTTTCAGTAAGACTAAATGTATTTCAAATGTTTCACATGAAAAATGACTTACAAATAGTGATGCACCATTTTTAGTCTGTATTGTAAAACAACAAATACATTAATGCCACAAAGTTTTGCTGTTACAGACAAACCCACATATCTGCCTCCATCTACCTGATGAACTTAACTATGTCATGCTGGTTTGGTGGGGACATAATATAGGAGAGAGTGACACAGCTAAACAATTTTAGACAGTTGTGGGTCTCCCAGCTCACAGGTGTCTTCTAGCTGAATCAGTTGTGAAAAACTTTTAGTGGGAATCTGGATGCTTTGACATGCTTTGATGAGATACTATCACTAAAAATCTTTAAACACCTCTTATGGTCATTTTCTATTCAAGATAAACCAACATAAGCAGGATGAATTATAAGAATGAAGAAAATTCTTAACATAAAACAGTTAAAGTACTTTTAAATGGGGTAACAATCTAAGGCATTGTCTTATCTATATTCTCAGGTGAATGTTATGGAGTATTTTCTCCAGAAAAGAACATGATTTTTAAAATACACAACATAATCTCCTTTTTTATATTAGTGATGCTCACAATGCAATTTGTTAAAAAGAAGGATTGTATGGTACAAACCAGAAGGCTGGAGAGAGCTGCAGTGTGAGATGTCTGCCTGCAGAGGTGGGGACAGATGGACCAAAATTCAGTTCAGCTGCTCTTTGCCAGTCACCTGTAGACAGAGGAGCTCATGTGTGGCCACAGATGGACCTACTTTAAGGCTTTCTTCTAGCAAGGAACTGTTTATCCAGGACAAGATGTAAAACTAAGACATTAATGGGCCAGTGATGAAATGTGTAGTCATGTTCGTAAGCTGAAACACAGCATTGACATGGTTAAGTGCTGTTAACTACTGGAATTAATGGGCATCGTTGCCTGGCATAGCTGTCTAGTTTCACACAAGCTACTGAATGCATACCAAATGATAGTTTCTGTCAGTGTAGTTCTTTATTTGATTTAAAATCATGGCTATGAAGTAAGAAGTCCGGGGTCTTAATACTAGTCCTCTGAGTTAGAATCCTGCAAAATTCCAATTCAAAGGGTTTTTTAAAATTTATTTATTTTTTAAAGTCTTATACTGAATTTAAATAGCTCAAGACTTGCTGAACCTAAAGAAAACCAGATCCTGCCGTTTTATGGCCTTCTTTCTTGTTTGTTTTTAGGGAAGTTGGGAGAAGCTGTGCAAGCTCAGCATTTCAAAAGGCAGCCCTTTACTGCATTGTGTTAGTAATTGCAGTGAACCCTACCAGAAGGGTTGAACAAGTCACTCCATAGCAACTATATCTCCTGCTTCAGCTGTAATCTTCAGTGGTCTGTTTCTTGATTCATGACACTGTCTAAGCTTCCTCTGCTTCTCATAGTTTAAACACCTAAATCACATTATCAGGAAGATGCTTCTCCCCATCAGGAGGCTGACTGCCTCCTATGGCCACATAGGTATCATTTTGTCTAAGAGCAGTAGAAAAAGGTGAAGTTGGTGAAGCTGTTCCATCCAGAGAAGGGCAAATTGGTAGGAATTTGGAGAGTAAGGTTTGAGTCTCTCTTCTTGGACTGAAGGAGAACAAACAGTTTTTATTACCATTGAGTTATACTGTAGTTTTCTTATTTCATGTTGAACCAGAGCTCATCCTATTTGTGCAACAAACAGGGACTGGAGGGATTTGCAAGAAAGCACCTGACTTCTGAATCTTTGGTTTTACTTTTGGTCTTTTTACCATGTATGCTAAATGCATAAATAATCTATGGGCATCAGTTGCTCCTTGCTCAACCCAGGAACATTGCTGTCTTTATGGTACAATAGCACAGCTTCAAATGGAGTAGTAAGCAGGATCGTATTTTGTAACACACTATTATGTTATGGATAGAGAACTCTGTAGGGCGTGAGGAACTGGGGGTTAAGTCCCCCTCAGGTTGTGGAAGGAATTGTACTCAGCTTTAGATACCTCACAGGTAAATCCACTATTAAGCTGACTACTTTGCAAAAGCCAGTGAATACCACCTTCTTTTCCAGAAAGCTGTTTTAAAAGATAACAGAAATGATTACAGCTTGTGAGAGGCCTGGTCCTACTAGAACATATGAACTGGGCTTTAGGCATGTTTATGGGATTAAGCCCTTTAGGGAACTTTGGCACCATGCAGCTGAGTTTCTGGATCCCATTAAGGCCTGGGTAGATCTGGGCATGCACACAATGCAGAACTGCAGGTGCCTAGAGAATGTCCAGGTCCAAATGTGGTGTGCCTGATGAGTTCAGATGCTTTCAGAGTTACTCAGATGCTGGGTGGGAATTGAAATGGGAGGAGGGAAGAGAATGAGTTGCAGTTTAGGGCTTAGATATCTAAAGATATACAATTCTATTTCAGATGAATACGTTTTTCCTTTTTTTTTTTTTTTCTTTTTTTTCTTCCCATCAGGTCATTAAGTCTTTTAAATGCAAATATAAGAGTAGACAAGATGGCCCAAATTCTACTTACATGGGTGGAAAATATTTTGATTTATGCTGATGCCAATAATAGAAGAAGTTAGTCCAATAGCATGAAAAAAGAGTGATTCAACACTTTCCCAAGAAATAAATTACTCCCCCCCATCAAAGGGTTAAGAATAAGCTAAGTAGATACCAAGTTTGGGGTCTAAAATTCTTTGTTTGAGAAAGCAAATAAATCAATGAACATCAGAGAATAATGAGAACCAGATTTCCCTAAGTTAATTTCTGGGATATATCATGGCTTTGGCTAAAGTCTGGTATAAAATATTCATGATGCAAAAATTCTATCACCCATGGTAAAATGCATTTTGTGAACAAAGAAAAGGAAAAATCCTATACTGTACATGGGGCCAATTTTTTTTTTTTTCTGCTACAGTGTTGTCAATCTGGAATATTTCACTTACTTTCATATATATATACACGTGTATATATACACCTATATATAAATACACACACAGAGTCACGAACAACTTTGTTATTATTGCAATGCTGTACTGTTTCCCAGAAGGCAGTAAATCAATGCATTGTAATTATAGCAAGTATTTACTTTGTTATCTGTCTGCCTAGATTCCCAAATTAAGCCAAAATCTATAGGAAGCCTCTTACCACCAGTGAATTTGTCCTGTTCTTATGTGGTAAACCAGGTACAGCTTGAGAGCTGTGGAGAGGCTTGGAGAGACCTTAACTGTGCATGCTCTGATTGCTTTCTTGCATCGTAACGTAGACTAGACATTTAATAGAGCGGTAAGAGCCTGCTGCCTGTAGTCCTTGGAGCTAGCTGAGTTGTGAAAGTAAGAAGAGCTGGACACTTAACTCAAAATCTTTGCCAATCTTTGGAAAAAGGGGATATGAATATGAATTTTTAGGTTCTTAAATGTTACTGGTGGAAATCTGGCTCCAGGCAGCTGAGGGTATGCCCACATCTGTTAGTGCAGGCAGACCCAGGCTAATCGCCCGTGTGCTGAGTTAGTTCAAGGCTGGATTGCACAGGACTCTTCAGCACAACCCTGTGCCTACGCTGCTCTGCCTGTATTATCTCGTTGGCCTGCAGCACAGCCGGAGGAATCACAGGTTTTCCCCCTGTGCAATATAACTGCAATATGCAATTCATTATGTTATGGACCAAGGTAGTGTGCCAGGTACTCTTCTGAACATTGACCTGCAGTCCTCCTTTTTATTGCTTTAGTAATGTCATCATTGTCAGATCCATCCTTCGGAATGCTACCATTGTTCCAGCCTGTGATTAAAAATCATGTTTTCTCTGCCGGCTACCAAAAGCAGGTCCTACCATCTCTTTCATATTCTGTCCTACTTAGGCTCTGGGGCTGCTCTCACAAACATGAAGGCACAACTCCAGTGTAGGACTTCTCATCCATAGAGCACACAACTCTCCATAAAAAAGACACATGCCAAGCTACAGCATGGGAAACTGAGGCATGCAGAGTGAGAAGTGAATCACCCTAAGTGATTCACCACACAGCTGGACTAAGAGGAGAAGCAATTCTTCTCAAGACAAATGCTTTATCCTGTGGATGCTGCTGCCTCCTAAATATTTGTATGTACTCTGGGATTAATGAATCATTCGCTGACTGAAAAGGTGGGAAAAAAGCTTTTACACAACTCTCCACAGAGTTTGTAACTCAAGCAAATAGCTTAAACTCTTTCAGTAGAATATTGCTCATAAATAATTAATGATTGGCTTCCTAAAGACAATATTTTGCAGTAATTTTGAACAAGATTGCTAGATAGGGTGGGAGAAAAAATGTATCAGGTCATAGTCTATCTGACCTAGAGCTACATAAAATTGGGTAACATTCAATTATGTTTATAGTCACAATTTTTGTTTGTTTTGGCTAATTTGCCTTGTAGGAAAAAAATATTTTCTAATGCATTCCAGAGTCCTTGCAGTGTTAAAGTTCATTTTACTGATGTTAGAATAAAGCTTTCAATATAGGACCACCTGAGCCTCCTTCTAAACCTCCTTGGAGATCTCACTGACAGATGCTACCAACATGAAACCGCACATGGTCTTACAAGGGTCTTGGATTATCAGGTACATTTCCCAGGTCTGTCTGTGACACTAAGGCCTGGTTTACCCACACATCTTCAGGCTGGGTAGTGACTTGCTTAATCAATAACCAAACTGAAATCAGTGTGATTCCACATGAGCAAGAAAGAGAGAGTCAAACCCTCAGGATCACTGCCTGAACTAGAAAATGCACCTAGTCCTCCAGGAAGAATTTTCTGAATTGAAAGACAGAAAGTTTTGAGAAAATCAGTAATCTGTGAGCATTTCCATCTTATTTGCAAACATGCTGAAGAAAGCATATCACTTGGCTTTACTGGGTTCTTCCTAAGAATCAGCCTCCTGTACAGATGCATTTTTTAAAGCACAAATGGCATTTTGAGGTAGAAAGTGCTCTTTAAGTGTAAGATATACTGTCAAACAAGCTCCAAACCACAAATGTCAGATCTTGAACCAGATATGCATCTCTAATTCCCCAAAGGATTTGTTAGTGGGGGAGGGATTGGACAGCACTGGGTCAGGAGTTCTGTCTTGGCCCAGCATGCAAATAAATTCAAGCCATAAAGTTTGGATCCAAATTTCCCCTGAAGTTAATTGGGGTTTGGATCAAATGTTCCATCTCTAATTATGACTCATATTAATAACATTGGGGAGTGTGACTTTTTTTTCCAAAGTGCTCAGCATTGCTCTTACTCTGATCCCGTTGAAACCTAGGGTAAAATTCTTATTTTTAATGTGGTGAAAAAAGTCCACATCGAGCACTTATGAAAATCTCTTCTTCCTGCCTTCCCTCCCTCTTGTTTCCCTGCACTGCCTCTCCCCCTGCCCAAGTCAATGTGTTTAGCTCATTCTCTGTAAAAATTTCAAAGCAGTGAAAATACCATCTGTTAAAAATTCCAGTTCTGTGTTTTTGATAAAAGGGAAAGCTGTTTGAGAAGTGTGCCATTTCAGTGATGGTATGCCAGCTGAAGGAGGTAAAGTTTGCAGCAACACTACTGGAATACAAATTCATATAATGAGGAAGAGACCTATTTATATAATACTAGGTAAGATCAGATGCCTTGAAGTATTCAATTTTTTTCTCCAGTCAAGCTCTTGACATTACAATGGGATCAGTTAAAACATTTTCCTTCAAAATTTTTTTTTGACTGAAAATTGGAGGAAGGGAGTGAGTTACTTATACTTTTTTTTTTAAAAAAAAGGATCTGCAGAAAAATTGATTTTTTTTGTTAAGAAGGAAACTGTAATGATTAGACAAAGTTTTTGCATTCTTCAGTTTTTCAGTGGAAAATTTGAGGTAAGGGGATGGTGCATGTGGTCTTGTTGCTGTTATGTCTGGGGAAGCTCGTTTTGCTTTTTCTGTGGGAAATATCCAATATTTCCAATCAGCTCAAGTTACAAGTGCTGCCAGGAAACTTTATAGACTCCAAACCCATTAGAAATTCCTTAGTTTCTTTCTACATCTACTTGGGTATGTCAATGCCTGCACAATCATCACCAAAAAACAAAAGAAAAAAGAAAAGGAATCAGGATGGTTTAGCCTGGTAGTTGTGACTTTGAAAAGAAATAATGCTGCTAAAGACCTCATCTAAGTGCCATAGACACCTTGGCCATGAATTCGAAGACAAGTATGTTTTGCTCCAGCTGCTCCCAGGAGAACTCATCTGATGTGCTCAATCTTTTACGGGGTGGGGGGTGGGGGGGGAAGGAACCAGTAGACCACGTTAGAAAATGGAGTTTCTACAGTCTCCCTATACTATTTTCCTGTGATGCAGCGTGTGTATGTGACTATATGTGTATTTATCCGTCTGTGTGTATGTGCACGTGCACAGGCACACCAGTGCAGGGGTAGTTGTCTAAAAGAAAGAGAGGTATAAGGAGGGCTGTCTGTACCCTACATCTCTACTCATCTGAATGTGTTTCTAGCAAATTCATGAGCTGGGGCATGCAGGAGGTGCACATGAGTTTTCATGCAACCCACTTATACTCTTTATCCTCCGGCTTATCAAGGGGAAAGCTGCACATGAGCTGAGGTGAGCTGTTCAAGGCAAAATTTACGATGACATTTAAAATCAGCAAAGCTTGCTGTAGCCCTAAAGGTTGAAGCATACATGCACACTTCATATAATCTGATCCCAAGCACCCACCAAATTGGAGGTTAAAAGTATTGTATACATTGCTACCAGTTACCACATCAACATTTCAGATATGTGCATGTGATTTAAGTGCAAATGACCTGGAGCTTGCTGATGCCATAACTTAAAAAGCAATTGGGCTGTGTGCTGGCTGGAACAACAATGTGGGCATTATAACAATCTCACTTGAGCAGCCCATTAAGACATCTCCAGCACACTGTTGTACTACTAAAACGTAATTCCCAGTAGACAATAATCCTAGACCCCTTGACTGTGAATCATGGGCAGTAAATGGCTGACGGGCAGGCTAACAATGGGCTCTGTGGGCAGTCTGACATTGTACAGGTGCGCATCATCACAGTAAAGTAATTAACAGGTACTTAAAGGAATGTACATTTAAGCTCAAAAAACCTGTTAAGAGACTTCCTAAGTGGACTGCTATTTTTTTGTAAACCCCACTTATATTTTATGACCAGGTAAAAGGACTGCAGAGCACAAATCCAATCTAAAAGTAGATCTGCAATCAATAGCTCTCCTATCAGCGCTAGGCTGCTCCATCAACAGAACCGTTTTATAACTCTGTGACATGTTCCTGACTCAGGATTTAAAGTGATTCAACAATGCAGTCTGACCCCTATAAAGAAAGTAAGAAAGAAAAAACAGTAATTTAACATTTTACCCAAGAAAAGGTTGAGAAAAAAAGATTAAGAAATACAAATAATTTATTAGGAAAAAAATGTTGTCTATGTGGATATTTATAGGAATATGTATTTATGTATACATGTGTATATGTGCACATATACATGTGTATGCAAATATACTCACACACATATGCAAGCCAGGAACTCCACCTGATACATATCTGTACACTTTTTTGGATAGTATTGGAGTTATTTGGGCAGTGAACAAAGGCCCAATATGAAAGGAGAGGCAGTGAATTGGGGGTTGCAGCAGGGACTGCAATTTTATGTGCTGAACTAACGAGTAGTAATGGGAGCGGCTAGAGTTCCCTCAGCATTTCCTCTTCTATTTCTTCTCTCTCCCCTCTAGTAAATCCAAGTCTGGCATATATAGCAGATAAAGAGTTTTAAATGTACAATTTTATCCAAGGTTCTTTATAGGAGTAACAAGATTCTGGTTAATAAACGTTTGATTCAGTCCTCTGCCTGCAAAACTCTGGCTGAGTACCTTCTAGGCATTAAAGGATTATCCCCAAAGGGTTGGTATTCTGCCTGCCTGGGTTGGCCAGGGCAGGTTTACCAGCGTTTTTCCTGGTGGACAGGTTTGGACCCGGTGGGAAAGTTTTGATGATCGAACTGGTAGCAAACCAAGATGCAAGTCTATTTATTAAAAACATGTTTCTCCACAAAATGGCATTTGCATAACTGTTTTAAAATATAAAGAAACAAAACCAGCCACAGTGACATCATCACCCTGTGGCTGGTCATAGGTCCTCCAATTTCTGAGAAGTAAGGTGGGGTCGGTTTTACCTGATACGGTGCAGGTCCCTGGCGTTTGGAGGACCTGTAGCTCCTGGGTGTTTGCTTGTAAATGTGACGAGGGGGCCTTGCCTTACTCCTTGTACTGAGGGCGATGTCTTTTGATTCAACACAGTTGCAGTGCACTGATGTGCCTGCAAAGGCATAGGTCTTTCCACTGATCATCCTCTCTCTTGCTCCCTTCTCATAGATGAGGTTTTCATGGTCTCTGCCCCTGTAACTTTGACAATTCCCTTCTGTAAAGCAAAACTGCCCTGGTTCTCTTGCATCTCGTACCTAAGAAGAAGGACACCTGGACTCTTCCCGCTCCGGGATGCAGCAGTGTTCTTGCGATGTGCATGCTGTGGAGGCTTCTGCATTGCCACAACTGCACAGCGCTCCTGCTTTGATTCTTGGCGTGGTAAAAATGTTTCTATGGAAAGTGTTTCAAACACTCTGGACTACTTCTTTTGCTGCTGTGGGAGCTAAACCCTGAGGAAATCTGGCACATTTGTTTGGACATTTTTGCATTAATACATTTACTTCAAAACAGTATTAGCATGAGCATATGTTTGTTTTATAAAGTCTTAATATCATCCAAAAGAAAATGCTTTGGAACCATTACATAGATACATGTCACTAGTGTACTTTCCAAGCTATCCATGCACATTTTATGCTAAGCCTATGCATTCTACATTAGACCTTATTTTTGCCATCCATCTTAGTACTATCTCATCTTTCCCTTAGTGAGATTTTGATTTCATTTAATCTCTTCTAACTCAGGAAATTTTTCACTGAAGCCAGAGTAGTCCCTCTGTGTAAAACAAATGCATATAAAAAAATTTAAACACTAATTCACCCTATTACATCCTCCTTAAGGAACCAAAAAGCATTATTTGAAACCATTAAAATGTATTGCTATTTTTATTCAAAGTAGATACAGTAATTTATATTAAAAGTCCAGATCTCCACCTGGAGTGGATTTCACTTTACCTACCTAAAGCTACCTAGAAGTTATACATCTAAAGTAAACCACACCCGAGATTCCCTTCAGAATCAAAGATACAGGCTCTGCCAGTTTTTAGGATCCCATCCGAACATAAGTATCAGACAGATGTGTGTAACATCCTGTAGAAGTGCTTAATTCTCCATAATATAATAGAAGCCCACATAATTAGTTTACTAATAGTAAATATAATATAAAAATAATATATTAGTTTACTACATAATTAGTATACTAATCGTCTGTGTTACACCAGACATCTAAAATGATGTGAAATGAATTTCACCTCATGTGAAGAGCTCCACAGAGGGCATTAATGTGAGGCTGCTCTATATCAGCTAAGAATATGATTCTAAAAAGAGTATTTTTTCCTCTTTTTTAGTATGTATATACGAATAAACAGTTTTACTGATTGATGAGTGATCTTAGGAAACACACTGAAACATGGTATATGCTATAATGTGTGATTAATATATAGTTTTAATATCCCTTGTGTTATTTTTCCATTATAAGAATAATATAAGCAGGGAATAAAAATATTTCCCAATTGTCAGCATGTCTAACTGGTCCAAACTGAGCTTCAAAGTTTGATGAGTGCAGCCCTTAGAGCCTTAAATTTTTTGCTAATCAGGTAATTGATATCATTTGCAACATTCTTTGGACATAAAAGAAAAAGAAAAGAAAGACTAAGGAGGATACTAGTTACCACTAGCTTATTCGGAAGCAAAAAGGCTCAAAAAGATGAAATCTGATCAAAATAAATAAATACTTGCAAACTTTCAGGTTATCACTTTCAGACAAAAATGTCTCCAATGTTAATAAGGGACGTAGGCCAAAGGCTTTAGAAGTTGCTATTCCTAAAAAAACATGATTTATTTGATTTTTTTCCAACTTGAATGTCATGAACCAGACATACATAATTATATTATTTGTCTTATGCAAGCGAACAAGAATAAATTAAAACTGGACATGTTGCAACAGGGCTGTTGACATTATATACAAAGTCTGCTTATTGTCATAAGATACTCTTAACCTTTAAGCCAAAATCTTTCAAAACTATTAGTGTTAAATCTAGCAGCTGTTGTCAAATTTTTCCCTTTCTCTGCTTTATGCATTGTGCTTTATTTGAAATGTTTGTTATATTTGTGTATATAACTTTCTGCAAGCTGTCCCCTGAAAGCTCAAGGGATTAAATGAGTAGGTTGAGCCGGTTCAAAGGAACAAAAGTTAACAAATTAAAAGAAAACTTTCTAAAATGAATGTGTAAACCATTAAAATATTTAGCTGTATTTGCATTGGATAGTTTCCTCTATATAAAACAATATGGATTGTTTAAATAAATGGGGTTAAGGGAAACTTATTTCTACTGTAAAGTTTATTAAAGCTTTAGGAATGATGGCCTCGATCCTTCAAACGCTTACGTGTTTAACTTAAGGCATGGAATAATCTCGTCCTGGCAGCGCTAGCCAACCCTCACAGCTTCGTCTTCCAGCAAGACAGAGACACAGAGGGCATCCAAAGACTGGAAAAGAAGGTAAGGGTTTCCCCTTTGCTTCTGACTAGCCCTTGCCTGAATGTTTAAGCCACAGTTTAGAATCTGTGTTTCCTGGCTATTTGTGAATAGTGAGTGAGTCTCTGTAGATATTATTACAAAAATAGGCTCCAGTGACAAAAACCTCAGAGTTCACATACGAAGTAGAAGGACAAATTGGCAAGTTTTGGACTATTGCAGTATTTGATTTTTAATTAGTCTGCAGGAAGATGAGGGCAGATGCCACGTGCCTTGCAGCATATATATGGTGTATCCTACGCTGTCTTACAGCACGCTGTGAAGTGGGCTTAGAAGATCCTTTATCTGGCGCAGACCAAAGCACAAGGACAAGCTTTTCTACAGCCAGTGCTGTGCCTGGAGAATTAGGCCTGATTATGAACTGAGGCACAGTGGTGATCTGATGCACCTACGCCTTTCTGAGGACTCAGGTTATCTCTCTATCTAATTCAGTGCTGCGCCACATTGGTGTATTGGCCACGCAGGGATGACTCAGGCAGACCTCCAGGTGCTTCTCTGTATGAATAGACATGTCACATGGAGTAAACTTATTTCTGACCGAATTTCACACAGACACTCTCATGACCAGAGGGAGGGATGACTTGTGGTAAGATGAAGCAGAAAGCAGGGGCTGGGAGCATCCCTTCTCACTATGATAAGCTGGTTTAAACCTCACTGGAGTGTGTAACAGCCGCTTTTCACTGAGTTTGTAAAGCAATCAGAGCCCCTCTTTGGAAGGGGTCGCTGAGGCAATAGGTGCCTCCATGCAGAGGAAGCTATGTGCAAGTCTGGAGTAGGAATTGGCTGTATCACCCAAAGGGGCTTGATTTTCCAAACTCAGAGTTGGGATTTAGTTAGATTGACATAGATTTTTTTTGTTAGAAGAATTCAAGGAGGAAAAAAGCAAAAAGTATTCAGAAGGGAACAGTGAGCCGAGGGAATCCCAGAGACAATAGGATTGCGTGCATGAAAGGAAGATCTCTTTCTGGTCATAGGGCTGGCTGAAGGATTCCCAGAAAGGGGAAGAAAAAATGAAATTAAATCAAATCCCATCTTCTTATTGAGTATTCCTGAGCTCAGCGAGGTACGGTGTAACACTTTATTTGCAAACAGGCAGGGCTGCATCAAAGAAATATCTATCTCAATCTGTTTTAAGAATTAAAAGATGTTCCAAGGTGCCAAATTTTGCCTTGCCAAATTCCAGCTCCAGGTTAGAAAGGATGGAACTTTCCAAGAACTTCACAGAGTTACTCAGTAAAACCAGAGGGAACTTGGTACCTATTGTTTTTCCATGTAGCTTTGATATTTCCAGACAAATTGAATAACACTCTTCCTGAAACTTGTTTCTTTATAGGTAGAATTATAACTTGAAGTCCAAATGGCCTTTCAAATCTAGATTAAGGTTTGAAGTGCATATATCAGAACAGTCTTTACTATCGTATGTGCAAGTTTTTAAAATACATTTCCAGACTTGAGTCAATGCCTTTTTTTTTTCCTCCCCAGGGGGAAAAAAAGAAAAAAAGATGAGAAAAAGAATGTATGAAAGATTTTGCTCTCCTATGCAAGTCTTACAAATATTGTCACTAGATCTAATCAGTCTAACCTGCTGAGTACATGACATTTAATATAGGATTGTTTTACAACTCTTTCTTTTCATTATTTTTGCACTATCTAGCCTATTATTTCTCATGTAACTGTTAAAGAATTAAGACCTCTTACCTGGCATCCACAGCCAAAACCAAAGAATGTTGACTTTACTCATTAGTCAGTCAGGTTTTTCACTTTTTCTTGCAGTCTTAACCATTGACATATAATCACCAGGAAAGCCAAGCAGGTAATTTTTCGGCATATTCAGAAACCTGAATTCTGATAAAAAATATCTGATCCATGCAAAAACGCTACGGTTCTGAAAAATGCACATGAACAGTAAAATGCTAAAAACTTAGTTTAGTATCACCTCAGTGCTATGTAGTTATAATTATTGGAAAACGGAAAAAAAAAAAAAAGATTAATATCTGCTAGATCTCACAGGCTGGCACTCAGCGTGCAGGATGGATTCCTTTAGCTATCTGAAAGCCAAGCGTAAAGCCCAAGCTGGTTCTCTAGACTCAACCTATAATCACAGGTGAAAATTAAAGACCTCCAGAAGCTATTTTTTTCTGTCTTAAAATGTTCTCCTCAGCTGCCCCTGTTTCTTATTCTTCAGGGCAGACAGACAAAATGCTTAACGTTATTTGCCTCCTACGAATCTCACCCTCATTTTTCATCTAACTGGACAAGCCTGTGCACCAGAGCCAATGTAACAGAACTAGTGCGGTGCACCAGAGCCAATATAAGTGAGTTAGTGCAGTCTGCCACTTGGGAAGTATGTCCTGCTTCTCAGCAAATTACTTCTGCATGCATTTCAGAGGTGCGGTGACACCATTTGTGGCAATGAGCCTGGCTGTGTATTTCTATCCACCACTGCGCTCTAGCAAAAAAACATGTCACATAGAGGAGTCGGCAGGAGAAGCTGCCCTGACCAGCTAGCAAAAGAAATAGATGAGCAAAATAGGTGCTGAAAATGATACACAGAACAGAGGAAGCAAAAATTATGACAAGCTAGGCACAAGATTTTTTAAGTTTTTTGGTTTTGCCTGGGAACTTGATTAAATGTCAACATGAAGTAGGCAGGAAGGATTACACAGGGAGGGGTGGGAGGATGGGTTCTGGAAGCCAGGTGAGACCAGGGCAGAGAATCTGCCAGGGATGCTCTGTCAGCATGGAGGTGAGAATACGCACAACCCAAAACGTGCACAGCACCCTGACAGCTCTCAGAGCCCTGCACAGTGCTCGCTGCAGCTGCCAAAGCGGCATGGCAAATGTCACCTTCACGCTTCACACCCACGTTGCCTCTCCTTGCTGCCCCTGCTGCCAGTGACCCATCGTTGTAACAGCCCCTGTGCACCAAACAAAGGGTGTCTGCAGTTCAGAAACCATCTTTCAGGGGAAAAGAAGAAAAATGTATCCAGGATAATTTTTAATGATTGACCCACCAGCTGGGCTGTGCTCTCGTGTACTAAAGATCCACGTGGGGAGAGGACCTTGGCCCACAGATAGTCTCCCTCCTGCACCAGAGGAAACTAGTGGCTTGTATTTTATTGTAATGATTTGTGTAGCTTTTGGATGGCCTCTTCTTCAGAGAATGTGATATACACAGAGCACCTTCTGCTTGCCGGTGGAGGCTGGGAAGGAGGAGGGTGGGGAGCCCAACCAGGAGAATTTTGTAACATTTATTTGTTCAGATAATTTACTAAGGGTTTACTAGAATAATCCCATGGAAAGATTCACTGTTCTTTGTTATAACATGGACCGGAAGCTTAAGTTTGTTTGTAAAGTTCTAAAATGACCGTAGGCTGATGGAAGATATGTTATTTAACAAGCTGGCTGGTTAAAATGAAAAGCTTGTTTAGCGGCAATGAACACTATCACTTTGTATTAACTGAAGTTCAAGTTCAGCGGTCTGGACACAGGCAAGAAGCCTACTCTCTGGTGTTCATGAGGCAAATCAGGAGGGTGAAATGCAGATCTGAACAGGAGATATAAGGAAATTGTTTACCTGGGTCAGAAAACAAAAAAAATATATATTACAGAAAACATATGGTTGCTATTTAATTTATGCTTTATCATTTTTCATTCTGACATTAACATTGTTATGAGTGGGGGGAGAGCACTGTACATTGTACGATGTAATATAAAATGAGGGTTACCACTCCTTGCCAGAGGAAACGTGATTCAGAAACAATTTGGGGGCAATTGCAAGGTGATGTGGCACAGAGAACCAGAAGCTATTGAAACTTTAAACATCATTTCTGGACAATATAAGACTTGCTGCAAAACGACTTGTAAAAACATGAAAACGTTACTTTCCTGACCCCAGAGAATTAGAAATCTTTAAATATCAGTTCAAACAATGTCTTTTAAAGGGCACCACACTTTTTCATTGCCAGCTACCATTATTTTTAACAGTTTGTTAAACATACTGCAATAAAGAAAGATTAATGGCCAAGATATAACCCAAAATTGCAGAGAGCCACATCGAGATCTGTAACATGCAAGACATCAGTGGTGAGGCATAAAAGCAGTATTTAAGTGGAAAATCTAGCCTCAAAACATTAACGAAAACCAAGGTAGGTGATTAAAATGGAAATTAAGTGTTTGGGGAAAACAGAGTAAAAGACATGAAAAAATGGAAAGATAAAGCATAAACAATGTTTTATTAAGGAGAATGAAAAAATAGTGATGATAAAATATTACTTTAGGAATTGAAGGCATAGTGAAAATATGCAAGTATTAAGAAGAGGAAGAAATGGCAAAAATATACTTACAAGTATATTAATTTTGTATTTAATCAGTGAAGGAATCAAAATCATCTGGAAGCCATCTCTTAATGATTTCTCTAGAACCATACCTAATTTAAAAATTCAGAAGAAAAGTAGTTTAAATAATGGGATTCATCTCACACAGTTGTTGCAATCTAAAATTTCATTGCCTATTTTAAGATATTTGTTTACTGAAAATGGAGAGTGATAGGAGCTTCTGCAGAAGGGAAATTAATAGTTTCTGAAGGATGAAAAGTATCTTGGAGGATGACTACCCGAAGTCAGAAACCTAATTTAAAATTGCTAGTCTTCAGTGAAATTAAAAACTGAGTTACTTTCTCTGTTTTAGGAGCTTTGGCTCAGTCCTGCTTGATCCGTGGGAAAAAAGTCAGGAAGGGTTAATTTTTATGTTGTGAAGATTAACTCTTGCTCCAAACCGTGTCCAAACCAAAGACTTGAACAGAATATCAGTATTCCTTACTCTGTCCAACATTGGACTTGTTAAACAATTAACTATTTATGGGATTGAATGCATACTGGACTGGTGATTTTTAAGAATACCAGCCTTGTCACCTGCAGGTGCAGGATGAGAAAGCCCACTCAGCTAAACCTAGACACTTAGTTGCATGGGGTCGGAAGTCAAAAGTGCTCAAAGTGATGCGAGTCTCATGTGCAATTGGAAGTCATGCCCCTTGATACATTCAGGTTGAGAAAACCTTTTTTGGTATTTTTAAAAATATTCATTTGGTATACTCACATTTATTAAATATCGGTCCCTAAAGTGTCACCTTCTCAAACTATGACAGACCCTGTGGTGCTTTCCAGTGTTTATATTTTCAACATGAATTGAAAATCAGTATTGGGAAGAAAATGATTTTCTGATTTAAAAAAAAAAAAAAAAAAAAGCTTGAGGTTTCAAGATTTTCTAATCTGCACAGAGATAAAACCAAGACCTTGGATTTGTTTTCACTAACGCCTAAATACATAGTCATCTAACAGTAGTAGATCTCCTGCATCCTAAGATAATATCCTCAATGTCAAATCGTAAGCTATTTTGATGCCTCACTTTGGTTTTGGCCAGAACATCCTGAAAAAATTTTGTTTCAAAACGTGTTCTTCATGTGAACAGTCCAGATTTTTTGTAGCAGTATTTTCTGATGAAAAAGCCATGCAAAGAAATCTCAATAGGCATTTCAGGATACCTTTCTGCGGTCTCCTTTGCATCTCTCAGGCCTAAAACATACTTTCATTATGAATGTTAAGATTCTCACAAAATAAGATGACTTGAAGAACTGGAACTTCAAGAAAAACAAAGCAAATAGTATTGAGTTCATGTTAAGATCATGAAAGTATTAAAATGTAAATAAGGGTCCTGATCATATTTCAGTAACCAAATAAAACCTTAAGACAGTTGACAGCTTTGGTTTTCCTTAATAAGAATATTAATTTTAAAGGGTAAAAAATATTCTGGTTTTACAGGGATTTTTTTTTTCATTTGTGATATGACTATATTAGAGATTATCAGAAAATACTAAAAGTTATCTGAATGATAAATTGTGTACGTATATGTATATACATATGAAATCTGCATATGTAGTAAGCATACAGACACATGAAGTTACACACCAATCCAGGCAGCAATTCTACTATATTTTCTCACGTTTTCTCCTCTCCAGGCTGTCAGAGTTATTTTTGCTTTCAGAACTTCTGTTCCCTATGAAAATACTGCAAGCAGAACGGGAGAGATGTGCCACGGCACTCTTGAAGCACATTGGACATTTATGGGCTGTTAGCCTGATGCTCACACTCATCATGACCAGTTAGATCTACTGTGCACATCCTGGTGGGAACAACGCTGGTGTAGAAAATGCAAAATCAGCTGCTTTTTTTCCTTGCAAACCAAGCTAGCAATGTGAGTCCCTGTCTGACTCAGATTTTTAGCTTAAGAGAAATAGTTGAAATACAATGAATACTGAAAGTCTGCATTACTTGATTTCAGCATCTTTGAATATGATTATCATTATTGTTACTATTTTTATTTTCATATGGACAATATAATTTCAGCCATGACTAAAAAGATTTTAAAAGTTTGTACAGATGTTAATGAAATGATCTCAGTAAACCAACCTAACGGCAGAAAAACTACAGTATCGGTTTATTAAACCTGATATAGTCATCACGCTTAACATTATGGAATATCTATAAATAATATCTGAAGAGTTGATACTTGAGTAATAACCCTTTTAGTAAATGGTAAATCATTTCTTAGAGGTTATTATAGAACGAACAGATCAATAACACCTACTAATGTGCTTGTAACCATTCATTACAAATACTACTAAAGTATGTAATATGCTTCTAATATCTAGTATTCAATTACTAACCTCTGTACAAACCATTTATACTGAAGCCTTAATATAATGTTTTATTACTATATTAAAGTAGTGATTTACTTTGTCATACTTATGCGGTTAATTTACCATATAAATCTTGCATCTGATCCTACAGTCTACATTATAGAGGAATCCTCTGAGAAGTCATAAAAGAGAAGTTAGCCAGAGAAGCAATTGTTGGGTTGGGTCTCCTATTTTCTTACCTGAAATGTTTCATCTGCAATTTCTATCTTTGTCAATAGGCTGACATTTTAAAGAGATTTAGTATGAAATTATTCTGAAAGTTATGAATCGCCCTTCAGAAACAGATGAATGAAAGCAGTGTTGCCTTTTTATGGCCCTTGCACACTGGAGAAGCTAGAGTCCCGGTCTTGTTTCGCTGCCAGTGTGAACTGCCATCAAGTCAATAATATGCAATTGGCTGCTAGGTATTTTTGAGGAGAAAGTGACCTCTTCAGATTTGAGGAGACTTAGAAGTCTGCAGACACAGAAACTTGCAAAATCAAGTGAAACTGATAAAAAAAATAACATAAGGGGAACAGTCTGGCAAGCTCAAATACACTGGCAAATCCTTACTGTATTTGCCAAAGGTCTAAACTGAGGCTCTGGAAAGGGGCTGCATAAATGAGAAATTTTGTCCATGACTGTGAACTCAAAATGTGCTTCTAGAGGCATATTCGGTGCCCATCTTGCTCCACATCTTTAACTCTTACTTTTACTTAAGCATTAGAGTCTGATGTTTCACAGTGCCACAAATCAGTCCATGCTGGCAAAACAATTCAGAAGTGGATCACCTATTTCCTGCTTCCCTCTCCCCCATTTCCATAGCAAAACTGAAGGTTACCGAGTGATCTGGGATATAAACTACTCTAATTCAGCTTTCCTCTGAACTGTTTTGGAGCAGATCCATAACCTTTTGTATGAACAGAAGCAGGGGCTGCAACTTCAGCCTCCTCATGCAGCCCTGTAACTTCAGAGTATTGAGTTGTTCTAGCTTTTTCTCTGTGACCCAGAGATTGATTAAAATCTTTGCATAGCGGTAAAGTGCCACTTCAGAACAGTTTGTAACCCCTTGACTGAGGTACCTCCACAGGAGATGAAGAAAAATGCAGTTCAAGTCCTGTTAGAACTCAAGAAAATGTCTGATTTTGGCTCAAATCCAAATATTCTAAGTAATTCCTTCTAGGGCTAGGGAGAAGCTGGGTAGAGAAATGAAAGAAAGGGAAAGCTGCAATTTATAATTTTAAAATTAGGAATCCAAAGGGATTGTTATGAAGCATTTTTTATGATTTGGAAAATCCCACTGTTTAGAACTTCGGGAAATGTTATCCACTATCTTATTTGTTTGATTTCTGCAATTGATTAAATACCATCCAGAGAAGATGACAACCAGAAGTACAGTAGCAAATAATAATGATATGATAAATTGGACACAATTTTTAGAAACTTAAAGAAATGAAACAAAACAAAGCTTGTTTTCAATGTTGTGTAACTCTGATTTACCAAATTGTCAGTTTCTACATATCTTTCTTCCTGAAGACCAATAAAAGCCCAACTGATTTAAACTAGGTTATTAAACATTCGTATGTTTTTGGATTTGAATACATTAACATAATAGAATAATGGATTGTAAGTAGTTCATCAGTAAATAATCCACAATTATGGGGTTTGCAGACTGATTGAAAATAAATAGCAGCATATTGTATAATTAAGCCATAATCAAATGTCTCTCCATATACAAATGATAAAGTGTCCCCTTGGGCCATGGCCATGTGCTGAGGGTTTTATTTAGTTCAATAGCAAAAGCCTTTCTGTGCCAAGTTTACACAAAAGAAAAGTTAGTGAATTGCTAGAAATAAAGTTGACTGATCTCTCCATACAGTGTAATAATTAGAGCCAGCATTACTCCGTGCACATTTTGGATACAGACTGTTGCAACAGCTAGCAAGATTAACCCTCACTGGTATTCAGCAGTAGTGTTCCCTGCCCAAAGAAATACTATATTTTGGTTTGTATATTCCATTATTAATACAATTCAACTTCAGTTTCAAGCAAAGAAAGTTGAATTTGCTATATTTTAATGTCATCTCAAAAATGGTGGGTTTGAGATTCTGAGCAGAACTCAGTGTGGGTCCTGAGTTCTGTCCAAGACTCTCAAGTGATGGGTTTTGGACATGCAAGTAGATATAGGAGTTCAGCATTTCTGTTTACAAGGCTAGAAGCTGGGAAAGAATATTTTAAAGCAAGAATCAATGCTTTTCCAGTGTAGCCTTTCACTTAGAAAATCATGTGGTGGAAGGAAAGAGTTGATTACCTCTTCTGAAAGAAAATTATTTACATTCAGGAGGGGGAACATTTAGGAGAACATTACACAAGATTAGAGAATCTTAAAATAAGGAGAAAGTATGTTAGCATGCAGCATATGATCTGAAAATAGCTTCTTTCAAAAGGGGGCTAGATGCAAGTGGGTGAATGTCACTTAATGAAAGGGCAGTCCTTCTCTGCAGCCTCTACAGGCAGTGCTACTAAAAACTCTGCTATACCTGGCATTTAACCTGAAGAGGGATAAACAAAGATAAAGCTGTTATTTCTGTTGTTGCAGGCAGCACCACTGCCTGGTATTGGACCTGCGTAACACCCTTTGGTTACCCTTTTCCATGCTGTGTGTTCAGATACCGGTAACACCCCTCAGAATTCCATGCTGCTTTCTAACAATCTGAGCTGTAAACAGCTCGTAGCCCTAGAAAAATTAGTCCTGGGAATTATGCAGCTGCAGGTGGTTTTGCAGGATCTGACCTACTGTGTAATTTATAACCTTTGAGTGGTTCTCTGGGATTAAGGACTCATACAGTGGATTGAGTTTGATAAAGCCTCGAACAGCTTCGGGAGTCATAGTCCCTCTGGCGTTGTTAGCTTAGTGCAGAAATCCAGTATCTCAAGGAAAACAAGCTCAAGACAAACTCTTACGGTCTTCAGTTGTACTCTTTGTAGAGCACTACATAACACTGCTTTACAGTCACTTCTCTGCTTTGATGCTGATTTTATGAATCACAGCACAATTCTGGAGTCTGATTCAGTAAGGGAGAAGAGCTGAAGTTGTTCACCCAAATTGATTCCTTTGTAACAACATGGACTCTCCCGTCTTTTGATTCAACTCTACTGCTTTGCGCTATGAATATCCTATACTATGAAGCTCCTTGACTGTTTAATGCATAATGTTGAACCCTATGTTCCTTATTGACTTCTCAAAGTTCATCTATTTTCTCACCTTTCAATAGCTTAAAACTCATTGCTGGGATTTCAGCTGGAGTTTTGGACTAGAGGGAGCACCTTTTCAGTTCTTACAGTTTTCATGGGGTTCTCTAGGGAAACCTCTGTCCCATATAAAGTTTCTTTTTATCAGGCAACTGATTTCACTGAAACAGTTCACTTACTGGAGTGAACCAGGCCTGTATTTATATTTTTCTTATAAATGGTTATAAAAAATTAAACATAGGGAATACTTCTGTTGAAGTCAAAACTTTGAAATAGGTAGCATCTCGTCTTGTGTGCTACCTTACTTGTCAAGTAATGTTCATGGCCACATGACCAATTTACTTGGAGAGAAGCCAGATCAGAGCTCGAAAAGCAGGCATAGGCTACTCTGAGGTAAGTGAATATGTGGATTTTGTTTTGCTGCAGTTAATGTGATCTCACTTGTCCCCTAATAAAAGTTCATGAGAGGTTGGAATATAAATATTACAGAGCAGCTGCTGTGAGTTTAATCCACGTTCCATTAATGAAGGTATTTTGCTCCCAGTACTGGATCAGAATCTGACATATTGTTTTCTTGCATTTTGAGCTGTACACCTGCAATGGTTTTTTTTGTTAAAAATATGTGATATGCTCTGATAAACTGTTTTCTAAAACTAATTTTGGAATATTTATACATTTGTGAAATAACGGGAAATGTAGAAAAACAAACTACTGGATTGTGCTCTGAATGTACACTGGTGGGGGCAGGCTTTGCAAGCAGAGTATAAATATACTACCATGCCTAAAAGAAACAAAGCATAACACACAGTACTATATGAGAGACAGAAAGGCACACAGTCCAAGAAGCAACTTAGTCAAGACCTTCTTTCATCTCCTTTAAATGTTACGAATGCATATCGTTCCAACTCAACTATTTATTTCTTAAGGTGCTGAGCAAGACTTAGTCCTATTTGAATCAGCTCTTGTACCTCCACCACAACAGAAATCTTTCTCTTAATGCAAATCTGAAAAATAAAATTAAAACCCCCTCAATCCTCTTAATACTGGGAGAGGGAGTCCAGAAAAGGGGAAATGGTTATCGCAGTTTCATTTGCAGAATAAGCCAAAAAAAAAAAAAAAAGGTCCCTGATAAATGAGAAATAGTCCCATTATGTTATTATTCTGTTACCTAAGAAACTATCTTCAAAACAGAAGCCCTCATAAATACTCTGGAGATGCATCAGACACTTTTCCCTGCTGTACGACATTGTGTATATGGTTTGGCAGGAGTTCATCGTGTGGAAGATAAACTAGCACATAGTGCCAGGATTCTATTACTCTTGACCCTGACCTTTGGCTGCATGCTGTTTCCAGTTGCACTCCATCTTTAAAAAAAAGACAGCGCCCATTTTTTTACCCTTTCTTTTTTAACTTCTGTTTTTAAACGTCTCCATAATCTACCCTTCGTCTGATATATATTTGAAAAACAAGTTTTCTGATCTCTTTCTTCTCTCTTTTTTTTTTTAACTTCTGTTTTTCATTCCTTAAAACCAGCAGTAGTGCTCCTGCCAAAGTTGGCTTTCCCATTCAGATTTCTCCTCTTTTTTTTGTCTCCAAGCACTAACTAGCTCAATAATGTGGAATAGTATAACGTATCCTAACCACAGAGAAAATACATTCTTGGAAATGGTTTGTTTTTCTATGCTATATTTACTATTCTCTGAACCTAAGATATCCATTTATTGTTACCAACTGAAGTTGTTAGTAGTAAAGTCATGGGAAAGGAGATGATATTTTCATTGATATAGAATCAATGTCCAGAGCTGTTAACTGTATACAGAGGGGTATAGAACCACCTAGGGCATGTGGCAATTTTTAAATATGTTTTATTCCTACAAAATAATGATCTCTATCAAAAGTCCAAAAGTACTGCCGAAGGATGTGATAATTTGCAAAGCACTTTGATACATTGCTAGAATACAAGTACTTGGTAAACTACAGAGATTAGATTAGGCCACAGGAAAGCAGGGGGGTATTCCTGAATGTTTATAGGGCCTTCTTCTGTGCTCCTAGTTCAGGCAAAACTCACAGTGAAGTGACTGGGAATCCTGTTTGTATTAAGCAGGACAAAATTAGGTCTCTGTTTTCCCAGTAGGGATCAGACTAAATGCCGTGGATGAAAATGTTTTCAAATAGAAAGCAAAATAAACTTTTTTTAACTACCTCTGGCTGTCTGGAGTGGACTTTAAAAAAATTAAATCCTGGTATATCCAATGGCTTTTCATTTTGTGAACGTTGCAGTAATCTGAGTATACTCATTAGTTTGTGCAATATTTAAATAACAAAACAGAATAAATACAACAAAACTCCCAGACCCAATATTTTTAAAGGAGAAGTGAGAGAGAATCAATGGAACTTTACAGAAATGCTACACTTGCAAGAACAGAAAAATTTAGAAACCCAGTGTATCATAGTCAGACAAAAATCTCTGGTGTATTAAAGACAACAAAGATGTGTTGCAATACAGCTTTCCTAAATGTTTAGTTTACTTTAGAAACAGAAAATGTTAACACTGTAATTATAAACTGCTAATACTGGCTTGTATTTTGGGGGCCAGGACTGAAAATGATATAAACAAACTGTTGTTACAGAAATTTATTCTTTAACTAACTCTTTCATTCTACCTGTAGTGACCAGTAAGTGTGGTATGATGAAAAGGAAGAGGTTGAAAGCATGAAGGGAATAAAGCCCAAAACCCTCGAGATTCACCACAAGTCCTAAATATCTTTGATTGGTTATTACTTGAGCTGTATGATTTATAAATACTATGCTTTGTGACTCTTGGACCCATATTTGCCTGAAAGTTCTGCCTCTCTAAAAGGCAGGCTACAAAAATTATCACAAAGCTTGTGATAAACAGTAATTGAAATACAGAAATAATGCAGAAAAGAACAGATATGAAAGGAAGAGAGGTCTACATAAGCAGCGTTTTGTGAAAGTTAAGTGACTGAATAACTTTATAGACAGGCGACACTGGCTGATTAAAAAGCTGTCCTATGGAAGCGTTACCTACCTTACGTACTTGATGGTGGATTGGGTTGCAATCTAAATTAAAATTTGGTTTTAACAGAAGGTTAAGAGAAGGTTTAACAATCTGTGTTAACAGTGAATTTTCACTGAAAACCAGGAACCCATTACTGGATAAATGTTGCCATGATTTTATTTAACACTGTCAAAAAAATTAGTTAGCAGAAATATTTGTGTTTAAACTTTATAATTATGAAGCTTATTCCATAGGAAGTTTTTCAGGAATTTTAAAAGTTATGGTAGATACTGAAAAACATTAAAGGTAATAATTTAGGGAGTTACCTGATCCCCTCAAACTGTTGCCCCAAGGCTACACAAATAGAGGGTAGCAAGGAAAACAGTATCTAGACCTATTTGTTGGCCTGGAAGCCAAATGACATGGTCTGGCTACAGCCACACTAATAAATTCTTTTACATTGCAGAACAGGGTGGCTGCATCCAAACTGCCCCCTGGGAATGGTCCTTGACGTATGCTAGTTCCCAGACAGATAGTGTTATTTGACGTGAGCCAAAAGGGCACCAGGGAATAGATTAATAATTTAACCATATGGATAACTGTTCTTGGGCCACTGCCCTGATCCTGTCCACTTCACTAATACAATTATAGTCAAAGATTCTGGGTCCAAGCTGGTTTACATACCTATTTTCAAAATGTGAAACCTCAGAATCACTAAAATTGTTTAGGCATACACCAGACAATATTAGTGGAATAAACACTCCTATATTTCATTATGCAGTTAGAGATACCCAAAAGAAATCCACTTCAGAGTAACTTAGATTTTTATGATGAAGCTATTCCCAGAAAATAAAGTCTTGATAAAATCTGGTTTCCAATCCAAAAAGACAAGGAATTTTAACCAAGGCTTTAAGCAGGCATCCTAGAACACATCCAGTTCACAAGGAAGTAGGCTGAAGGAGTATCTAATGTGCGAGTCTGGGTGGTCTTCCACTGCTGAGCTCTTCAGGATTGTAGGGATTAACTAGATGACTCCATTTCTATCAGTGTTTGGAGTAACACTGAGACTGGACAGTAGAGTGCAAAGAAAAGTTGACAAAGGAAGTAAGTTTTCATCTAAAAGAAGACACATCTACCTATTCACATTAATTAGTATGTTGTTGTGTAGAAGGAAGTATGTAAAGACCCAATCTTTATGTTCCTTTTTAATTCAAAGCTACTTTTCCCTGTTGTTACTGATATGACTTGCTTTCCTCATGTAAGTTTCATGACTGGTTAAGTAAATTTTAGTCTATGCTGTTACAAAAGGCTTTACAGTTCTTTTTTACCTTTTCCCCAATTATGTGGTCATGTCCCCTTCCTTGTTCTTGGCAGTATGTGGTCACTTGGCTTAGGGAGCTCACCCAATGCTCTGTGCAGTCCCATGAGTAACAGCACATGCAGATGATCATAAAGCTAGAAAACATGACCATCTCTGAAAAATTGACAGCACTGGACATGCATAATCCAGACAAGAGAAGATTTGAGGAGGAAGCATATTTTCCAACCCAAACCATTCTATGATTCTATGATTCTATGAACTGTATTCAAACCCAATACAGGCTGTTGCAGAGGAGAAAGGAATCTTTTCTCTGTGTCAGAAGTGTATAGGACAAAAAATAATGGTCTTGCACTACTGCAAAGGTGATTAAAGTTAAACATTAGGAAAAACATTCCTGCGGTACGGAGTGAAGGATTGGAACGCATTGCTTAAGGAGAGTGTGGAATTGCCATCATTACAAGTCTTTAAAACAGCTGTTTTTCTAACAGCTGTCCACAATGTCATTAGCAGAGTTGGTTCTGCCTTGGGGTAAAGCAATGTACCATATGACCTCTCAAAATCCTTTTCCAGTTCCATTTTCTGTGATTTCATGATTTGATTCAACAAGTTGTTAATCCATGCCCTGTCACATTTCATGATAAGTAGAAGTTAAAGGGGAAAGAATGACCATCCAAAAGAAATATTATCTTGTTTTCTGTGTAACCTAAATCTGAATTTGCCTGATTTCATCACCCCAGTGCCTGAGTGGGAGAAAAGAGACTGAAATGTGCCCCTGACAGGAACAGTACATTTCTGAGAGCTACAGATTCTTCTTATGCTTCATTTTCCTTCTTTCTAATGAGCGTAATTATGTCACAGTTCTAAAGACTGTGATTCTCCAGATGGAAGCCATTGCAGAGGTATTATGCCAGTACTGTTCTCTCCTATTGACAGAATTCTGCCCCAAAGCAGTCAGTGAAGATGGTATCTAAACCCAAATACTTAAGTTAGGCAAATGGTATCTTCCTCTAGAGGCTTTCCAAAGTACTTATCAAAGAACTGTTTCCTCTGGCAAGGTAGGGAACTTGTTATTTCAGAAGCACTGTTTCCCTAATCTTCAACTGTAGTAGTAAATTTAATATGCCAAGGACTGCTCTCTGGCCTCAAAGCAAATGCCAAGGCCTGGCTCCATCCACACTATTAAATTACTTTACCCTCCAAAACACTTATTGGGAAGAGTTCATGCTAAGTCCTGAGTTGTGCCAGGAATTGTTCAGAAATGTGTTGATTGACCTTGTTGAAAAAATCAAATCAGAGAAGTTAACAGTGTAGCTGCTGAAATTTGAGTGGCTGGTAGTATTCCCTAGTCCTATTCAGTTTACTGGTGTGGAGAGCACATAATGGCTAAAAATTTGGTGAAAGTTGTATAGCTAAAGTTAGATTGAATCTTACCATGAAATGTGTTAAGTAGGTAGAGTGTCACAGTACATTTTTTAATATGAAAAATAAGTTTCCTTCACTGCTGTTCTTATTGGCACGGGGACTGTAGCTTCATACATTTGGGCAAGATTCACTCTTTTGGTGAAGCTGAAGATATTCCTTATAGCTTTCAAGGAGAGACTCATAAGACTGCAGCTGAAGAAGAGTGCACCTCAGTGATAAGTGACGTAGCTTTGCAGTAGGCAGCTGAGTACATAGGGAGGAAGGTTGTAAGGAGACTGATAAATTCCTGCAGATGCAGCTGTAAAGATAATCTTGTTCCAGTTTAAAAAAAAAAAAAAAAATTGCACAAGGACCTGAAATGTTCCTTTTCTCATGATAGTTTATCTGCCCCATGGTGCATTCATGGGGCATAATCCCTGAGTTTATCTGAGAAACATACTTCAAAAACCTTCTTCAGTACATCAGCAGGGCATGTGAATAAAGGAATTCACATAAAACCAGGCAACCCTTCAGGAGATACCTGCTCCTCAGGTAAACACTGCAAAGAGACTCACACTCTCTAGGAGATGAGTCAAAGGAAAAACATCTAGGAAACTCTGATGCAGCAAGAGTAACTAAATGTAAAAGTATTCCAGGAACTCCATTAAATATTTAGGGGTATTATTTGGTAAATATAAGATAATAGAAAAATACCTATCAAAGATTGTTGGCAAAGAAAAAAAGAGGAGGATATCTGAGGGTTCAGTTACGGTGGAAAGAGAATCTAAGGACAATAGGAAAAAAGCAAAGCAAATAGGATTATTTATATTTGGCTACAAAAGCAGCTAAGGCAACAAGACAGAAAGACAGCAAGAGGTAGCAGGTTGAGAACTTGGTGTTATGATCGTGCAGGCAATGTTCCCGGGACAGTCGTGAGGGAGAGAAGGCGGCCCCAGGAGAGAAATTACGGGGAATCTACCCATTTATAGAGTCTGTTTTATTTCAGAGGGTACTATATGGTAATAATGATTGATATTCATTTTATTTATTTACAGATGCCATGGTTACCCAGACAAGTTTTGGTCTCTGTGTGCTGGGTGCTAAGTGCATATGAGGCTGTCCACACCCCAAGCAGCAAACAGGCCATCTGAATTGAGTAGCACGTTAGATTCAGTTGGAAAAAAGAGCTACAACATGACAGGAAGCATCCCAAAACTGCAGAGGTTCAGCAACCTGAGCTTGTCTTAACCTGATGACAGTGCAATGCCTCAAATTCAAATATACCCTTTTTTAGCCTTAGGAACACAAGGCGCTGGAAGCATTCTGGTCTTTAAAACAAGAACATGGCCACCACACGTGGCTGGAAATTCATTACTGCTGTGCTTTGAGATAGGTGCTACTTCTTGCAAGGGTGTGCCATGAAGATCCCAAGAAAAAAGAAGCAGAAATCTTCAAAGAAAACTTGTTCTTTATGTCCACAGGTCAGTGGTCCTATGAAGTGTCTCACCAAAGGATGCTGTAGATGCAAAAACTTACGTGGGTTCAAGGAGACACTGGACAAGAACATGGAAAAGAAATCCACTGAGGATTTCTGACTCGATAAATCATGTCAAACTCAGGAAATCCCCTAAAAATAGTTGGAAGCTGAGAGTATTTGGGGAAGTATCATTTATGCTTCCTTGCTTTTGCTACTCTTTAGGTGTCCCTTACAGCCAGTGTTAGAGACGGTATGTCTGTTCTTATGACCTTATGTACTGGAGCAGCAGCTGAGTAGCATCCTGATTCATATATGGATTATGTCCAAGGTGCATATATCTTGGTCTTGTGTAACAGGGACCACACGGCACCACATGGAGCAGGAGTGTAGCATGTCAGCCTCCTTCTTTCTCCTTTCTTTCACCCCTCCTCCTCAGCAATACTGTGGAAGCAGCTGGTTTTGTTACTCTTCCTTGGGCCAAAGAATGAATGCATTAGTTAGAAGGAATCCCTCTTTGAAGGAGTTTCTTTGAACTGCTTTTTGAGTTCCTACATAAAGGTCATGCATCCTTGCATGGAAAGGAGAAGAACTGAGGTTTATGGACATATTTCAGAGAATTAACATTAAAGCAGGGATTGCCATTTACTATATATTTTGGGTGTCAAGAAACAAGGCTGGGGCTCTGGAAACTAGTCTCATAGGTATTGGTAAAATGGAAAAATAAAGGAGCCATATTGAACTAATTCAGCACGTACTCTTTATTTTACTACTATTTCTTAAAATTTTCAAGTTTAGTCCTACACTGAGAAAAAGAAAAAAACCCCATACTGTCATGACAAAAGTTGCACTGTTGCTTAAAGGATAATTAGTGATAAGAAGATCATTCAGTAGAAGCAAACAGCAACACATAGAACTGCCACTTCGGACAAACACCAGCTGTTCTGCTTAAGCTTTAGCCAAGCACCAAGGGGAACGCTTCCCTCTATCACCCATTAAGTTTTTTCTTTTAATAGAACCTAAAATATAATCACTTTTGCTGATTTTTCATGGGCATATATACACATACATACATACATATACATATATTCATATTTATATTCCAACACACACACACATATATATTTACAACTATCTATCTATCTAGGAACAACTACTGTGTATATTAAGCTTACTGAGGTATGTATTAAGTAGTTAGAAATTACTCATTGTTACAATACACTAAAGTCCAGAATGTGAGTAAGCGAAAATACAGTGTAGAGCTAGCTATGGTTTGCAAAAGATGTGAGTTAAATAAAAAAATGCAACAAACAAACCCAAGCCCATGAGAAGCTAGCTATTTTACGAGGTTTCCATCAAGCTTAGAAGAGATACTGTAGCACCAACTTTTTCATTTGCTTTTTTTTTCTTTTTTTTTTTTTCCTTCACAGCATAACTGGTCTTTTTTCAGAATATCACTAGCCTATTAAGCAGAACTGCTCTTGCGCATAAAAATAAAGTTTGGGATACTTGTTATGGAGATAATTTGGGGCATTATTAAAGTTTCAAATCTAGCAAGAGATGTTAAGTCTAAAGTTTGATCCTAGCTTGGTTACTCTTTGTCTGTGTGTGTGTTTATGTGTCCTTTTATATGTATACATTATATTCACATACCATTTCAAATTTGTGCATGCTAGATGTTTGGATAACACTGTATGTTCTTGAAAGATATAATCAAATCATGTGGAAGAGACTTTTTTTTTTTTTTTTTTTATTAAAGGGTGCTGCTACTAATGGAAATCCAGAAAGAAATATATATTCTTACAATCTTTTAAATACAGTCAGGCTAACAGGTTCAATATAATTCATGTTCTGCTTCCAGTTGGACTTGAATCCAGCTATAATCAGAAGATCACAAAGGGTTTATATATGTGTGCGTGTGTGTGTATGTATGCATAAAATGCACAAGTCAGTTTAAACACAGAACATATTTTTAAAATTAAGTCTTAATTTCCAGCTCCATATTTTCTAAAATAAATAAAGTCTACAGTACGAATATATAAGTACAGCCCGAAAGCATGGAAATAAGTTTGACTTAAATGAAAGCTCAAGTTCGCATATTTTCCAGCTTATACCTGGAAAATATCAGCTTTTATTGCAACTTATCTGTAAGGGCTGGTTTATAAAAATTAATGCAAATAATAAGAGTGAAAGTGAGATTAAAACACCAAGATTTCTCTCCACATGAAAATGTTCAGATTTTTCAGACCCATGTACTATTATTGTCCATGAGCCTGGAAACAAACCCTGATATAAACACAGAATCCAAACCACAGAACATGACTTGTTTAAAAAGTTAAATTCTGTGAAGTAAGGCAGGAAACGAGATTTATCCTTCTGGGAATTTTTTGGCATGAGCAAGGAACTAGGCATGCTCAGTGCATGTCATATCCTTCATCTATCACTGCTCTCTGAAGTAAATCAATTTCTTTTTTTTTTTTTTTTTAACTCAAACCAAGAGAAGGCAACGCAGTCACCATCTGAAATGTGTAGAAATCCTTCTGTTTGACATGGCATTAAACAGAAGGCGGCAAATTACAGTGTGTTGCCTTAAGGATTATTGTTGCACATTTTGTGCCTTCTGGCTGTGGCAGTGTTTGTTCCTCCAAGTGAAATTAGCTGGTCCCAAGCCATTTTGCAACATTGTAAAAATAAATTGCTGTACTTGATAAGTGAATGTTAAACTTGTCACTCTAAGCTAACTGCAAATTGTTTTTAGTGTCTTCAGGGTAACTTGGCAATCCCTGATAGGAACTACACGGAAGGTCAGCTTTCTCCCTTTGAAGCCAAGTTTAGGTTATATCTAGGGAACCAGAGCAAACACTCCTGCTCATGATCAGGAGAAGGAACATTTCCAACACAGTCCAAATCTTCAGATTAGACTATACCAGGTTAAAAATTCGGGATCACGCTAACACTTACATTACATTATGTTACACTTGTAAAGCAATACTATTTAAACATCAAGATGACCTGAAGTGCTTACTTAGGAGGACGGAGAGGAGGGAAGTCCTACAAGAAGGCAAAATATGGAGGAAAAGGATCTTTGATTGACCAGCTTTGTTGCGTGATCCAGAGTGCTTGCTCCTGCAAGCACCCTTGGCGTCACCCTCTCAGGACTTCTCAACCTGAATTGAATGCTATACCTTCCTTAAAACACCTGCAGGTCGATAGCAAGAAGGACATTCTGGTGTAAAACCAACTTTATCTGGCTGAAATTTGGGCATTAGCTCCCTTATATACATGGCCTGTTTGGCATGCGTCACAGCTGAAATGCAGTGGCCTTTTTCTCTTTCAGCCTTGTAAATCTGGGAGTCAGTCAGTCAACTTTTCTGTTGGAAAGTCCCACTTCATAAAATCACCATGTCCCTTGGGAAACATGGCATTTTGCTAAAATAACAAGTGATTTATTTTTACATGGAAAACCTGAAACAATATCTTCCTTATTCCCCACCTCAGGATGCCTGCACAGAGACAGTTCAGCTGATCAGCAAGCCCAGGCAAGCAGCTGGAAGGAAGGTTCAGGGCTGGAGAAGTCAGCTTCAGCATCCCCCATGTTGTGCCTCCATCCAGCCCCTCCTGAAGGACCTGGATTTGGCCAGAAATGGGACAAGTGGCTGGTCGCCTGTTTGTGGAAGACCCTCGACAGATCCCCACAGGCACCTGGCAATATTTCCCCAGGTCTGGCACATAGGGGAAAAATTGCTCCAGTTCGACTTTTAAGTGAAGCTTCCTGGAAATCTTCTGAGGAAAAAAACTGAACAAAATTTCTGTCTATTTTATTATTAAAGAATCGATAAAATAATATCAAATGGTAGTTCTGAGAATGAGTCAAGAAAAGAGAGGCAAAAGAAGGTGGTGGTTGGGATATCTCTCTTCTGCTTGAGTTTTGCAGATGGGTTCTTTCTTTCTCAGTAGGTCTGGTCTGTAGCGGGAGCGGTGAGAAATTTGTACCTTCTGTAGAAAGCACAGACAAAAGGAAAGATTTCCAACACATGCTTATTACAGGACGAGGCAGCCTTACTACTAATCTCAAGCGGCCTGAGTGAGTGAGACAGTAGTTTAGAAACTCAGCCTGTGCAGTCCCTGGTCCCTCACTTCCAAGACTGCAGCTACAGATGCTTGCTCCAGCAGTGGCTTTTGTGATAACGGACACCTCCTCTGGGACCTGCATTAAGCCCAAGATTAAGTTACTGTAGCAACAAGTTTCATGCAGTCATTGCCAGTAAATATTGTGGTGATTGGTTACTGAAATCTAGGGTAAGTCATTATTCATGGCCTTGGTATCAAATATAATGAAGAAGCATATTTAATAGTGGCTTTTCTAGACCAGTCCTTGCAACTTGCTTCAGGCAGTTCACAACATTTTAAAGTACATAATCAAATACAAACAACAGAGGTCTGTAATACAGTGAAAATGTACAATGTGATTCAAAGTTATAATGGCACTCCAAGATATTTTCAGGGCTTAAAGTGGAAGCCTTCCAAAGAAAAAGAAGAATGAGAGGTCCTGAAGGTTTAAAATAGATATATCTAAGATGACAGAGATAATAATGAAATAAATCAGTTGTGTAAGCTTGATGAGTTTGTCAACTGAAACACCACTACATTGTGTATAAAACATATTACCTTACTCTCTGCCTCACCATGTTCTGCTAAGAATTCACACAACGAAGGCTCAGGCAGACAAACTGCAATTGTCGAGGCAGTTTAATAAATCTTTTCACCCTTACCTCCATTCCCTTCCTTTTCCTTTTTTCTCCTTCCTTTTCCTCCCTCCTACTCATGAAGACATTGAGATACCAGTGGAAAATTACTTCTGTTGCAAACTGGTGCGTGATCAGCTGCAGCTTATAGAGAACAGCCTGCATTTATGGTGTAATGAAGCATCTTTTAAAACTATTCTGGTACAACTGGAATTGCTATTCTCACTAAATTCCCAATTAACTCAACTTTCAATCAAGTACATAATTTCATTCATCTCAGAAATGATTTCTGAAATATTTTGCTGCATTATCTCTGAATGTTTAGCAGCAAATGTGGAGCGGGAGTTGTCTTTTGATCGGTATTCTTTGCAAGTGAGATACTTTATTGCACTTTATACTAATAAAAGCTTAATAATGGAAGGGTTTTTTTGCTTCCCTGCCATGATGATAAAGACCTGAAACCAGTATTGCCAAACCAACAGATCAGGATAGCGTGAGAAAGTCCCACAGAAACTGTGAGATGTAGAAAAATAAAATATAGATGAAAATAAATTAGTACATTCTGGGTTCTTTTGCTTTGTGTCCTAGTTTCTGAGCCATCACAGTGCATGCAGGTTACCCAATCAAAACTTTCTGTGCCATCAGAATGTCTAGAAAGTTACTTTATTTTAAGTGTAACTGGGATTCTCACATCATCACTCATTTCCAAGGGCCCATACTTTATGAAAAGCAAAAGATACCAAGAGAATTTTTGGTAAAATCAGGCGCTCCAGGCACAATGGGAAATGTAACACCTGTCATTCTGGGGAAAAAAAAAAAAAAAAAAAGAAGTAAAAATCAACCTTGATCAAAACCTGAAAAGAAAACCACTGTGGAAAGTCCTTTAGCCCAGCTGGGCAGATGAAACCCCCTTCATTTCTCTTCTGCCTCATTAACAACAGCTTTGCTGCTTTGCTGGGTTTGGAAAATGAGACTTGTTTTTCTGTTGCAAAGTTTGAGGGGTAGGAATAAATTCTGAGGTGTTTCCACATGGCCAGCTCTGCTCACTTCCCACTGACATTTCCCCTGCAGCGCTAACACAAATCTGCCAAGGGTGGAAATGAAAAACTGGGTTCTCCTGTACTGGGCAAAGGGGGTTGCTGCTGACTGCGGCCTTCTGCTTCAGAACCAAGCTGCAAGAAATCCTGTCAAGTGAAGAACTGAATAATCTGCCTTGCAGGAAACTTTCTTACTTTCTTCTAGTAGCTGAGGTCATCTTCATCTCTGCAGGATGAATATAGATGAGAGGGGGTGTGCATGCTGTGAAAAAATCATGCCTGAACAGAAACAGTGCTGTAGGTCAGAAAACAGAAAAGAAAGAAAAAAAGTGACATCCTTTTTTCCCCCATTTGTTTATTCTGTGACTAAAATAAATTCTTTACCCTTTTTCATTTATGATCTCTACTTTATAAAAGAAATTATGTCTGTGTAAAGGGAAAGTGTTTCTTTCCTTTCTGGATTAAAACTGTTGGTCAGTGAATGTACATTGGCAGAAATTATTTTAAAAGAACTTTTTTTCAAACAACTGTGTTTGGTGGTGATGTAATCCCAGTTCAAGTCATATTTGGGGTGGCTATTTTTGTGGTATTTATTAATCTGGTTTTGTTTCCAGCAAGAAAGATAGATTCTGGCTAGCATACAATTGTTTTTTTATATATGTGAATGTTGAATTAATTAATTAATGAATTAATTAGCTTCAACCTAAATGTCTCTTCCCCTTTTTTATTTTTTGATTTATAGCACTAAAACTTGAAGACACATACTGGCCTAGGCATAAAAATCAGGATATATCTCATGCAGTTTGATAGTACATTTAAGACCCCTTTCCACTCTCTGTCTGTCAAAATCTATTCTTGTCCAAAGACTATGGCATGAGAACTTGACCTACAGAGCTTGCTCAAACACAGCATCCCTTGCTAGACTTAGAGGCATGGGGCAGAACTGGAAAGGACAGCGTTTTAGAGCATGCAGAAGTCCAAGCTAAAGTATTGCCAGTGCAGGTTACTGCTTAATCCCTTGTCCTGTTATCCAGAGGATAGTCTCTAAAGACAAAAAACCTGGACAGCACCTGCTCCGCATTTTGAGGCAGCTTGGCATAGTGTAAGAAATACATCAGTTTACCCTGCTTCTTGCCTTGGTGGAACTGCAGCAACTCTTTGTGGGTATTATTAAGCCAGTACATGAGCAAGGAGTAGAGGCAGAAGAGAAGCAGGTGGAGAACCGGGAGCTCAGGCAGGGCTGCAGCAGCAAGAGGCTGCAGGGAAAAGCCATCATCCTGCAATCAGGGTGGACCTCCGTTCTGCTGTCTGCAACCCTGCACCATGGATGTGTGAAGGTATGAGTTGCTAGGGGTGGAGCTGTGGTTAGAGCTTATACCACAGCTCGGTTGATGCATGATACTAGTTAAGTAGCAGCAACTTGATCGCATGTCTAAGCTGTATTTGGTGTGGCTTTGTCTACTGTCGTGCTATCTGATCTGGTAAGGGAGATGACAAATATATGGATTTATTTAATTTCTTTGTTTACATTTACAATAATTTAAAAAGACGCCTTTCCAAGGCATCTAGCCTCCCCCCCCAACTTTGTTAATAATTCTATAAAATAAAAGCACCATTAAATTAATCATTTCCACATGCACTGAGCCAGCCAGCTGCCTTCTGAAACTCCTTCCCACCCCTTTATCATTGTGGGAAGCCTACAATCAGCCCTCTCCAAAAACTCTATCGAACAAATGTCTGGACAGAGTGATGCTATATAGTGAGGCTGTACAATGTCTCCGTGGAAGGCACAAAGCTTTTTCAGAGCAAAAATAGATAACATGAATTTATGTCATTTTCAACCTGTAATCTATAGCTCTCTCTGAGCTGGGTGCCAAAACAAGTTCACATTAGCACTATTGTCTCTCTTCCTCACTTAATAGTTGTTTCTACCAGCATTTTAGCTACAGAAAAGAGTGGATCAGTTATTTCCTTAAATTTCCTCATTCCCACTAGCAATAGCCAGTCTGCACTGAGGACCGGGCAGCTCACCACCAGCATGATACAACAAAACTCTTTGCTAAAGATCTCAGTGCAGGGACCTGTTGATTCTACCAGCTTTTTGGTGCAGTGTCCCCAGTAGCATTGATTTTTCTGCAAAGGGCTCATAGAAGGCATGTCTTATGTGAATTTGGCTCAAACGATACCAAAGGTAATACAATAGAAATGATAAATTCACAGTGAGTAGCTCTCAGTTTCTACCTCTGCCTGCAGTCCTGTAGAAGTGCCATCCCTGAAGCCAAATTGCATTGCGGTACCAGAGGGATGGTAGAGCCCATTCTAACAGAAAACATTAAATATTACTCATGCAGCTTGATGAATTGAAGGCTGAAAGTAGAAATTATATCTGCCTAAAAATTAGTATGAATGGAAAAACTTACCATAAACAATAATATTTGGATTTAAAAAAATGGATTAAAAAAAGGCAAAGAATTTAGGCTGATCACTTTCTGAACATCAGAAAATTTAGTGGATAGCCTCTCAGGAACCATAGTAGGAGCAAAAAGCCCTAACTTTTAGCTGAAGAGCTTGGAAAAATTTGTGCAATAGGAGGGACCTGGCTTTGATCCCCCAAACCAGACCTTACTATAGCCTTACTGCAGAGACAAAATAGTAAAATATGAAGTTGGGTTCATATGAATATGAAAATATGAAGCATGTTTATGTGCTGAATGCATCCCCTGTTAGCACTTAGCGTTATTCCTTGCAATATCATATTGTACAATGGTTCTAAATGCACTAACCACTTGTCATACATACTATTTGATTTTCATACCCTGAAGAATTTGTAATTGAAGCTCCTCAGCCTGCCCTTGTCTTGGCAGATCCCCTGGAGTTCATGTGTTTTCTTCAGAGGTTCCTCCATCCAGCTGCCAGTCAGTACCTGAATAGTAACAAAAGGTGTGCAGAGATTGCATGTGTTTACTGAATGTGCAATGTAGATGTACAATAGCAGTAATTAATCAAAAGACCCACAAATGGTTTAATAGGTTCCCTAAGAGACTGTTGAAGTGGAGTGGATCCTGCTTGGGGTCAGAGAGGAAGAGCAGGGGATCTACAGAGATTTCTTCCCAGCTCAGTTACTCTGCTGCAGCCTTGTGAGCATTGAAACGTCTTTCAGTAAACCATGATCTCACTCAAGTTTCATCAATCCTGCCATGTTTGGGGACTAGCAGAGTATCAAGACTGAGGGAAATGTTGTGCCAAAAAAAAAAAAAAATTATAATTTACTAAATAGGAAATTATCTTTCCTCCTGAATACCACAGTGCTAAAAAAAAGTTTCCTTTTCTACTAGCTTTGTGATTATGATGAATAGAGGTAGTAAAATCCCAACATGCAGAGCAAAATCTTTCTAAAAAAGAAAGGGGTAAATTGCTGTAACCTAAAGTAATTCAAGAAACACAAGCATTTCCTTCAATGTTTCTTCTCAGCAGGGAAGAAAGTTCCTAGGGGGGCTAATGAAGCTCAGCTGAGCTTTAGAGAAGGTCTATAGCAAACTGTCCCTACATTGCACATTTCTCAAGCTCTCATACTACTAGATTGAAGACTAATTCTACCATGTAGACTTCCAGCCTGAAGAGACAAGTGTGAAAAAGAATCACTTTTAAGTGATTCTCTCCTCTCTGGTTCCTCAAATATGGCTCACCCCTGTGCCAAGAAAGAATAAAATTCGACTTTAAATTTAAAAAAAGACACCTGCTGAGGGACAGTAGGGAATCAGGTCTATATTTATTAGTCTTTTTCTATTTCATACAAGAAAAATGTTTAATAATGGGGAGAAGGAAGTGTTATTTCTCCCACCTCCCCAATTTTTCTTCAGCTCTAGGTAATTCATATTTCAGCCAGGGAATGCATTTCCCCCACTATCTCCTTCCTGCAAGCAGGATCCTGTAGGATTGATCCCTGCATTTTTCCATGTTTTGTATTGCCTTTGCTAACTATTATATACTAGCTTATGTCAAATTGAAGCTTTATGACCTACATATGCTATTTCTTCTCTCATCTCCATAAGAACTGCACCCACAGATGGATAATATACATGGTAAAGTTTTCTTGCAACAATAATACTTCTATCTATTCTTATGAGACATTCACTCCACTACCCATCTTAGCCTACCTTTATGATTACTTGTTGGAGAGAGACACACAGAACTGATGTCACTGAATACCTTAGCTCCTCGGTCTGCTCCCTCATCTCCCATTAACACTTCATTACATTAGTTTGCTCCCAGAGTCTCTTTTAAACTAAACCAGTTAATTCCCCTGGAGACAAAAATGATGTGCACATCTAGGATAGGTTTGTTTTTTTGGTGTGGGGTTTTTTCCCCCCCCCCGTGGATAAGACACAAATAAACAATGAGTGTCTCAGGACTAAAGAGGTGTCACACAGAGCACAAGATAACATGCCCTGTAGGAGGAGCATTGCCAGTCCATGCTAGACTGTGCTAGCTCTGAGCATTGTGGAAACCAGCCACTGCACCTTTTGCCTTTAGGGTAATAGCCATTCCCTAAAGCAGAACACTTACCTTTGCCGAGACAGCCAAACTGACCAGATGACCATCTCATACCCACAATTCGCAGAAGTTGCGAAAAAAGAAACACTTGAAATGACAAACTATCTACATTTCTTTTTCTTTTCTTTTAACTAAAATATTTATCTTCCCTTACAGTAACTCAGATAAACATTTTTTTTTCCTACATCTGCATGAGTGTCGTTGTCCTTATATACACAACTTGCGCAACTACCCCATTCTTACGAAACAAGCTGACATGTTGCATTTAACTTCCTGGCTTCTTTGGCCTTCTCCTTCCTTTTCACAACTCCTGGAGACTTTATGGACCAAGAGCTATCATAAGGGGCATGGGGAAGAACAGTGGGTCCACACACAGGAAAGGGCTATGACAGAAGGTTGAGCAGGGCTCTCCTAATGAAGCACCAGCTCCCCAGCTCCAGAGAGTATTTGCTGCTGGACTGTAGAAGATCAGTGTAGGACAGCTGCCAAGTGGTGGCTTCACAAAGACCACTGTCTTCTTTACGCTGTGGGATGGAGTGACAAAAACTCATCCCATAATCCAGGGTGTATTTGGAGGCACCATAGTAGATATTCGATACAAAGATGTGTATCTCAGGCCATTCTTTTTCCTTTCTTGCTTGATTTTTGTTTTGTTTTCCCTGTGTTGAATTCATCTCAATACTGAACTGAACCTGCAAGATCACCCATTCACCAGGTCCAGATGTTGTATTTTTACAGGAGTCTTACACAAAATATTGATTTGTTCCCAAAATTAAGTGACGTTCTCTTTTTCTTTCTCTCTCTCTTCCCATCAACGGGAGATCCTCAATGCCTAATTTAGATAAGGCATTCAGCTTTTACAGACTAAAGTCTTGGGAGATGAATCCCATACTAATGCAGCAGCTCCAAGTTTGTCGGGCTGCACACAGATGGTCACACAAGTGCCAAATGCATTGTTGAAGGCTACATTGTGCAGTCAGTTTACTGTCAACACTTTAGACATTACACTTGGCACTGATAGGGTCTTGAGGGAGTCAATGTGTCGTTACTAAGCTTTTATGCCCTAAACATTTTGGAGTTTATTTGAGGAACTCTGTAATTTCCTTGTTATTCTCTATGTGTTCAAGATAGGGGTTACTCAGTTAAAGGGAAAGAGGCAGTCATTAAAAGTGACACAAAGAAAACTCAGGGCATTGGGGAAAAAATATTCACAGGAGGAGTTAAGGGCTGGAACAGGTTGCCCAGAGAGGAAATGGAATCTCCATCCTTGGAGATTTTCAAAGCCTGGTGGGGTGAGACCCTTGGAAGTATGATCTTACTTTGAAGTTAGCATGCCTTTGAGTAGGAAGTTGGATTTGTGGCCTCCAGAGGTCCCCTCCAACCTAAATTTTTCTATGATTCTATGATGGAGCTTCTTCATGCCATTTAGCTGCTGCAAGCATGTTTTTGGGAAGAGGACAGGATTCTCAAGTTTTCTTTCTTGTCCTCTCAGAGCGTGGGTTTACTAACCTTCCAGGTATGCTGCAATGACCATTTCTTCTCAAAGACTTTTAATGACCTCAGGGATTTGTAGACAGAGGTGCTGTGGTTCAAAGAAGGATTTAGATGAAGTTTTATGGCATAGTCAGGTAGTACTTCTAAGAGAGGATATTCAAAAGCACTCAGTATTGGCCTAAGTAGTTCCACTGACATCATCGGGTATTTTACCATGGATGTGAATGGCAGCAGTGTTAGGTCAAAGCCAAGTGCTTTAGAAAATCCTGTCAATAGTCTTTTGGGAAAGTCTATGGTTTGGAAAACCCATAATTAGAAACTTAATGAATCAAAGTATCATAATGAACATTGTGGATTTCCTAACTAGGCATGTTAAATTTTAGGAGGTGCCTCTAACTTCCGACAGCCACCAGAGAAATCAAAATAATAAATAATTCTCCAAAGTTCCCTTTCCAAAAACCATGGCAACAAGAAGATGAAAGAGGTACAAACATGTACTGCAATATTAGATCCACAAAGAAAAGAAAAAAAAAAGCCTGCAAAAAGAATTCAATACTAGTAATAAAAATACAGACTAATTTGAATAATTTTTCAAAATGACAGCTGTTTTACTAATGAATCACTAAAATATTTTTCATTCAGTCAAACAATATTTTAGAAATTGTGGTACATAGAAAGGATATCCCTTGCTGTGCAGAGAAACATAATATGTGCTCCATGGAGTAGGAAACTTTAATGATATATGCAGTTTTGTTATTAAAAGTGAGTTATATATTTTGCTGTACAGTGGAAAATTGTGACCCAGTATAACATATCTTCACATTGTTTATAACTTGAGGAAAATCAACATTCTGGGTTCTCAGTTCGCACAGTAGGAATTACATTTATTTTGGCCAAATGTAATTTATATAACTGCAAGGAACAATAAAACATGAACTTTATAGTGTTTTCTTACCTAAAAATAATATAGAGCTTGTAAAAGTGAAGAGATTATTATTGTAAAGAAAAAGACAGTAACTTAAAAGCTGAAGCTCATTTTACAGCTATGTAAAACTTATCCCAGCTCAAGTATTAAGGCACCTGTGTCCGCATTTTCATTCGAGCACAGTAATCTCTGATAGTAAACTTTGTTTTCTCAGTAGCAGCAATCACTGCTGCAGGAAAAAAAAACTTGTTTTATACACCATGCACCTTTTCTTACCTATCAGTAAGTTGGATTCGCTGAAGTCCTAAGGAACTCTGCAGAGATTTGTGCCCTCCAGCGATACGGGTATGGGTAAACAATGGGTCATCCACAACGCTCCTATCCTATTCCATCCCATCCCATCCCATCCCATCCCATCCCATCCCATCCCATCCTTTCTTAATGGCTTTGTCTGTAGTAATACATTAAATAGCACCAAAGCACAAGTGCAGTCAGCGGAGCTGGATCTTGATCATGTCTGCTTTTGACAGCCCAAGCAAACTAACTCTCTCCTGAGTGACTCTTGGAGAGTTTACAGTCTAGCTTGTACCGGGGATTATTCCCAATAAATAGGAGGATGCAGTCATCTTGTTTTGGGGGCTAAAATAATTTAAGAGTTGTGGGCAGCCTTCACCAGCTGGTCCCTGGGACAGTGACTGAGCTTTGACACTGTTTAGTTTATTAATATAATGTAATGATTAGACTAAAATATATTGTGTTTATCAGAATGCACTCCAGTGACACAGACAGTAAGAGCAATAAAACCTGTCGTAAGTGATTCATTCTTTTTCTTATCATTTCTGTGATGGGAGAATATACACAGGGAGTAGTACTACTTCAGTTTTACAGACAGGGAAAATAAGCTCCAGAGATAACGAAGTGAATCTTCTAAAATCTCACGAAGGATTGTGGCAGAGCTGGGAACAATTGAATTGGTCTCTTGTTTTCCAGTCCTTTGCTTTTTTCACAAGTTCATTTAAATTCTTTTCTTACTGAAAGGGGATACTGCACTATAATTAAAGAGAATACTCTATTGAAAACACGAAAATAGAACAATAAAAAAAAAAGAGACAATGCCACAAATGACAACATAAACTGTAATCTTGCAAAACCATATGTACCACAACTAAGTCATGCATATTCTTTCAATGAGTTTTCCAAATAGTCTTCATGAAGCTGTATAATACCATTTGTAAGGCTGGAGATGGTTGAGTTGCACCTCGCTGAAGAGACTGCAAATGGGAGATGAGTGGTCCACAGAGTTCCCATTTCCTGCAAGGCTGATCACCTCCATTCCAACATATCGTACACGACTGATCCATGCATATGCAGCAGCCACCTGTTCAGAGTGGATTTTTTGGTCTCTAATGGGATGAAGCTAGTGGTCCAAAGCCCTTGCTGTTACTTGCCACTCTAAAGCAAAGAATACATTCATCATTAAAAATCAAGCAAATCTCATATGGAACATTCTGCTTTGGAGTACAAGCAGAATGGTTGATAAAACTTGTTTTCTTAGTTTTGGAAACTGCATTCCTGATGTAATACTCATAGATATGGATATTCTGCACACTTGGCTTTAGGCACTTGCAGGAGTCACCTAAATTAGTTATCAATAGAAAGAGATGAGGATCTGCAAAGGCTGAATCAGGTCACCTAAAATTGAACAGTCTTCTCGACAAATACATTCCTTGCCATTAGACACAAAATAAGCCTTGGTTCTTATTTAAACGACACAACTGCATACCAGAGTGGGATGAATCTAGTGTGTACACCTTATTTAAAACTGTCAAAATAAATGCTCTGTTTTTTCCAAACTAGTAACACTAGGAGAAGTGAAGAGTTTGACAGGTCGTTGCTGATTTTCACAAAAAAACCAAAATGAATTTCCAAGGCTTTCCCTTAAAATCTAGTCCTCCAGCCATTTGCTCTTTTTCTCAGTTAATTCCTTACTGAGAATAGCTATTCATTTCCTACTGATAGGTAGTAATTATGAAGCAGGATGGCTGGAAAATAAGTTTGAGTCCTTAAAATGAAAGCCGATATACACATTTAAAAAATCACAGAATTTTGATTATTTTTAATAGAAAACTTTACTTTTTCAGTGAAATACCAGCTTTTCTTGGAAATTAGTGTTATGGAAATACTATGGAAAATGTGTCTAAAGTACAAGAAGCTTCTTTTTTTTTCCTCACAGTTTCAGACCATTTGGGCTATCTAAATCTCCCATAGGGCAGTTCTCTCCATGTTGTTGAAGGCAGGGTATATTGCTGGCACACCTGGACATGAGGCTTTCTGGACGATTTCAGGCAAGTACCATTAAAGAACAGGGGTAACATCAGACACCCAGGGCCTCCATTTGCAAGAGACACAACAGTTCCTTTGAAACAGTATTTTAATTTTTGAAAGAATACTTTTAAATTTTGTGTATCCTTTTTTTAAAAAAAATGAAATTTTCTCAGGAAACAAATTATGCCTTAGAAAAAAACACTCAATTTTTCACAGAAAAATGTAGAAACATTTCTAACAGAAAGCTCTTCCCACTGCAAAACTGAGTAACTGCGTGATATCTGCTTTTCTTCCTTCCTTTCTTTTCCTATTATTGGTCATGCACAGTAATTTTATCACATCTAAAAGACATCATTATTCCAAAAACATGTGTTGTTATTAATAGACCTAATGGACCACTGAGCACTCTTTCAGATAACGCATTTTTAAAATAGATTTCCCTTTTTGTCGTTGTTCTATCATTTTTGTGGTTAATTTTTTTTAATTGTCACTAATGACTGTAAAACCCATCACAAATTACTGAATTGCAAAGCAGCAATAAAGTGGATAAATGCAATAAAAATGAGGTAATGGATCACAAAATGTACTTTGTGTATTTATTTGGACAACTGTAGTTTAGTTTAATTTTTTAATGATGCTCTATGGTATCCAGTAAATGGTTCTAAGATCTGTTTTGTGAGCGATAATAAAACTTTGGTAACACCAGTTCTCAGGGCATTCCTTGCTAAGGGAGGAGACAGATGGATCACATTTTTTGTCATGGATGTTCTGTTTTATTTTGCGTAGTGGAACAAACACAGCACTTTGAAGGAAAATACAAAAATGAGGGGATGATTTTCATTTACACTGAGGTCCACTTATATTATTCCAGCAGTGTAAAGGGGCCTTATAAACTAAATGTAAAGAGGCTTTAATATAATTGAGTCAGACCCAGTGTAACTGTTGTGAGGTGCCTATGGATGAACCCAAAATGCTGGGAAAACTGCAAGTGTAAAACACAGATAAAATGGAATTGCCTTTGGGGTCGTAGGGAACAGGGGGAACCAGCTAGTACATGACATGTAAAATGACAGGGACAGGGGAAAGAAAATTCTCATCAGCGCTGGGGAGAAGTCCTGTTCTGAGGTCAGTTCCTACTGTCTTTAATTCCTGAGGCAAAGCAGACTGCTGTTAAGGAGTTCAGGGCTGTCTCCCTTTTGAAAAGCACCATGAAATCTTTAATGTTCACACAGCGCAGCTCTGGCCCCAGGAGAAAAAGGTCTGGAAAAGGGGCCAGAAAACTCAGCAGCTTCTTTGAGGTCATCCCGTTCAAGGTGTGGGGTTTCCTGCCAGTGCTGTAGGCAGGCGATGAGCCTCCCCATCCATCAGAGAAATCCCCAGAAGAAAGAATTTCATGGATCTGAGAATATCCATAGGGGGGCTCAGTCTTTTAATCTAAACTGTTTTTCTTTTAGTATTTTCCTGTTTTTTCCTGACAACTGGGGTATTATGGAAAGTGCAGTAAACATGTAGGAATGTGAAGTTATGCTTCCCATATGAATGTCATAAAAACATTGAAATTTCTTGCTAAAATCTTGTGTTATCCTTTGAATGGTGTATATGAAATACACAGCCCTGGAAAAATGTGATTAAAATGTACTTACTGCAGGGTTCTGATAAGATAGCACATAACTTAGTATTCATCCCAATGTGGTGTGCATAATTTTATTACGTAGGCTACTATGTTCTGCCTAATATTTATACACGATTATATATACACACACATTTATACACAAATATATGCATATATATTCATGAATTAAAAGCATGCACTTTGGAATTATCGAGATTTGTGCCAAGAGATCAGTCCCCTGCTTCATTCCCCAAGCACGTGTACATCCCTGCAGCTTTATGAATAGAAGTTATCTCCTTGACTTATTCCATGTAAAGCCATGCTTAAATGCAATCGCTGAGAGAACTGAGAGCACCTGAGAGGAACGCAAAACTGTTTTCTTTGAGTTTATCACATTTGTGATATAATGGGAGCATATTTAGAAAGATTTTGAGTTTTATGATCAAAACTAAGAGTTAAAATAACTTTTTTTTTTTTAATAAAAAAGGGGTAATCACAATGCTGGTATTTTGCTGTTAATAAGGGGGAACGTTAACTCTCTGTTCAACAAGAGTTGTAAACTTTACATTAAATTGTGTCCTTCCTCTGGGAACATAGAGGGAAGAAGGTTTTCCTGCTTTCTGGTTTATGATATTTGCTCTGAACAATTCCTACTCCTTTTTTTTCAGCTGTTAATGTCCTCCTTGTGCAGGGTAGGACAGATAAGAGAAGCAGAGATTTGTAATCCCAGCAGCATACTCCCAAAACAGGCCAGGAAGCATGACAAGGTGAACAATTTCCAATGATGTACTCAAACCACTTGCAGGTTATGGCAGGTTTTCTGAATTAAGAGATTATTAAGAGAGAAAATGATTACTCAGAATCCCACCTACCCTCCTGGACTGAATCTGGGAGACTGCAGCTACATCCTGTTTCATGCTCTGGGCTGAGAATAATTTTATCACAGTTGCTCTTAAAAATATAGCTGCAACTGGCATGAATCTACTCTGCTCACTTTTAAACTATGTAGAACACCTAATGTGCAGACAGAAGGCCAGGAACATAATTGCTGTCCATTAAATTATTTCCTCTTGCTCAAATAGCCAAACCTCTGGTACACATCAAGGAGAAAATGCAACCCTCAAAAAGTGAAGCCAAATGAAAAATATGTTTCTGCACTAAGAAAATTTGGTAAACACAGGGAATGGATATCTCATGAAAATATGCACATGCCATAGAAATGTATTACAATACCTCCTTTTCTTTACTGGATGGAACAGCCACATCAACTGGGTCACACGGTGTGAAAACATGCTATGATGAAAACCGGGCTCACAAGGGTAGCATAAAACAATTAGTCATGTTTAAGAAACGAGCAACACTACAATTTAAAGGAATTTATATGAAAATAAACATGGTCTGAAGGAGAGTGGGATTAGACATTTATGAGACTGGATGATGAAAGCTATTGCACCATCTTGGATTAGTCTCTTTCTTTATCTTTACTGCCATATTTTTGCAACATGCTTGAAGTAGTAAATTGCTCTTGTAAATGCTCCTTTTGATTTCATGTTGGTGCAGTAAACTCCTACACAAAATTTTTGCATTTTAAAAAAGAAGGAGTCATGTCCTGATTGATATAAACCTGTGATACTCTAACCTACTTCTAATATGTCCTGTTTTCTAACCATGCCACTGACACAGGGGTCAAGCCTGGGAGTTTACTGACAGTAACAAGACAGCAAGAACCTCACAGTTGTCCCAAAAGCAATAACACATTTGAACAGTTTGAAACAGCCAGTGAACCAAGGAGAAAGTGGAAGGCACGGATCAACTACCCCGCCTCCGAGCCTGGAGGATTTCATGGCAACAAATATCCACTAGCAAAGTGATTTTGAAAAATTAGACTGAGGAATAACCGCTGGCAGGAAGAACAGGGCAGAGAAAAGACAAATATCTGAGACTGCAACTAAATCCTGTGGGACTGGCAGTGGAGGAAAGCTTCCACTCTTAACAAAACACCCTGGGCAAAATTTGTGCTTCTTCACTGGGAAACAGGAACATTTTGAACTGCAGAGCTTGGGACACCCTCCCACTCCCTCTGAGTCCCCATGTTTCAGTGCACCAGAGAGAGAACTGCACTGGTGGTTTTTTTTCCTGACTACAGCACGTGAGGCTCCATGGGTATGTCTGTAGTGCTTGTTCAGTGAGGATTTCAGCCCTTTCTCAGGACCAAACTTACACACCAAAAAGCCGTTAACTTTCAAGCCTGCACTATGAACACCAGCTGTACCAGGACACAAGCTTCATCTGGGTACTCAAGCACCCTCACTATCCACCGATGGCTCCCCAGCACATTATGCCATTTTTATTCCCCTTTTCTTAAACCCACTGTTGTTATTTGGATTTATGATGCAAGTAAATATCATAGACAATAAAAGCCTCCTAGTGATGCTGTTAAAAGGTAATAGTTTGGGAGAGATTCACATAGCTTAACTATCCTAAACTAGGAAGACAATTCCTCTAAACTAATCGAAAATAGATCCCAAAGGGACCTCTGCAGGAGCCTAGCCATCTCAGTTGTCTATAAGAAGCCTGAACTGGATGCCTGAAGTCAGGCAGTGTGAATAAACTTCTCCTCTGTACCTCCCTCCCTCCTCCTTATTCTTTCTCAGATGCCTCTATCTGTTCTTTTAGTACAGGCAAGCTTCTCAAAGTGTTTTTTTTTGTGGTTTGGTTCTCCATGTACTCCTTTGAATAAGGAGTATATCTTCCCCTTTGAGATGAATACTGTCTCCTCTCTGAAAGAAAGGGGAGGGGGTCTAGTTCATAAGTGATCAGCATGCAGCATTCTCCTGCAAAACGTGATGTTTTGTTTAAGTATCACTGCTGGACCTCGCACAGCTTGCAAATATTTCCTGCTGTCTCTGTAGCTCAGATTTCATTGTTGTCTTCAGGATTGCTCTTTACGCTGAACCTAATGGAAGCATTTAGACTAGTAGGGGAAAACAAGCATATGCACTAAATATCGGCAGATAGGCAGCAATGGGTAGTCTTCCTTTGACTTCTCAGGTAGGAAAAATAGGTCAAATTTCATCTGTATTCAACATGTGAAGAACCTATCTTGAGATGCATATATGAGACTCTCATTGTACCCTGGATCAGGTATGGTTGACTTGACTATCGGTGGCTGGTTTGTTTTTTTTTCCTCCAACCTGTAGATTAATCTTGCTATACAGGCAAACCCTGAAACTGGATTATTAACATCTGCAAACCCAATGCTGTGTGAACCTTGATGTCCTTCTCCCACAGATAGCTCTGTTTGGGAAGTAATTTGGTCAAACATGAATGTTAAAATACATTTATATACATATATGTATTTGTTAGTTTGTATTCACAAAGCTTAGAGAAGTCTCAAGTAAAACGGGAGTTCCATGGGTATCTCCACATGGTGGTACCAAAACCACAGGAGGAGCAAGGTTAAGAGACATCTAAGTGGCTTCACATACATCAAGAGAGCAGAGGCAATTGCTAACTGTTTTGGCTTTCTCAGGCCTAACTGGTCAGACTAAATGTCAAAAGTTAGGCGACGTGCATATGTAATGATTGCAAGATGCTCTGGTGACCTGAAAATAGAAGTTGTTAAAGTACTATGGCATTGGAATAGATGATTTAGTAAAGCTGAATTTTAAATAAACATTATTTGTATTACAAATAAAAATTTCAATCAAAACAAGAGACAAAGCATTAGAAAATGTGAATATACACAGAGAAAGGCTTGCCTTAGAGAATTTATGAGAATAAATGATGAGAAAATGGGAGAAAACACAGCATAGATAAAGTGCCTTGCCAGACATTTCAGGGGAAACCATTTGTAGGGGGAAACCATTTGCAGAGCTGGCAACTGACCCCACATCCCCTGAGTTTTAGCCTAGCGCCTTCACTGCAGTGTTGTGTACACAGAAGTAAAGGCCATGTACAACTATGGCTTTTGGCAGTTAAAATATGTACAAAATCTTGGCCCAGCTAAAGTCAAGAAGGATTTTACCGCTGACAGCAATGAGGTCAGAGTCCCTCTGACCCAGAGGAGTCTGAGGTGTCAAGGGGGTGTTGAAGTTTGCTGTTGGTGGCCACCACTGTCTGCTGGCAGGCTGTTCACATGCCCTTAAAGGCTACCAGTGCCCTGAGGTATCATCCTGTGTTAAAGACCCAACGGCCTAGCTCCTTCAATTCTCCTGGCCTGTATTGAGGATATAAAAATAAAAATAGAGCCAACTCACATGTTTTCTTTTTTTTTTTTTATCCTTATTGTTATATGTGAGGGAATTGGAGGTTTTATAGGAAGCACATTTCAGTCAGAGGAGTGCATCAGGCTATTCAAGGAAAACAGAAACATCCATGACTTTTGTTCTTGACAGTTACTACATAAAACTGAGCTTCTTGAACATGCACAGTGATCTCAGCATTTGGCTAGGCTGTGAGAGATGCCATTTCAGCTCCTGCTTTAGTCTTTTGAACATCTGAACTCATGGCTCTTGTCTCCCACCAGAAGATCCAAAATAGGGAGGCTGAAAAGGACAGAAATAGACCTATGGGTCAAGGGAGTTCTCTCATCTTTTCCTTCTCAAGTTTTTCTTCATTCAAAGGGTCATTAGGCCAAAAAGAGATAATAAGTTGATGTACAATCACATAATTTAATGGTTTGAGGACCCACTTCATTTTCTGCATTCATGCCAAGGATGTGTCTATATTTTATCCAATCCTTTAAAGCCAGGACTGGCTTTAAGATCTCCCCTTACCAGTCTGAGATCCCTAATCACTAAATTCAGAGTCATGCTTACACTTTGTCATCCTCACTGAACCCTGAATTATCTCAGAGCATCAGAAATACTTTAAACTAGGGAGGGTGGAGAATAATGGTTGAGGAACTTCTGGAATCCTTCAAACATACCATTTCTCAAAAGAAAAAGCCTGGTAAGGAGCTTTAAAAGTTGTTTAGAGAAAGCAGCTCATGTCAACACAGAGCTCATGATTCACTTTTTAAGTTTATTCAGAACTACTAAACTTTTATCTGATTAAGTCAATGGCTCACAGTATGTGCAAAGCATGCTGCTAGCCTTCAAAGCTGTGGTCAGTTGGCAAGTTAACCTGATCACTGCAGGATAGCCTCATTCTCGCATCAAAGGAGGAATTTTTTTTTTTTTTTTAGAACTTTCCCAACTCTTCTACAGGAATCTGTCTTGCCTAAACTTAGGCAGGACTTGCCCCTTAAATAAATATGTGTATTAAATACTGAATTAGAAGGCAGTTACTGATAACAGGTTCCTGGGCACTTAGAATCAGGTTGAAATAACTGACCCATATTTTCAGGCTTGCATGATCATTTGCTTAAAAAGATCACATGTGACAATTTGAACATGAGTATAGAGCCAGGTCAAGACTTTTATATACACAGTGGTAAACACATGCTCCTGTTCTGTTTCAGTCATACATTCTCCGGTTTTCAGATGTTCAGTACAAAATAAATGCTTCTCTCGCTTCCTGAGTTTGAAGATCTGCATTATTCTTTTTAATTGCACCATAGAGTAACTTTTAGAAGTTTACTGTCAGGCTACTCATTAATGGACTACTTTTCAAATATGCAAGCCATACTAGCTATTGTTGGTGACAAGATACTGCCTGCAAGAATAGCTCATACATGAATTCTATGGCAGATATTACAGAATAAAAAGGCCAGCTTATTAGTAAATCCACATACTTTCTTAGTGGCTAAATTTGGACCCACACAAATAACAAGTACTGGAGTAACATAAAGGGAAACCAATATTTTGGTTCTACTACTGCTCATTAGTGAAAATTGAGTCAGACATGAAAGAAGCAGTTCTGGTGTTAGAAGAATCATATTAGGAGTTGCTGAGATCTAGCTCTGATTTATCTGAACTCAGCAGTCACTGACGATTTTGAAACATTCTGTTTGAAAATAGTAGTAGTATAAAAACAGGTGCACCTACATGCACAAAAACTCCTCCTATGTTTCAAGTCTCTTATGCTTACCATGCATAGAGATGGCATCTGTATTTAGACAGCCAGCTAATTACTGACAGCTGTTTCATCCAGTGTTTTACATGGACTGATAGAGAACAAGATATGTGTCAAAAGTCAATAGTGAAATTCTAGACAATGGTACAACAGAAAAGAAATGGAGTCATCAGATCTTACAAAGATTAAATTGGTAAAATATAGCTATGAATCCTATGTATCAGGGAGAGAGCAAAAATCAAAAGAAAATGTTAAAGCTTTAAATCTGAATGAGGAAAGACTATCTACTTGATAGTGAAAGGAAAAAACTGGAAGTACAGAGATTGGAAGAAAAGTATAGAAGCCAAGGCCCCAAACAAACTCCCTCGCTTCACAAAAAAACCCCAAACATTACTGTTAGAAAACACAAGTGATCAGATTCTTACTGCTCTGAAAGATTATATCATCCTTCATTTCCTAACACCATGTTGAAGTAATGGTTCAATGCTTATTTGAGGAAAGCAGTGTCACTTTTTGAATTGTTAGACCTAATTTTGAAGTGCACAAGTTCCCTTATATAGATACTATGTTCATGCCAATCTGATTCAGCTTTGTTTAGCTGTGGAGCTCAAAATGGTGTCATTCCATGAAACAAAGTTTCCTTCTTTATCCCCCAGGAAGACAGCTTCGCTAGCAGCAAGAAGTGCAAGAACAACAACAAAAAAAAATCCATTCAAGAGAGGTAAAAACTGAACCTATATTTGGTCTTAACGCTTCCCTGGAACTTACAATATTGTAAAATCTGAAAGCTTAACATTTATTGTTGCAAATGCCCAAGTGGATCAAATTGGAAACAATCACTGGGTATCAAACTCCAAGTAAGTACAGCTTGACTGCCAAATCTAATGACCTTACACCAACTTGCAGCTAAGATCATAAAGTTTTATTTTATCCTGTATTTTGGCCACAAACAGTCTTCATTAGAAAAGGCATGGAAATAAAAATGTGGCTATAAAACCTTGGAATGAAACATGAAATTTAAGTCTAAAACCAAAGATAAATGTAGTAAATGCTGCTGTAAATGATGCCAATTTTCTTGATTACCTAATCCTGTGTAGTACATTATTAATTAATAGCCAAACAATTAGAGATGAGAGCTGTGGGAGAAGAAAAGCACAGAGTTAGCAGAGAAATATAAATCTCCTGTCGCATATCAGGCAGAAAAAGGGTAAATATGTGCAGCTGCATGTACTTCAAAGGCATGTCAGCTGCATGCTTATTCAGGGAACAAGAGGCCCACAAAGCGGCATTTCCATAGTTTTACAGGGACACAATCCAGCTCAACCACCTCGCACTTACTGATCCCTGGTCCCAGTCAGAGCAGTTACAGATGGAGCAAACCTGCGCCTGGCTCTGGGTTCAATCCACGCACGAGTGCTCCCTTGCATTTCCTCTCCCATCTGAGAGGAAAGGATGGGTAGGTCTGCGCCTTCAACATGTTTAATCGCCACTACGTGAGTTTTATACCTGTGTAGCAGCACTTTCCTGTTTGAAATGCCACTTGTTATCGAGCCAATTAAACCACTGCCCTGCAGTCTCTTGTTATCTCATCCTTAACCATGGTGCAACAAATAAAAGTGTGAGAGGAAACCTGAGCTCCCTCTTGTTCCCCTACTGCAGGACCGGTGGGTAGGATTCAGCTCACCTGCCTATAGACATCGGCAGTTTCGATACGTACCTCTGGACCAGTCATCCAGCTCCCTTTGTAGCCAGCAGAGAGAAGTGGCCACCACTGGCAGTCTGCAGTATTTTGAATGCCAGCTTTGGGATGAGGTGAACTGCTCTATAGAAATGCCTATTTTTTCCTTTCCCTCTCCCTCAAACCCTCTCTTCCTTCAAAAACCTCCACAAACTGAACAAGGAACAAAACACAAGAAAGGAATATTATGAACAAACTTTTATGTGAATTTTTACTTCGGTGTTACCCAGCTTTAATAATGCAATATACAGCAATGTGAGAGGCCAAAACAAATTGATGAAAACCTTTTGTGCATTATGTAAGGAACATTACATCATTTTTAAAAGAATTAAAGTATTTCCAAGTCAAATATTTTAAAACTCCTTGTTTTAAGAAAGTTTTTTGGTAACAAAAATTGAAAAACATTCCCATTTTCATAAGGCCCCTTCTTAATGCAATTTCAGTCTGCTACATTTCAAAAAAAGAAAAGGTGGCAAAAAACACATTCCGACAGTTGTGTCAATTATTTCTTTGGGAAAGGTTTGGAAAGAAAAACCAAAAAAGGTTGTAATATCTTCCGATCACTTTCGCTTATCCTGCTTTGAGGAACGAAATTCATACCTAAATATTGAACCTAGGTCAGCTCATTCATAGACATGATCATCCTTGTTCTCCTTAACTGTGTATCCTGGGCTTGATTTTAGGGCCTGTGCTCTTTAATGGTTTTATAAATGATATGGATGCAGGAACTGAACATAACTTTGCTGATGATACTAAATTAGGAGGAGCTGTGGACTACCTTGAGGGTAGAGAGACATTACAGATAGATCTGGATAGTCTAGAGAGCTGGGCAATCACCAACTGTATGAAATTTAACAAGAACAAGTGCCAGATTCTACACCTGGGATGGGGTTATCCTGGTTATATGTGCAAACTGGGGGACAAGAGGCTGGAGAGCAGCCCCGTGGAAGAGATCTGGGGGTTTGGGTTGATGGCAAGTTGAGTATGAGTCAACAGTGTGCCCTGGTAGCCAAAAGGGCCAACTGTGTCCTGGGGTGCATCAAATACAGCATAGCTAGCTGGTCGAGGGAGGTGACTGTCCCACTCTACACTGCACTGGTGCGGCCCCCCTCAAGTACTGTGTGCAGTTTTGGGTGCCTCAGTGTAAGAAGGACATTAGACTACTAGAGTGTGTCCAGAGGAGGGCGACCAAGATGGTGAAAGGCCTCGAGGGCAAGACTTAAAAGGAGCGGCTGAGGTCACTTGGCTTGTTCAGCTTGGAGAAGAGAAGGCTGAGGGGTGCCCTCATGGCAGTCCACACCTTCCTCAAGGGGGGCAGCGGAGCGGGAGGTGCTGATCTCCTCTCTCTGGTGACCAGTGACAGGACACAAGGAAATGGAATGAAGCTGCATCAGGGGAAGTTCAGATTGGACATTAGGAAAAGGTTCTTCACTGAGAGAGTGATCGGTCACTGGAACAGGCTCCCCAGGGAAGTGGTCACGGCACCAAGCCTGTCAGAGTTCAAGGAGTGTCTGGACAATGCTTTTAGTCATATGGTTTAGTTTTAGGTACTTCTGCGAGGAGCAGGGAGTTGAACTTGATGATCCTTACGAGTCTCTTCCAACTTGAGGTATTCTATGATTCTGTGATACTCTAGACCTTCTCTGCCCTTTCTAAGTGATCAGAACAGCATGCTATTGTCAATACTTTATACTATCATTTATATTTATACTAACTTTTTTTTCAGTCTCAGATAATTTTCTAATAATTTTTCTCTGTTCACTGCATATTTAACCTCTACTGAGGTAAAAGAAAGTATCTGCAGAAATAACTTCAAAATCTCTTTCTTCAAACCGGCTAGTAATAGCTGGTCCAGAGCATGATGTAGCATAAGTAAAATTAGGGTTGTACAGTTAGGTGCTAATTATTATCTACAAGACTTAACCATTTTAACTAGTTCATTTATTTTTAACCAACTCCATCATTATTTTAGCTCTCCTTCTTGAAAAGAAATGCTGCTATAGTAAGCTTTTGGGTTGTTTTTTTTTTTTGGTTGCAAAGATGCTAAGTAAAAGTTCTAATAAATATAGTAATTATTATGACAGCGAACCACAGCCAATCCCAGATCTGGATCATCTTGTGCTAGTGCTCATCTCTCTGTGTTTATTACAAAGGTGGTTTAGGAAAACTAAAATCCTGATGCAGGAATGTCAGATAAGATGTTACAGTTAGAGTGAATGGATCCAAGACATTATTTCTCTCCATCCTTAGAGAGAAAGAGACACCAGCAGAAAGAGAGAGACCATCATTTTACAAAACCAGCAACCAAACTTGAGCGTCATCCAGCAAATGTATCTCTGAATTCATCATCAGTGTCTGAATTTAAACCTGCTTAAAAATCAGTCTGACGATCTTTATAATTAATCTTTTCATAAAGAATAGTTGTGATGGATGTTTTCAACTGAAAAAAAAATTAAAAAACTTGCAAACCTTGTTTCTAGTTTTTGTGGTTAGAATTATCTACCATTCTTAAAGGAAGCACGAGAACATCAATAAACACACTCACACACCCCATCAAGGTGGGGAAGAAATTTCACTCTTGCTAGTTTATTTTTTCTTTTTGGAAACTGATTTTTTTTCCTATCCCCATTTTTCCTTTGTTCAGTCAACAAACCTACACAACTGTGAATGCATATCTATACTTTCTGCTCTGAAAACATGAAGAATTTTCTAAACTTAATAACTTAAGAAATAAAACCTTTTGCATACTTTGTCAAAACAAAATGAAAGAAACAGAGAAGGTGGGTGTTTTTTTACTATTTTCTATGGTTCTTAATGTCTTTCTTGAATTATTCTCCTAGAAGAAAAATAGGAAGGTAGGGAGCTAGGAAGGTACATAGGTGGGCAGGCAGGCAAGAAGGAAGGCAGGAAAGCAGGAAGCCATGAAGAAAGGAAAAGTTTTGATTTTTTAAGTTAAGGAATTTTGAAATGTCAATATTTCAGTCTTTTTATAAAAGATAAATCATCTTTCTAGCCATCTCAATTGCGTACACCTATACAGACTTTTCTTACTGTTTTTTCTGAGGGCAGGCATCTGACATAAATTTAATTCTTTCTCATTCGCTATAGAACCTTCTGTACATACATAAATGTGTGTGTATGTGTGTGCATGTAAAACCAACTGTAGAGCATTAGTGGATTTACAGTACTTTTATAATTAAGTCCATGCTCCTGCATGCTAAGAAATCACCCTATTAAATCTTGCCATACAAGCAGTAGGTGGGCTTAGAGTTTATATTTTCTTCCTTATTTAAAATGTATATATTAATGTTTGAAAATTCCCATTTGGTGTACGTAGTGCATTGAGACCAAAGCCAGGAGCATAAAACCACTGCCAACAAAAACTGAATATGTAAAACAGGTTCAGTTAATTCTACATCAAAGTTTTCTATTGCTTCGTAAAAGAAATCGACAACAATAGCAGGAAATTGTAACAAATATGTAATGGGGGAGGGGACAGCTTGTAAACCTAATCTCATTCCTGTTTAAATTAATATATATTGTAATAGTCCATGGGCAGTTGCATACGATTACAGTCATATGTTTCAGAACAGAGCAGCCTTACTCCCAAAAACAGAAGAAAGGGAAAGCAGTCAGGGCCACCCGCAGGGGAGCAAGAGGGGCAGCTTGCCCCAGCTGCCTCCTCGGGTAGAAGAAGGAGGGGTCACTGTGCAGCATGGGGATTACCCAGATGACAGCAGTTTTTGCCATATGTAGGCTAAGTCCAATGATTCCCGAAAGCATTAGATTTTTTGTGAAAATGTATTAAGTCTGAGGTTGTTTGGAAAACCTTGGCTGTCCCATGGCTGAGTTTCATGTTGCAAGTGGTCATATCCAAGACTTCCAGGCATGCATCGATCCTTGATGAAAAGTCCTACAATACTGTTCCCATTCATGACCCATACATAAATACATACATAAATACTGTACAGTAGTGCCAGAACCTTTCATTAATAAAAGGTATGTTACACATCTGGAAATCTTGGGCAAACCAAGCAGCTTTTCAAAAAAACCACCCACACATGATTTGTAGGCTGGACAAAAAAAGTAACACAAAATGTGCTCGAACAGGAATAGACTAGAGCTAAGGAAGCATTTGTTGCTTATGGTCAGCAGAGAGGAAGACGCAGAAATGAAACCTTGAGGAAGTGTTGACCTGCCCCTGGTTCAGATTGGTGCTGGGTGGTACTGCCTGAATCCTTCACGATGCCAATGCCTAAGAAGCTATCACTACACCTTACAGTGTTAACATTACTATCAAAACTTTAGGACAAGGGATTTTGGGTGAAAAGAACCCTTGAAATACACTCCTCTCTTCCATTTCTGCTTGTGGGATGGGAACCTCGTGTTGACACTCTCCCCCTCTCTCAACTTGCAGATTTACAGGTTAGGTCTACACTAATAAACTAAATGCTGCCAGGGATCATTCCCAGGCACTGGCACATAATCATCTATACTGTTAAATTGTCCTTGACATGTTTCAGGCACTTGCCAACTAGTATTTTCCCAAACAATGCCCAAACATGGTTCAGAATTTAGCATGATCCAGGGACCATTCCCAGTAGGGAATGAGCATATGAGCACCGCTGGCTCATGTTCAACCTGCTGTCCACCAGGACCCCCAGGTCCTTTTCTGCAAAGCTGCTTTCTATCCAATTGGCCTCCAGCCTGCATTATTGCATGGGGTTAACTCATCCCAGATGCAGGATTTTTCATTTGCCTTTTTTGAACTCCTTAATGGTCTAGTCAGAGCATTCTCCAATCTGTTGAGGTCCTTCTGACTAGCAGCTCCACCCACCAGTGTATCGGTTTTTCCTCCCAGTTTGATATAGACTGCAAATTACCTGAACGTGTATTCCATCCCAGTGTTCAGCTCAATAATGAAGGTATTAAACAGTTCTGGGCCCAATATTGATCCCTGCGGGACACCACTAGTAACCACCAACAGCTGGACTTCATTCTGCTGATCACAGCCCCTTGAGCATGGTGGTTCAACCAATCTTTCACCTACATGACCATCCATTTGTACAGTCCATATTTCACCAGTTTGGTTATTGCGATGCTCTGGAACTCTGTGTCAAACCTCTTCCTGGATTCAAGCTAATCAACATCCATTTTTCTGTTGTTGTTCACCAAGCCACCGAAGGCAGTCAGGGTGGTCAGGCATAATGTCACCCTCGATAAACTCACACTATTGTTCTTCTTCTGTGCTGTTGGAACCAAAATGTTGTCAGATAGCATTGTCCCAGCTCTAGAGAGAGGAACAGAAGTGAAGAAGGAGATTGATAGAGCCACAACATGTCCAGGCAGCAGAGAGAGGGGAGGACTGGGCCAGGAGGAGTGCAAGAGTGTAAAAATGTAGTATCAAGAGAAGTATGAGTGAATCAGCAATAAGTAGAATCATTGAATCATAGAATCATTTAGGTTGGAAAAGACCTCTAAGATCATCGAGTCCAACCCTTAACCTAGCACTGCCAAGGCCACCACTAAACCATGTCCCTAAGCTCCATATCTACACGACTTTTAAATACCTCCAGGGATGGGGACTCAACTGCTTCCCTGGGCAGCCTGTTCCAGTGCTTGACAACCCTTTCGGTGAAGACATTTTTCCTAATATCCAATCTAAACCTCCCCTGGCGCAACTTGAGGCCATTTCCACTTGTCCTATCACTTGTAACTTGGGAAAAGAGACCCACACCCACCTCGCTACAGCCTCCTTTTAGGTAGTTGTAGAGAGCAATAAGGTCTCCCCTCAGCCTCCTTTTCTCCAGGCTAAACAACCCCAGTTCCCTCAGCCGCTCCTCATAAGACTTGTGCTCTACGTGCAAGTAGCTGCATTATCATTTGGTCCAATGTAAAATTAGAACCATAGCAGTACAGTGGTGTTACTATATCACCCATCATCAGTTCGGAAACACAGAACGTCATAGTATCTCTGACATTCATTGTAAACTGTGTAGCTGAGGCAGCAACCCTGGTCACTGACTCAGACCCTGGTGATCGTAGCTCCAGATCTTGCACAGAGAATCCTATGAATACAAGAAATGCCAGTAATTAAATTCCACTGTCTTTTGATGGAGACAAGAGACTATGTGCTTATCATTTCATGCAGTATTAGTGCGTGAGGGTCCTTGAGGTGTGCAAGGAGAGACAAGCAAAAGGGAACTATTGAGGTGAGAAATGCTTTATAACAGAATTTAAGTGCTACAGTGAGTATGAAAATTTCACATGTACAAGCATGACTTGGAAGCACAATTCTGATATATACATGTAATTTAGGCACATAGGAGTCCACGACTTACTGCTTTTTACTGGGTGCGTCAGTTAACAGAGTAGCCTAAGACTGTTATATTTGTGGGGCCAGAGAGATAAATCTTTGTCTAAACTGCAGAAGTTCCTCTTTCCAAACAGGTGCCAAAGAGGAAAAAGTACAAGAAGAAGAGAAGATTTTTAAGGAATTCAGAAACCAAACATTCATCCTGCACCTTCATGCAGTCAGCTGAGAGAAGGAAAATAATCTAATAGCATGCTAAAAAGGGGCTCATCTTTCCAAAAAGAAGCTGCTTTTTGTAACATGACCTTTGAGTGACCCATAATATCCCAGTCTGTGGTCTCTATAATAAAATAAAAAGATAGGGAATTCTACATAAAGCTGTGACATATCCCTGCTGGCTCAGAGACGCTACATTGTGCTGATTATGTTGATGCTTCCTTCATATTGCTGTACTTGGCGCAGGATCACAATGAGAGGCTGAAGCACTATTTCTTGCTGGCGTAGAGCCACAGCAATAGTAAGGAATAGGACAGAGAAGTGCTCTGAGATATCTGTATTCTTTTCAAAGAAGAAAATAATAGAATAATGCCTAAATGTTGCAAATTCCCCACTTTCAGCCCAAGAGAATTAATCTCATGAGGACGGCAAGGTCACTAGGGCAAGTATTCTGCATTAAGCACCAGCATCACCAGCAAAACGAGCATGTGATGGGTAACTGTCTTCCCTCAACACTGTTAGAGCAGTATGTCCTAGCTCCTGCAAGCCTTTGCTTGTAGGACAAAGGGATTTTGTCCCCCACCTATGCATGCAGCACTGTATGTTTCAAGCACTGTCTGTTGCAAGCAAGGTTTTAGAGCACAGTTTTAAAACTCCACTCCTTCTTGGACTGGGGGCTTGTGTTATTTTCTCATTTGTTTCATGCTGCTCTGCACCACTGGGACAGCAGAGGTGCTGTAGCTGATGGATTTGGAGTTAGATCCCCCTCATCGGAGGTTTCGCTTTACGTCAGTCTCAAGACTGTGAGGCCTGAGGAGAGGTAGCTCAAAGTGAGCTTTTGCAGTCTCCAGAGGTTGAGAGCTGCTGTTCCACAGCTGAGATTTCCTATGAAGTTGTTCCACCGGACTGAAACATGGCGTTTTGTTTGTTTGGATTTTTTTTTAAGAAGCAGAGCTAAACTTTCTCCAAAGGACAAGTGTATTCTTCCCTAGGTCCTCTCAGAACAACTACCAGTATGTTACATAGGGAAAGGATTATAAATTCAGGTTCCCTGTGACACTCAGAGGATGACCAAGAGACCCCTTGCAGTCTGATGTCCTTATGCATTAGGGTCTACTTTTGTATCACTTTTTCTGCAATGCAAAAAAGGTTTCCACCAGTCAAAATCCACCAATAAGAATAGTTGTTTATATTATTATACCACCCACTACGTTCCCCTAGCTGTAGCCCAATTAAAATTAGTTAAAAAGAGATAAGATTTTGCACTAGGGCCTTTGCAAAACTTGAAGGGTGCCAATACTGGATAGTTTATTCAGTACAATGAATCTGCTGCGTTGAATGCATGTTACTCAGTAACTTGTTCATTCAAAACACTTTTTCCACTTTTGTTAAAGCCAAGCTGAGCTCACAAGGACAGGACTCTCATGTTTGCCTGGGTCTGTACAAGGCATAGGGCGAGCAGGTCATGACCTATATCTATCACATCTTTGAGGAACAACAGTGTTATAAATAAACATCAGTAATAAGGAGAAAATATAAGCAAGCATCTTCTCTCAATGTTAATAGTTACCACGTACAAAAAACTGCACAATGGTAAGTATCAGCTAATCAGTTTATGTTTGTAAGGGTTTGAAGGCTCACAGTTTTTAGAAAAGTTATGCCTGAATATGAGGAACAAATACCTGAACAGTGTAAACATTGGGAAGGATTGCATTAAAAATCATTGGTGCCCTGAGTGATTCAGTTCCTATTCAGAAAAGGGTGAACTCACATCAAACTCACAGGGGGAATATTTAGCGTCTCACATCCCTGTAGTTCTTGTATCTTTTCTTTGAAAGAAAATTTAGCTGTATTGTAGACTGTGGATACTGTGGCATGATACTATTATGTATCACATAGAATCAACTCCTTTTCCAGAAGTAATATCTGTGGTGAATGTCCTTATTTATATTTCCTTTATAGAAATATTTTTTTCCTACAATGCTTTTGACATATTGTCTCTCTGAATTTGGAAGCAACAAGACAGTCTTAAAGGGATTGTTAGCTATTTCTGATTACATATCTGACTGTTATTGGTGGTAAGTGCTCAAAATCTCCTATTTTTTCCCTCTTCAATATTTTGGGTGATTAAGTACCTCAGTTATCAATGAATGGTAACATCTTACAGAGGTCTTTTCAATAAAAGATTTTCTTATGTATCTGCAGAGCAGGATTCTATCTTTGGATACTCGCTTTTATAATTTCTATTGACTTTGGTTAGAATTGTTCTAGAGTTGGAGAGGGGCTTAACTGGGCTGTTGCTTGCAACTTCCAATTTAGTGAAAAATGTTGTTTATAAATTTTGGCAAAAAGGGGAGAAACTACCAACTTGACAAAAAGCTTTGGGTAGAGAATATGTTTGTAGCAAAATGAAAGCAAAACATCATCCCATCTCCCTGCATGGTTTGGCAGTTTATGAAACAACCAAAAGGAAGCTGCGTGTGGCCTGAGCCAGGCCATGCTAAAGAAAGCTCTATAAGCAGGCAGTTAGGTCGGTTTCAACACAAGGAGTCAAATGGCTATTCCCAGGATTAGGCCTCCCATTCGTTTTTTAATAAACAAAAAACAAATTAAAATGTCCCAGTTATTAACATTGGAAGAGTTGGCTACTGTGCACATACAGTATATTTCCATTACATTTTAAAATCAATTCATAAAAGTGCAGGCCAACATTCCATAGACATACTGCTGGCCATGAATGACGTCCTTATTGTGAAATGGGATGGAAAATGTGCTTCTAAATGCACAGTGGACACATTTTGCTAAATGCTAACAACTGGGACATTTTCATTTGTTTTTGCTTATTACAAAAATAAACAAAGTAAACAAAAGGCATGAGTGCAAAGCAAGGGAGTTATTAAAAAGAGCCTTTCACTTAAGTCCTTCTGGCTTAGCCATCTTCTGTACAATTTAATTTCTAGTGGGTATTCTCTCAGCTGGTTCCATTTAGTTTTGACTACCAGATGTGAGCATGAGTCCATTCCTTGGCTTAAAGAGACAGCAATGAAGACAATTAGAGCACTCTCAAATCTTTAAAGCATTGTTTTGCCATTGTAAGAAACCTCTTTGCTTTTTTTTTTTTTTCTTTTTGTTTTAATTAAGGCAGTTTTGGGAACATGCTGCCTAGTGAAGAGCAGGATTCATGGCTGAAGTAGTCATCTCTTATAGGTGTGAGACAGGCATTTCCCTTCATAAATACTCAGCTCAGGCTGCCAGTTTAAAGGTAGTAACCTGCAGGGTTTAGCTGTGCTAGAGCTGCTAGCTCTATGGGGGCAGAACAGTCTGGGGGCTGGAGGAGGGAGGAAATCTGTAATGTATGGTTGGTCCTATAGGGAATACCAGAGGGAGGAGCAGCTTCCTCCCATCATTTATAATTACACACGGCAGTCTGGCCCTCATATTGAACAGGGCCTGGATGTTTCAGAGGTTTAAAGTACAAAGGTATTCGTTTACAAGGAGATCGAGGTCTCTTGTGCAGCTGTATGGAAGACAGGAATTCAGAATCGCAAAGGATTTTCAGATTTCACAATTTGTCCTCATTCACATTTGGAAAGAAACCTAGTTATTTCAAAGGACTCCATGAAACACAATGAAAATGGTTTGAGGTCAGTCAAAGCATTGTATTACTGTTTTGAGTTTTGTATTATATAATATACTATATATTAAAAACAAATCAAGCAAAGAGTCAGTCTAAAATCAAAACAGCTTGTTCTGGAAAGCTGGAGCGGGAGGCTTTGGCTGTGTCCACATGAGCAAGTCGTGCAGCCCAGGAGTGGGTCTGCAGTGAGAAGCTGTTGGTGTTGAGGACCTGACATCTGTACTATACACGTTTTCGGGGGTTTTGCTTCACACTAGCTTTAGTCTGTTCCCATGGTTTAAACATTCGTAACTGTTTGGAGTGCATTAGCTGTGCTTCTGGAGCACATCTTCCAGTTGAATTTAATCTGAAAGGAATCCAGTTCTCTCACTCAGAGACCGCTCCGTGATGTGAACCGGAGTGTGGTAAGTGGGAACAAACAGGGGATTCGTTTCAAAAGTGCACTCGAGAGCCGAACGAACATGTTGAAGTAGACTCTCCCTTTTTCTACCTTTTTAAGGCCAAATTTCAGAGAAGAGGACATTTTTTCCTCCAGCTTTTCAACTCTAACAGAAATACACTTTCTGACAGAAAGCTGTTGGGAGTTTTTTTGCCAGCTTTATTTAATGCTTCTCCTTTCAGCGGGAAATCAAACAAGAAGCAGGCACCCATTTCAATACCCTACCCCACCCCAACCCTATCGATTGCAGGAAGGCTTCTTCAGGCCTTGAATCGCTCTACAGAAATGTCACCAGATCCTGCTGTATCTGGCAAATGCCCAGGGGAAGCATATGGGAAGCATGTGCCGTGACTTGGGGCGGGGGTTATTATTTTCTTAATCACTGCCACAACTGTGCACTATGTTTTTTTTCCTGAAATGCCACTGGATTCAATTTGAACACAAGTGTTTCTCCTCCTTGCTCCTCCGCTTCTCGCCTTGGAAACTGTTCCACACAAAGGCTCTGCCTCACTCGAGTGACATAAAAAGAAGATGAACTCGCTGAGAGATTGCACCGTGTAGGAAGCTAAACTGTTTTGTACTATCTGTTCTTCATTTGCCTTTTTCCTTTAAAAAAAAAAATAAATAAAAACCCCTTTCCCCTCCCCAGTAATCTTTTAAAGCTTGTATATCAGCTAATTACAAACTCACTCCCATTGTTTCTCCTGATGGTTTTCTTTTTCAGGTACAGCAGACCACCAAGCATACGGCCAATATCAAAGTGGCAGGAAGGGAATTTCCCAACATCAAGAAGTTTATTTAACTGGATTTTGGTTTCAGGTCCATTCCTTTACATTCCCAACTAAAATAATTGCTTTTGGTGCAAGTGTCAGCTGGATTCTGACTGATGTTTTGTTACACAAATAAGAGGGCAGATTTTTCTGGAGTATTTCTGGGCCCAAAACACTAAAAGGATCCTAATAGGAACTTCAGAAACACATTCTTGCTTAGTTTTGAGCAGTTTAAATTGGAATTAGCATTTAGCTAATTAGAACTTAGAATTGGTGCTTACTGAAATCCCCACTAGAATTATAGCTGGTTTTAAATCAATCTAAAAATTTTATCCTATAAGTCCATTCAAGAAATAAGATACTACTGTATTAGAATACAGACAAGGCATTCTGATGCCAGCCCCATAGCATGACACAGATTGTGACAGAAGTACCTTGATTATATGGAAACCTGCCTATATATATTTGTAAATGTCTTTTGTTTCCTGGTTTCCATTTCTGACTGTCTTTCATAGTGGATTAAGTCCCCAGTTTGCACTGTCTGTACAAAGTAGTTTCTGAGTACTGAAATTGTTGCCCCAAATGCCTGTAAATATTCAAACCTGGAGAAAGGGCACTGAACTTCCAGGTCAAACCTGGGGCAATGGTACTTGAAAACCAGGGCAGCTAGAGTGCAAATTTCCACTTTTCAAGGAGTGATAGAGAGCCTGAACATAAGGAGCGTACCTGCAACTGGCACACCCATCGTCCTGGAAGGTTAGAGGAAAATAGCACTGGGACCAGAGGCATGGTGTTCAGCTGTAAAGCTATTCAGCCAAGAATACAGCAATTATTATTATTAAATATTATTGTGTATTTTGGTCTTTATTTTTTTTCCTAAATGACCTTACTGTTTAAATAAGGGCATTCACTGGGCTAAGGTCTTGACCTGAGATAATCCTTTTGGCTGTGGATATTAAGATAGAAATAACCATAGCAACCATAGAGAATTTCATGAAACATTTGTTTGCTTCTGTTTAGCTAGAAAAGTCCAAATAAAAAATGTCATATATATCTGGTGTGTGTTATACATTGTGCCATAAATGTCATTTGTTAGTTGTTTCTCTTTTTGTGGTTTGGGAGGAAATTCCAAATGTAGCTGAGGGAATCTGGCTTTAAACATACAGAGAGCCCTCATTCACTATTGAAATGCATTCTGGAGGACTGCAAGATGTTTTGTGGAAGCAAAATTTGCCTGTACATGATAAGAAATATTTTAAGAAAGCATAGTAGAATCAGAAGAACTGAGAAAACATAAAGACTGAGTTTCTTAAAGCAGTGTGCTTATAACAATCCAAAAAAAGCTGTAGTTTCATCAATGTATTCACAATTGAAAAAAATCCTGGTATCTCAGAAAGACAGAGATAGCAAAACTTTTTTCTCTAGGATAAATTCTTTATAAGCTTTGTCCCCAGCAAGGCTTTGTCTAAAGAGATATTCCCCAGAGGACTTTCCAAGAGACCTATCGATGGTATCATGTTCCAAACACTATTTAAGGCTACATTTTATCTTGCTTGATTTGTGACATGAAACATAAAACAAACAGATCAGCACAGAATAATCCTAGTTTGAGACTGTTTTAATTTACCCCATATCCAAAAGGAATGTAACTGTCCAAACTGGAATTATCTTCAGGCAGTGACAAGGCTGCATTAATGACTATAGCTGGTAAAAATCTGATTTTATATCTCATCTGGAAAACAGCATTTACAGTAGCATACTATGGCATTGTAATGCAGTGCTGGGTCAGTGGAAGAAAGAGAGATCCCCTTAGTGAGTAATCCTGAGGTTTTGAAAAACCCTGTTTTTCTTACAATCTTTCCTCTAAGTTTGGGGGTTTGGTCAGTCCTACAGGATTTGTCCAGAGGGAAAGATATTCAAAACTGTAGTGAACTACAGGTCTAATTAAGGCATTCTCCCCTCACTTCATCATCATTATGTTTCAGTAAGAGTCCAGGGAGACACCAAATTCAGTTATTTTCAAAACAGAGCTTGGTAAGCTTAATAGAGCTGTATGACAAGGTGGCTGATGGTAGCCTGCTGATCCAGGAGGTCACTTTTGTGTTATATTCTGCGCTTGTCATGTAAGAAGAAGTAGTACTTTTGTGACTGAGATGGGCTCAGGATGTAGCTTCACTCACTTGATAAGGCTTCAGGAAGAAAAGAGGGAGAGAGCGTCCTTTGAGCCAGAGACCGAGGCTGTATGAGACAATTAGGTAGGACATCACAGGGAAGATCTCTTGACAAAACAGGTCACAAGGACATCTTTGACTCATTTCACATCTGGAATTTTCTCTAGACTGCAGGCATAATGTGAACTTTGATTAAGCTCAGAAAATAGCAATTCATTTTTAGATTTGATCTCAATAGCTATAGAACCCAGTAAAATCCGTCTGTCCGTGAAACTGAATTCCTGCCGCTTTCACTTCTTGCTATAGGTGCAAGTTGCTGTGTAAAAGTACAGAGTGTGGCCCAGGTCCTGGTGACTCATAGTGCAAAATACAGTCAAAAAAAGAAGCAGGAGCTAATCTCATTCTGGAGATATGCCAAGCGCTGCTTAAATCAGGAGCTGAGTCAAAGGAACTGAGGACATTTTGACATCTTGATTCAAGTAGGAAGAAGCCTTCAAAGGCAGCTTGAGGCAAAATTCACTGGCTGCACACACTGGAGTACAATCAAAGAAATCTTTGAGGTAACCCAGCCAGCATAGTGAAGAGAAAACCTCAAGTCTATCTGCACTTCAAGGCTCACTATAAGTCATGCTTATTTTCAGAATGTCTGGTTCCTCACATTATGCATGGCCCAACCATTTCTGCTATATCCTCTATTGTTGTAGAATTGTATGACAGCTCAGTGATCTTTCTAAAAATGCAAATGTCCTGGCACTGCCTACTGCAATGTTGTATGGGATGTGAGTCCAGGCTGATCACGGGAGAATTGGATACAAGTTGGAATGGGTCCTGAATGCGTTCTGGGCTTCAGGTTTTGACAAACACATCCCCTTTCTAATAATGCCTGGATAATATGTGCTTACTAGGAAGAAGAATCATCTCTTCTTGTTTCTTTCCTGGGGGTCATTGCTTACACCACAGGCATCAACAGACTGAATGGTTATAACACGAGTCTCAGGAGTGTAAAAAAAAAAGTGTCATATGATCAACAATTAATGAGTCTGGACCTTAATAAAATTAAAACAAAGCACTATGAGGAGCTTTAAGAATGCTAAATGGATGATAAATAATATACACCAATTCAGAAGAAATAAGACACTGATTGCAATGTAATTGAACAAGAGTGAAATATTCACACATAGATTCCAGAATACTTTCTGAGAAGGATAAACACATGGTGCTTCTGCAGATATTCACAGCATTTTATCTTCAGCAGAAATATTTACAGCATAAAGCACAAAAGACACCCCTCAGCTTATATTGCAAAGCCAAGTCCAAGCAATAAGTTTGTTCTTTAAGCTGAAAAAAGAAGCTTAGAGAGCTCAACAACTGCTAGCCTTCCTTCAATGCCAGTATGTATTTTTCTTAGTCAATGGTAGTAGGACAATCAAACTACTATAATCTTGCCAAAGGAGCATATATTGAGGATATTTGTTTTCAGTTACTTAAATGCAATCAATTGATACAAGAATTTAGTGCTGTTAATTGCATTCTTTATATGCTGCTAATAGAAGCTGCAATAGCTTTCAAGTCAATATCATCTTAAACAGTACATTTTTCTGCCACTTAACAAGTCAAGACCAGCGGAACAATTACCAGCTATTACCTGTTAACTTCTGTATTTCTGAACTGCCTCTTATTGGATCCTAAGCCCACACAAGAATTTCAGTTGATTTTGTATGGTCATGAAAGATGTGGGAAATGCTCAGTACCTCAAAGATGGGCAACCTTGAGGTAAAATTTTATTTGGGTAGAGCTGTTTCATATTATCCACAGATATCTGAAAAGATTCTAGTGGTTCAGTGCATCACAGGATAAAGACATTTGGCGCTGAATATTGCACTGGCCCATATAACTGTATAACAGAAAATAATGTGACATTTATCTCATGCCACTGATTTTAAAGATATATTACTTTAAATCTGAATATGCCCTGCAAGTCTGTATGCTCAAGTGAACAGAAATAACAGATGATAACTTATGAATATCAGCATCATCTTGGCTATTGTAGTAGTTGGATCATACAGGTGTTTTTCTTAGAAAAGGAAGACCTGTGATTTCTGCTATGCCATAAGATAACCTGGCTCAAGTACCAAGTATCACAGGTTAAGAAATACTTACACTTGAAAAATCCATTGTTAGACTCAAATAAATAAACAAATCCTTTAATCGCTCATATTTCTGTTTTCCTATTCTTTAGAAAGGACTGAATGTCTTAAATGCTCCATAAAGGGCTGTGTTTTGCTTCAAGGGGTGACATTCATTCTACCTTAACTTCAACCATCTAAGTTATTACTGTGAATCCTCCTTGGGGAGTACGCTGCTTTCTCTTGTGACCAGACACTGAATTTACACTCATAAATTTTGGTTACTGAACTCAGGTTAGATTCCTAAAGTGAACAGCATAGTACCTTTCTAAGTTGTTACTTTAATCTTTGTGTTAGTAACATCAGAAAACTCTTACCTCTATCGTGACACTGTCTAAAGTCAGGTTGGCCTCAATATGTCTGTTTATATATAAGATAAATATGAGCATCTCCAGTCTCATGAGCTTGAGACTAGTCTCAACAGACAGCTGAAGGGCTTTCTCTGTGGAGAAAAGGGACAGATTTTCTTATCCACTTTCCACGGCCTCGCTGTAGACTTGAAAAGACAGCCCAGCTGTCCCAGGTCTGGATTCTCAGTTAATGTTAGTTTCAACCTGTGGACTCTAATAGCTATGACAGGTTCCTCAGGCTGAAGACAGGTCCAGTGGTTCACCTGAGGTCATTAGTTAAGGGTACTTAATGCCAATTTTTAATGGGCAGAGGGGAGTGGTGGTGTAAGATTCTTTTTTTTTTAAAAAAGGGAATGGTGTATCATTGTTATTTTTATGCATGCATTTGTCTTCTAGTTGTATACACAAAGTATTCACTCAAGACTGAAGTCTATACTTATGACTACTGCACAATGCATAAAGGCAGAGGTAGATCTCACCTGAGAAAGTTCTGCTGAGAGGGAAGATGAGTGTTAGAAGAAGAAAAACATTCTATTATTCAAGTTTTATACTGATGAAACTGAATAAAGGTCAGCTTTAAGACATTACTCACTGAATATTATCCAGTATTTATTGTTTTATGATCTTAGATTTAATATAACTACCATTTCTTTTTGAAATATTGGAAAGTATTTTTAAGGAAAACATAAAATTCTTCTATTTTTCTGCCTGTCATTGTTAAGATTAAAGAATCACATATGAACTGGGGAGAAAGAAATAATTCCAGCATCTGAGTGAGGTTTTCAGCTTGGTGAACAAGTTTTTTCCAAGTTCTTGCTTTGAGTGGGCATAATTTCATTTTCACTGGTGGGAGAAAGGGACTTAGCACCTATGCTGTTCTGAACTCATAACTGTGATTAGTAGTTGAAGACTCAAGATATTCTGGTCCATCTACCTCAAAGTTAAATTGATAAGTTTGTTATATCATGTTGTCATCATCAAAACTGTGGCCAGCAGTGTTCATTTGTGAAAGAGCCCAGCAGTAGAACCAACTCTTCTATGTAACAGAAGAAATGACATCAAAATATGGAGCTATTTCATGCCAAGGAAAAGAAAATATTACTTAGCATGGGAAGAGGAGCTCAAAAGCAGGGTTGCAGAGAAGTAGGCTTGACAAGTTGCATTGACTTGGCAGAGGGCTTGTGTATAACTTAATCTTTGCTCTTGAGAGCAAGTTTATTCCCTTCTTTATTGTTCTCCTTTAAACAGTTACGTAGGTTTCCTTCTGCATTCTTAATATGTCAAAAGCAAATTGCAAATTCTTTAACATGAAATATGAAGCAGATTTGTTCAAACTTACGGCTTCACCCTGTAAGAATCTGAGTATCCTTGATTCCATCCAGTCCCTTAAAGATTCAAACCTTGTAATATATATTACATCATTCCTCCTACTGCAAAGTTTTGTGGCCACACTGAACTTACTTGAAGATGATTAAGATCATTAAATTAATGGAGAAGAAATGTGGCACAAGAGGAAGATCCTGTGCATACACACCTGGATTCCTTTTGCAATTTTGACCAATTGATATAGCTGTAAAACCAGACAAACCCTTTGGCATACTGGTCCCAGATTAGGTCTAAGCTATAAAACCTAAGTTTCAGGCATGAATAAACCTTTACATGCATGAAAAATTGTCTTTCTTTTTCTAATTTGTTGTTCTAGCTGTTCTAGAGGTTCTAGTTAAATTATTCTTTTAATTAAATGAGAAGTATCAGGCTTTCCTGAGATTCTGTTAAGTTAGCAGTTCCCAGCCCAGAGTTTGAGACCTTATGTTGGTCTGTGGAATTAAAAAAACTAGGATTCCTGGCTTGTAGTGGAAAAAGTATTGGTTTAGGCCATCATGCCAAATAAAAGGTGGAGGAAACTGTCTGGTATTATAAAGCTAATGGATCCAACTGGCCATCCCTTCCACTGATATCAGCTTTTTATTCATCCAAACAAGGTCATGTAATTCCCATACACCTCAGCTATCCTTCTTTAATCAATGTACAACTCAGAGGAGAATGTGCCTCTCTTACCCCAAAATATTGGCAGGTGTATCAGGAATTAAAATTTCTATTAAAAATAGATTTATTCTGGACGTCATTTAGACTTTGAAAGATTTGGTATCTATGACACCTTATGTGGTTGTTGTCTGTTCTGTTTGTGCTGTTTCCCCTTCATCACAAGCTTTTACAAGATAATATTGAATCTTTTAAATTTAATTAGAAACTTATTTGATTCTCTTTCTGGATCTGTGTCTGCTAATCATAGTCTGGATCTTTTTCAGTTCTCTATACCCAGTAAAAATATTATTAGATAGTCCTTTGGTGTGGTATTTCACAATCTAAAATGTATGCTTCTCATCTGAAAATATTATATACATCACTTCAGCACAGTATTTCAGAGAGAACCATAGCTAGGCTGAGGAAATTAATATTTCTCACGCTGAAGTGCATGTTTTAAATATATATTTTAATACTGCATTTATGCAGAACTGGTTCTATGGATTTCTACTCACTATTAGCAAAATAGTCTACTTTTCCTTGCTGATAGTTCCATTGACTTGGGACTACTTAACCAAGATACTACTGACTATGAGTACATGGGAAAATTTTGTTCCGGTAAGTTACCTTTGTAGAAGGAAACTAAGAAGGGACAAGATACTGGCTTGAGCAGTGGTGTACCATAATCTACATTGACAAATCCTTAGTATGCTCCTTGGCACAGTTTTGGCATGTGCCAACCAGTACTCTCCCAGGCACTATGGATCAGGGGACAACATGGGTTAGAGGCTGTATCCAGAAGGTGGCATGGATGAGGCCACTGTGCTTGTGAGGTGGGGAAACAAGAGTTTAGCTATGTAGACACAAGTTATGCAGGTCCGAACATTAGGCCTGACCCATGCTAGTAAGTCTAATAGCAAAGTAGCTATGTTCTATCTTATCAAATATAGTAGTAAGATTTGTTTTCACATTTTTATTTATATATTGCCACATTCTATTTTTCTGAACTTCAGAACATTAGCCTAAGAAAACTGCATTTACTTTGGGTTGGAGTTAGATTTCTTAGGTTAAGTATGGAAGATGCTGCTCCCTGATGATTATCTAGAAACATTAATAATCAGATGAGTCTCAGCAAAGACTTAGATATAGAGCTCGTCAGGAAATGTGTTTTTCCTATGAAAACATTTACTCAAAAACAAGCCTAGCATATTTTGGTTGCAATTTTAAATACTTCAGTCCTAAAGTGTTAAATCATTGCCCCACATTCCTTTTCTCACATATAGGTTGGGTTCTCTTCCTGGATGGCATATACTGTTGTATTCAACGGGACTACTTACATGACTATGGGATTATGCAGCACGTGAAGGTTTGCAAAGCCCCACAGAGAGTAGAAGCTTGTGAAAAAAGCATTACAGTGCTCCAGTATTGAAAAGTGTTTTCAGCAATTGCTATTATTATGAAAACAGATGTTTTTCAAAAAGAAATGCTACAGTGAAAATCTAATTTCTTCATACAAAGACATTTGAAAGAAAAACTTGTGAGCAGTCCCTGCTACGTTCCAATTTCCAATCTACTGCTTGATGGATTCTCATTTTGCTATGAATAATTTATTAATAAAAGTCATTTGTTTATTCCATGGTAACTCTTAGCTTTAGAAGATAGTATTAGACTTAGAAAAATGCAGAAACCACCAATGCCAGTGCTGTTTCAAAATCCTTTCTTTGAAGAATTTTCATTTATCAACTAGAAGAACCAGAATTCTGAACAAAACTTTAGGTATCTACAAATGCAGGGATCTCCACTAACTTAAACAAAAATATGGGTTCCAGCAGAGATGATCCCTGCCCCAAAGTTATAGAAATCTACACAATTTATGGGTTGGAAAAAGAAAGCATTGGCATGATCATTTCACAAAACTTATTTCTGTTGCCTATAAGGACAGAGAAATCTGTGTCAGGAACTGCATGTAAGTCTACCTAGTCCTTCTGCTTTGCCTGACAAGGATCAGCCAGCAGTAACAATGAACTCACTTTTTGCAAAACTAGTGTTGTTAATAGTCTACCACTGAAATCAAACATAGAGTTACAGTAAGTCTTAAAATTTTTAAGGGATCCTGAAAGAATCTTGATGAACCAATAATACAGTTTTGAATTTTCTTCTTCCCATTGAGGCTATCTCTATAACTTCAGAGCTCTGTTTGCCACCCTTATATTAACACTACTGAGTCATGAGCTCTTTAAAAAAAGGACATAAAACTAGGGTATTCACTCATGTCATACCTGGGGTTATATCTTTGATTTCTGGCACTGCCCCAAGCAATGCAGGACTTTTAGACACGCTAATGTAGTATTTGCGTATGAGCCAAAAGACTTTTTTTTCCTCTGGCCTGTCTTTATTTACCTTATAGCTTAGGCATTCTTAAAATGCATTTGTGTTGACGAGCCAGCGCAAAGGACATTATTAGTGCTTTTTGAGCAATGAAAACAAGCAAGCTAAGCAAAAAACACTTTTGAATTTTTTTAGCTTTACGTTGTAGGTTCACGGCTCCTTCCACATTGTGCTGTCAGCGTATTTTACTAGTCTATATCATTTTTATAGATCATGAACAGTAGAGGCCTAAATGTTGACCCCTGTCGGGCCCCAGTAAATCTAGTTTTCCACAATCTAACATAGCTTCTCTGTTTTCTGTTTTTCCATCAGCGCTTTATCCACTCCCATGTACTTGCCTAGATCCTGGCAACTTTTAGCTTAAACAGAGACCAGTAGTATGGAACTTTGTCAAAATGTTCTGAAGATTCAAATAAATTATGCTGTGTTTTATCAGCTTTGTCTGCAGCCTCCTGAAGCATCAAGTTAGCCAAGACCTTTTCTTTCTAAATCATTCTTGTTATCTCTGTTAGTTTAGCACTATGTATTTACTTTTATAACATGTCCTTTACTATATTCTGTATTAAATACCATAGTGATGGGACTGCAGTTCCTTGAGAATGCCCTTTTCAACCTTGTGTAGATCTGTACTGTATTATCCATTCACTTCATTTGTGGTATGTTAACTGAATAAAGCAAGCTTTCTAGTACTCTACTGGAAAGCAACCCCAAGTGTTTCATGAATCCTAGTGCCATTTTTTTCCCCCAGATTTCTATTTAAGGGTCCCCAGTTCTTCAAAGATTTCCACTGCTGCTCCATAAAGTTTGAACAGATTCGTCTTTACAGATTTATACTGAGTATTGTGATGCCAATAAAGTCTTTACAGCAGAAGTTTCCAAAATGTGTTCAGTAATGTGTAAAACCTTTGAAAGATAGTTGAAATATTGTAGGCTATTGTTTTGCTGTCAGAGGACATCTATGCCATGAGTTAAATCAGTTTCCATTCCAACTTGAATTTCCAAATTTTGTAATCATTTTTGATTGCCCATCGTTTATAAAGGAAGTTCTTTCTGGGATAAAAATTATTTTTATAATGTTTAAAGCTGGTTATTTTGTGAATCTCAGAGACTTAACATGAAGCCAAGTTTTGAAGAATATTTGAACAGTTCATTTTTCCAAGTATATATAGGAAAATTTCTGTTCTTAAAAATCCTTTCACAGAGCTCATTTTTTAAAGACTTAGGGATTTTTTGTGTTTTAACCTTGAAACTGTTGGTTTCTTTAGACTTGATTTTTACATCAAAGCCAGTCAATTGCTAAGGTAGAGAATGATTATCAGTTCAATTACGTCTGCTGGGCCCCTCACTACAAGAAGGACGTTGAGGTGCTGGAGCGTGTCCAGAGAAGGGCAACGAGGCTGGTGAGGGGTCTGGAGAGCAAGTCTTCTGAGGAGCGGCTGAGGGAACTGGGACTGTTTAGCCTGGAGAAAAGGAGGCTGAGGGGAGACCTCATCGCTCTCTACAACTACCTGAAAGGAGGATGTAGCGAGGTGGGTGTTGGTCTTTTCTCCGAAGTAACAAGTGATAGGACGAGAGGAAATGGCCTCAAGTTGCGGCAGGGGAGGTTTAGATTGGATGTGAGGAAAAATTTCTTTACTGAAAGAGTGGTGAAACATTGGAACAGGCTGCCCAGGGAAGTGGTGGAGTCCCCATCCCTGGAGGTATTTAAAAGACGTGTAGATGAGGCGCTTAGGGACATGGTTTAGTGGGCATGGTGGTGTTGGGTTGACGGTTGGACTCGATGATCTTAGAGGTCTTTTCCAACCTCAATGATTCTATGATTCTATGATTCTATGATTCTATAATTCACAATGGAGTTCTAAAGACCCCTGTCTTTAGATACATGCACTGAAGATGTTTTGATTGGTCTAGTTGCCTTAGACTGTTTCTGCGGCCTACTGAGAAATAGGTTCTTCTAGTGTGCAACTCAACTTATTTTAGGAATCATTGAGAAGAAATGAGTCATATCCAGGAGTCCTCATTGCTCTCCATTAGTTGTCTCTTGGGATCCCCATGGATCCTATGGTAAAGGTTTTCTGGTCGGGGTGTGTAGGATGTCCCTGGTCAGGCAAATGAACTGAATCCATCATCAATGCAGTTAATGTAGTATGTAAGACACAGTGTAGCTCTTCAGCAGGAATATGACAGGTTTCTGGATTCCATTTCATCTATTGACTGCAAACCATTTGCTCAATTAATTTGTTTAAAATATGTATCTGTCTGCATCTTGACTGCCTGAGTGTACCTGACATACCCACATGGGGCTGGCAGATATGACAGAGAACCTCTGGAAGATCCATGTTTTCTGGAATGGTAGCTGCAGGCCAAGAAAAATACACCACAAATGCCACTGTATGCCTACATGTAGGAAACAGACTGTGTCTGGATCTCCACTGACTAAAAGTGGAGCTCACATGTAGAAACCTATATTGCAGGTCTCCAAAGTTTAGCTGTCTGAAGGAAATGAATTTCCACCCTTTCTATAAATATAGCCAAGGAGTGATTCAGTTTCTCGAAGCTGGGTATTGCAGATCCATTGAGATATCCATTCAAGACGTGTGGCCCAACCTCCTAGCTTAACCTACAGGAGTCTAACTGCCACTCTAGACGGTCATGAATCTTTTAAACCCCAGATTGTAGCTGTCTGTTAGCCACATAAGATCCTAACATGTCTCAAACTGCACTAAATGCCTCTGTTTCAGCAGCTGAATTGCTCCCTTAAATTTAGACCAATTAATTTAATTCAGAGACACCTGGGCTCCAGAACAATTTAAAGGCCTGAAGTAGGAGCATGAGACTTTTCGGGGAAATCCTTGAGTACCCTGATGTTACAAAATCAAAAGGGGCATAAGAAAGAGTTAAAGTACTGAATGCTTGTTCATCAACACTGTTTAGTGCACTCCCTGACCCTGTTTTGGACTAGTCCATCCTGTTCTTTCCAAGACACTTCTGCTATAAGTAGACCTAATTCTAAACAGAGTGGATATGAGCCTTTTGATGCCACCTGATCTTGAGATACGTACCTGGTTTTGCTTTGCAATGAAGAACAATCCCCTAAAAAGTCTTGGTTAAGGCTCTTCCACTTTACGTGGACATACGAAGATTTGCAGTGCAAGAGATGATTAAAAAATTTAAGGTTACTGTCTAGTCCAGAGGTTAGAGGAGTACATCAGACTGGTGAGTCTCAAGTGCCAGTGGCTGCCTGTATATTTAGCTTGAGCAGACATGGGCAGAGTACAGAACCAGGCCACAGGGATAGAAGCTCAGAAAACCTTACTTGGCCATGCATCTCCTGTAAAGGTTAGTGAAATTTCACAAAACTTGTTTCTGTTGCCTATAAGGACAGAGAAATCTGTGTCAGGAACTGCATGTAAGTCTACTTAGTCCTACTGCTTTGCCTGACAAGGACCAACCAGTAGTAACTGGTTTCAGTTAAGTGAAACAGCTTTCAGGGGAGAGGCTGAAAATATGTCCTCTCCTGAGCAGCCAGTAGCCTGGTAGGAAATAAATCCAGTTCTTCCACAGTCCAATGCCTGCTCTTAGAGGGAAAGTAGGGACACGAAGGGGAAGGCATGGTATTTCTATTAGATCAAGCTTTTCAAGCAAGTTTTGAAAATCAGTAACCGCTTTGTAAAATCTGGTGGAACTGTGATAGGAGATATTAACCATACTGTTCTGCCTCATCAGAACTGAAGTGTTGGAAATCACTAAAAACAGAATGTAAATATTACGAAAAATTGATGGCATAGGGCAATGCATTTCAGGTCTTTCCATGATTAGGCAGGAGTTGATTGGAGCAGGCTAAGAACCCATATTTTGAATTTAGAACAATTCAATGTCAAGCAACAGAGTATGCTCTTGAACCAAGGTTTTATATGTAGCAGCAGAATCAGAAAACAATTTATTTGTGTTCACGTGCTTCTCATCCAAGGTACTAAACTCCACTGAGAAGGTCCATTTTGGTCCATCCAAATAAAAGTACATGAACAATCCATGGGGAAGTACCTCTGTGCTAAACTCCGCATTTTTAAAAATAATTGTCCATACTGAAGATATTTGGAGGATAAGTCTCTCAGTGGTACTCCCATTTCTAAACAGAGAACGGATTTGAACCCAGGGTTAGACTGCTCTAATTCTTGGGCTACTTTTCCTCCTGGAACCAATACTGCAATATTACAGTCTACAAAGCAAATCTTACAGAGCTATATAAACAAAAGAGCATCTAGATGTGCTGCTTACTTTAACGTAAGTAAGTAAGTGTATTAAAAGAAGCAGCAGCTGCCACAGTTAAAAACAAAATATAAATTGATCTAAATCCCTGATCAATTCACCCTGATCTTTCACATAGTACTGTGTTTCATGGCATCGGTCAGCATGACTCAATCTTTTAAGAAAAAATCTTGAGGTTACTGGCTGAACTTCTGGCCTTTCACTAGCTTATTCTGACGTCTTAACTGCTATTTAAATGTTAGTATCTGAGCCACCATCCAAAAAAAAAGAGAAAAAAAAAAAAAGGAGGGTGGGGGGAAAGGTGCTCAAGACAAGAGTGGGAAAAAAAAGGAAAGAAAACTGACTCAGTTCAATAATCCCATATGGCCAATTACTGTAACATTTTATTTTGGCTTTTTTTGTGTGAGAAAGTGTAATAAGCCTGCATTGATCTATGGACCTTATTCTTTAGGGAAATATGAGTCACAGATGCATACTTTGGAGACACTCTTAAAAAATATTATCTCTCAAGTGTTGTGTGAAGCTTTACAGCCTTCTTCCTGCAAATCTTCCATGTCACTGTTAGAACCAAGGCCAAAATATTTACATCTAAACAACTTATGGCATCTGTCAATAAAAATTCAGTCTGCTCCTAAACATGTCTAAGTGCAACATTTAAAACTGCATAAACAGGAGTGAACTAGTAGCAGTCTAAAGTTGTCATCATTGACAGTTATGATTTATCTTAACTCTCCCTAGCCATTTGGCTAAAGTTTTAAGTAAACACTTTCAGTCTTCCTCATGTTCTCTTTACTGCCACCTCCCACTAATAAGAGATGTTGCCAAGAAAAGCAGCCAGACAGTTCATTTACCTCCCAAACTTGCCTCAAAGTAGCTTGCCTGGTTTAGACAAGGGTCGAAACTACTACTGCACATTTTCAACAGATGGAACAATGCTTCACAAATTATTTACATTAAAGTTATTTACTTTCAGGATGTGTGTTTAACGAATGGTCAGTTGAATGAAATATTGCAGCTCAGTCAGAGAATGCAAGCAATTCAAGCAAGCCATTTATGGTGATAGATGTAGCTGTGATCCTTAATTTTCTACAAAGCAATGTTGCATTTTGTCCTCATTCTTCACTAGCTCCTTGAATCTGACAAAAGTATGGTTTCTATTTTCACCCTCTTCCTCCACCACTACCCCCACCCCTGCAGGCATAGTTCCATTAATCAGCTATGCTGAAATAATACCTTACACCGATAAGACATTCTCTCATTAACAGATCTTCAGAGATCTTCATAGATGTGATGAAGAACTCACAATTATCCCCATTTAAAAAATGAAGACATAAAGACATTACAAAGTTTAATGTGTTAATTGAAGCCAGCCAACCAAATACAGACATGAAATCTGAAAACCCAGCTCCTCTTTCTCTGTTCAGTCTCACATACTGTGTTATTTTTGTTAAGAAAGCATTTGAGGTAATGTCACTGTTGCTAGCTGCCATCACGACAGTCCTGAAACTTTAAATGGGAAAGTAAATTGCATAGGAACTTCATTTCTAGTAGTTGCTAAAGAAGAAAATCCAAATGGAGTTTCTCCCTTCATGGTCAGCCTGAATTGGACAGCGTATCACTGCTACATGACATCACAATTCTTCAAAACACTTATGAAAATAACAGAACCCAGCCATCAAATATGCTTAGGTAATTGTTAGGCAGGCTGGCCTGTTGCAAGAAAAACAGAGACTAACTTCAAAAAGAGGGAGCACTCCACCTTGAAATACTTTCTGCTCCAAATCAACCCAAAACAAAAAAAAATTCTTCCAACTCATTTATGTTTCTGACAGAAAGGTACCTGCAATTTTCTATTTGTCAGTAGACTAATAAATAATTTCTCTAAAACACCAGGCCACTAATAGGATTAGGAAAAGTTTGCTCTTAATCCGTTGAAAACAATAAGAATTTTCCAGACATCAGTGGACTTCTGTTTGGACCTGCAGAGAAAGGTGCACCAGGGGGAATCCCAAATAAATGTTTAGCATTCTGCAGAATGAACAAGTAACAAGAAAGGGTTTTCCTCTAATTGTGGATTGCCTCACTACTTTCTGCTCTTCCAAGAGGAACACAGCACTTACCAGAAGGATCTTTTGCTCTTTTATTGGAACTTCATGGTTCTGTCACGTTGGCAGGGTACACAGGCTGAGTGCTAAGATTCTCCAAACTTTCCTTGGGCTGTGGACAGCAAAAAGGACTTGCCAGACACATCTATTTTGTCTGAGCTGGTGGCTTTCTTTAAGGTTTTATACTTCATGCTTTCTAAATTATCCTAAAATAATTTTACATCCTAGACAAGTTTATAACAGAAACAAAGGGGTTTTTTTTAACCAAAGAAAAAGGTTAAGTTCTTCATGACAGACTTTGAAACATCTACAAAAGCATAGAAATAAGAAACCCTCACCCCACAGTAAATTAAAAACTATCCTTAGTTGCTCCAGTGTCTTAGTTTGTTTCACATCCTGTTCACCCGTCCTTTCCTAAGGATGGAGTCTTCTCTTCCTTCTTCAACTTGTCTCTCACCAGAATACTCTTTCATGGCCTTTCCTTGAGTAGGAATTCAGTTTTAACCATGAAGAATTCTTTACCAAATATGTCCTTTTTCCATTCTTTCAGCTTGGACTGGGGTTTTCCTCTTCCTTGGAAGTTTGTTCTGAAATTATATTTATTCAAATTTATACCCCTAACTAGAATATCCTTTTGTTGCTTTAGTGACCATTTTGTAGTATACAATATTTTAAAGGTGGTTGTTAAATTTTATAAATCATATCTCAAAAGTTTTCACAGTATGTATATTTTATCAAACCTATAGGACTAATTCATACGAGCTAGGTTTAGGCACACAGTGCCTCTAGGCTCCCTATATAGTGAGGGGGGAGAGCTAGGCCCCTCTATAGAGCAATTTAGTGCATGCAACTCAGTGAGATATGAATCCATAAAGCTTCTTAGTGGAACTTGTTTTCCAGGAGTGCTTAATGCACCCTGGCAGTGATGAAGGCTAGCAGCATACTGGACTGTATCAACAGGAGCATAGCCAATAGGTTGAGGGAAGTGATTATTATTTGGCCACAAATATTTATTGATTATTATTATTATTAGACCGCAGCTGGAATACTGCATCCAGTTTTGCCCCCCCCAGCTTAAAAGACATCAATAAACTCAAGAGAGTACAGTGGAGAGCCACGAAGATGGTCAGGGCTGGAGTACTTGCCTTAGGAGGAGAAGCTGAGGGAGATGGGCCTGCTCCTCTTAGAGAAGAAATGGCTTTGGGGGACATAACAGCAGCCTGCCCATACCTACAGGAAGATCAGGCACCTCACTAAAGTGTGTAGTGGGAGGATGAAAGGCAATATGGTTATAAACTGAAACATGGGAGACTTTGGTTATAAAGAAAAGCATTTTCACCATGAGGATGGTCCAGCACTATAGCAGTCTGCTCAGAAAGGTTGTGCAGGTTCCATTCTTGTAGGTTTTCTAGATCCAGCTGGGAAAAGTCCTGAGAAACCTGATCTGACCTAATATCTAACTGTAGTCTGAGCAGGACGTTGAACTAGAAACCTCAGGAGGTCCTTTCCAATCCAAATGACTTTATTATTCTATGAACTTAAACAGCAGAGGAATCTCTGGTCTCAATTCATAAAAATGGGACCAAATACAGTTTTAAAGCCCAAATGTCTTTTGTCTTCCATCAGTGTAAGTAAGTTGAGACATAACTGAAGTGAATGGCTGCATAATGGAACAAAAATTCTACAAGTGAAATAGAACTAGGTCATTGGATTTTATGTCTGTGAGGACTGTTTCAGGAGAGTGTTACTAACACTAAAGGGTACATCTTCCTTTTGTGCTGTTCTTTGCCTCCATGCCATACCAGAGGACATCATACCTGTTTCCTAGTGTATGTGCTGGGGTACTTTGTATCTGTTTCCCCATGTAACACTGGGCTCATAAGTGTATAATATAAAAACATTTATCCAGTGATATATATGGTATGGAGTATGAAGCATTGTAAGCCACTAAAATAATGGAAAAAATGAAGTAGAGAGGTAGTGCAAGAATGAAAATAAACACAAACTAATTTAAACACATACTCATTTAAGTACATCAGGATCTGTGCCCAGGAATGCTCTGAGCGTTAAGGTGTGAATGTGAAGGATGGAAATGAAAATATAATGAAAAATTTCATTTACACTTGTCTGAGCTGACTGCCAGCTCTGCTTCTGGCTGAGAGGTTTTCATGATCCTGAGAGCTATACTAGAGACCCGAATGAGTAGTTCAAGGGCCTCTTGAGAGAAAAAGACTACTCAGAAAAAATACAAAAAGACTAGAAGTCCTAGCAGTTGAGGAGGGAGGCCAGGGAATTTTGTCTGGGTGCCCATCCGAAGGAAGGACAGCTTGATCACCATCAGCTAACATTGCTAGTTAAGAAAAGATACTTCAGTTCTTCAACAGCAGCAACTGTAGTGGTTAGAAGAAGCCCAAGGACAGAAGATACAGGAAACGAAAGGTCAAAAATGGAAGAATTTGATTCACACCTGAAAAAAATTGTCATGAGTGCCAAAATGCCCAGCTAAAATGTTGTATAGACTATAGAATCAAATAGCAACATCCTTCTGTCAGTTCAGGGGACATTTCTTGAGAGGAAACTGAAGGTAAACTGAGTAATGGGAAAAGCCCAGAGTGGCTGGAGTTTGTAGCTAGCCATGTTGTCCCCAGCAATGAAAAAATGACCACCAGTAGGCAATAATGTCTGAATTATGCCTTCTTTCTGAATAGCTCATTTTTCAAACCTGGGGGTGCTATGCATATTAGATCATATATATGAAATGTTAATATAACATAGTGTGTCATATGTAACTTAATAGCACCCAGAGTGTGCTGAATAAAATGCAATGGAAAGTAATAATTTTATATTGTTCAATATTTAATATATTGCAACTATTCTAAGTGTGTGGAAAGTCATTTATCAAAAATTTCTGTGCAGCTTATTCAGAGAATTCAGAAGTTATATTCTGTTTGATACCATGGCAAAAATATGCAAAAGTGATTGTGATTTTGAGTGACTCCTTTTACCACAAAGTGAGTATTTACCTATCTTCAAAGGCATCTAATTTCTTATAGAAAATGGAAGAACTCAAACTCAATACTTACCTTTGCAAATCATAGCTCTATCCACCTTTGCTAGTCATAGCAGTGAGACTTAGTTTTAGCAGGAAGGCACCATGTTTAAGAGTAACAAGGCAGATAATTCAGTTGTGGATCTCATTGCAGACACCTTCAATTTAATTAGCTGGTTTTGCAAAGGAGACTGCCTTCCCACCTGAATATGCAGACATATTACTTGAGATCAGTGTCACAGCTGAGTTATGCCAGTGAACACCAACTAAAGAAAATCATGCAAACACCATGCAACAACAGCAGCATCTTAATAAATTTGGAAAAGAATGGAAGCCAGCTCTGTGCTGGGTGCCTGCGTTGAAACCTCACCAAACAGATGAAGAACTATTTACTAAAATTAAGTAAAATCAGGTGGAAGAGGGATTCGATATGATTCAAATTGCCATGTGAAATCAAAACATTTATCAGTAATTTACTGATAACAAATTAAAAAATACTGATATTAATTAAACAATTTATTGATGACTGATTAAACAAATGTACTTGCAATGACACCATATCTAAACATCGATCCCTTTCTTGCATATTTTATAACTGCTATATAATCTTAAAAGCCAATTACAAACATCTGACACTTTTTGGTGGGGAAAACATCTATATCTGACAGACTGTGGTCACTGCTGTTGAAGTGTTTCGCCACAGATCACAAATTTGAAATAATGTGTGCTGACTTACATTTGCTACATCTTGTAGACAATTTCCCCCTCTTTGTATTCTTTCTTGCATTTTGCAAGATCACACACACTTGGTTGAAACAGTAAGCCAATAGTTAATTTACCCATTTGTTCTGTGCTTGTGGACAGTGAGAACCACTGAAACAGTGGAGAATCTCAGTTTGGATCAGAATACCATAGTTTAAGCCCAGATTTTATATTTTGTCTTTGACTCATAGTAACATTATAAATGACATGTTTTTGCAGTTTATTTTGTCACTGTTATTATTTATATAGTATCATAAATGTACACCAAGGTTTAAAACAATGATCCATAAACTGTAACTGAATGAAAATGGGACAGAAATCAATCCCTGCATCTGAGCTGCTCTGAGCTTTGGAGAAATGCTATTAGAAACGTGATGTTAATGGGAAACTTGTATTTTGGACAGGCTGGATCAAACCCACATACCTGAACTTTGGTACAGTCTGGTTTCAGACCTCAACTTTTGAGCTCTCGTCCTCACTGCAATTAATTCTGCAATACATGGTTACCAGAGATGGTGTCCTCTACTTTTCAGCTGTGTGCATTCTGCACAGATGAAACATTAATCTTCTGGTAAGTTCCATTATTATGGTCTTTTCAGGAACAAGTGCTGAAATCACTGGCTGATGACACAAAGTGTTGAAATAAACATGTATTAAATCATTAATAACTAAGCATAACAGTATCATCTTGGCTGCCTCTAGAGGGTTCCGTGTGGTGTGGGATACAAGTGATGTCCCTTGGTTTATTCCTCTGTTGACTCTAAATCCGGCCACTCTGAGGCAAGCTAGGCAGCTGCAACACCCACATGCCAGTTCTGGAATTAAATTTTTCAGCAGTTAGAAAATGAGCTGGCACATTTGCTCGGCTGGTTCTAATAAAGTCATTTCTGGTCCAGGTCTAGAACAACCTGTGGGACTGTTTCATGGCCAGGCTGCTGGTGGGCTATTTTATTTTAATACACCCATTATATTATGAAAGAATTTGCCTGTCTGTAATATGTCAAAGGATGAAGACTGGTAAAAAGGCAAAATGAATTGAATCTTCAAAATTCTTTATGGCTTTGAGGGAAAATAGGCACAGATAGTTTTAATCTATATTTCTGCAATACATTTTAAGTGAAGACATTCTATACTCTATAAGATAAATAGTTCCCTAATGAAATAGCCCTGTAGCATTTAAAATAACTGGAGTCAAGTTTTCTACAGAAATATATTAAGTTTCTGTAAAAATTGCTTGAAATAGAAATTTATGTATAATCAGATGTTTAGAATATCTTAGTTATGTAGTGGAGGGGTTCTATGTGATGATTTCTTTGATAAAAACACTATTGAGAGGATATTGTCTAATACTATGTTTCCTATTGAAGTCTATCAATGTTTCCATAAATCTCTAACAGGAAGGGCATTTGCATTTTTCCCCACTTGGAAAACAACCAAAACTTTCATCTAGTTACAGGGAAGGGAATCCCTGCCTGAGAAACAAGTCACTTCTGGGGTTTCATAAAGTCAGTGGGAGAAATGCTAAAATGGAGTAACTAAGAATCATTTATTTTCACTAACTGGTAAAATCCTGGCTCAAATTAAGATAATGACAAAAGTCATGGAAACAGCATTCTCAAGAAATCCATTGTATTATGATTAGAATGCTTGTGCCATAAACTGTCTCAATCTATGGCATTTAAAAGTCTTCCTACAGACCAGATACAAGCATTTTGTATAAATATTTTAAAATATTTACTAAAGAACAAAACCATATTGAAGTCATATTTTAAAACTTACTTTAAACTGACTTCAGAGTTTGCATAGCCACTGATGTTTATTCTTTGATCTGACACAGAAAAACTAAATCTTAAGCATTTTCCATCACCAGAGGTCATTTGAGCCATCCATACAGTAAACCTCAGCTTTTGCCAAATCTCCAATTGCTTAGCGGTGATAAAAGCAACAGAGATGGTAGAGAAGGCCCAAGAAACTCTGAGATTTCCCTGGTGGCCTTCCTTCTTAATGTTCATTGTTTCAGAGCTGCAGAGGAGCAAAGGACATAGCCTCCAAAGCAGCCTGAAGCTGGAGATGCATGAGGAAGAAAATCCTGTCCTGCAGAAGAGCAGCCATGCGATGATCTTGTTAGGTATCCTCCTCGCTTGCTGAGGGGTGACAGTATTGTTCCCATAAGATTGCCTAGATTTTGGCCGTTTGTTGTTGGTTTTCCTCCTTGAGGTGCGGCTCCTGGAGTTGTGAGAAGGTGTTTTAATTTAAAAGGGAGAGGGAAGAAAGGACATTCCTAGTTCCAGAGATTGTGAAGCAATGGTAAAAAATGTGACACCAGTCTGACCTAATGGCTAAGAAAACAGATGGCCCCATATTTTTTTCTTTTTTTTGAATAAAAAAATATAATTTCATTTGTAGCATGACTCGTGGTTCCTGAACGATTGAGGCCAGATGCAGGTGCTGTATTGTCCCTCTACATTTCATTCATCCATCTGCATTGTAATTCTCAGTCTAGGCTTAAAGGCACAGCTTTGATCCTGCAAGAACCTCCTTAATATCTATTGGATTTATCTGCTATGGAACGGGATCTCTCTTTTTGGCTACGTTTCCATGTCATCTGCCCAGATCCGCTCAGCCCTTATGAAACATGTATGCCAGATAGTTCTAACCTTAAAAAATTAGAAAGTCAGCTCTGTAGGAAATCCCAATTTTCCAGTGCTTCCTTTTCACCCAAATTGGGTCAACATTTCAAAATATTTTTTGCATACAAATTTTTACTAAATAAAATTATATAGACATATCAAAGTGTCTGAAATCAATTTAGCTTTAAACAACATCCACTTGAGTCAGTGAAGTGTCTCAGAAGAGCTGTAATTTTGGTCATTCATGGTTGCATTCTTATTTATGCTTTAGCCTACCTGTCTAAATCGTATTTCTGACAATGCACATCCTTTAGCATTTTTGTGCCACTTTCAGAAATTATTCTTCCCTGGACAGACAACTTCTGGACAATTAATTTTTGGTCTTAAAGAGTCCTTTAGCTAAGCTGTGATACACAATTCTAGGGATAAGCAGGGATTCACCTTCCTGTAAGAGAAGTCTTACCCTTCTCAATCTTAGCATAAGATCTGTTAGTACTTATTAGTTCTATTACAGTTATGTGTAGTAAATCCTAAACAGCATTAGAGTCCTGATATACAAGGTTCAATTAAGTAATGTATAATCTTGGTAGACCTAAATATCCACAATGCCGGTGTCTCACCAGAAGCAGGTTTTAAGAAGGATAGACAAAGCAACAATAGCCTGACTGAAAATATAGATGAGAATTTCTTCCCAAGCACGAGGGGAAGTGGGAGAGGGTGCAGAGGCGTCTGTGAGATGATGATAAGAACTGGCACCATTAGTGAAGTGATGGTGGAAGTTGACCGAACAATTCGACATTAGATTTGATAGGGGGTATACCAAGGATAAGCCAAGGCCAAGTGTTTGTGAAGAGAGTGGGAAATGGTTCAGGCTGGAGCAATGCAGAATTTCTAGTTAAAGTTAGATTTGTTATGAATTTACTGAAAACCGCAATTTCTATCATACGTGTGCAGTATACATACATGGAAGAGTAAAGTGTCAGAGGAGAACAAGGTGCCACCTTTTTATCAAAAAGCTTAGAGACAAGCGATTTTGGCATGGTCACAAAATACCTTGTTTCAATTCCCTGCATCTGGAAATTTTAATCGTACTATCATACCATCTAACATATTGCCAAAATGACAACCTATTGGACATTGTAAGACATATTCCTCCTGGCAAGAAGACAGTTCTAGCTGACAAAGGATAATTAAGCGTGTCCCAGAGCACCGATCAGAACTTCCTGGGTACATGGTTAATTGCTGGGCCACTAAGTCACTTTCCTACTCTTGTTCTCTGTCTTCGTGACCATTTAAATACACATAGCGATCTAGCTCCATCATGAGTGATTTCAGCCCCAGTGAAGTTTACTTAGTAATGAAGATACCCAGCTGCTTGCTGGTGACTTCAGTTCAAATCCACCCACTCCCAGTTTCAAAACAGCATGCCTTCCTCCCACCCCTGTAGCCTGTAGTTGTCTAAGATAAGGTATTTTTCTGGAAGTAGTAAGAGATGGCTTCTGATGCCCTGAAACAAATTAGAGAATTGAGGCAGTATCAGACATCTCTTCTGTATTCTGTAAGCCTCTGCTACTGGGTAGGAGAGGATTAGTACTACCTCCTCCCATAGAGTTTGGTGAATTTAGCACTCACTTTATCTGTTGGAAATGGAAAAAGTGATTTCTTTCAGTCTGAAATAAACCCACCACACTAAACAGACTTTATTTTATTTTCTCAATATTTCAAGATATGTAAAACCAGTCACATTTGCTTTAATCCCAGTTTGATCAGACACTGGTTGCACAGAGAGGTTGTGTAGACTCCGTCTTCGGAAGTTTTCAAGACCTGTCTGGATAAAGCCCTGAGCAACCTGGTCTGATCTCATAGCTGACCCTGCTATGAGCAAGTGTCAGAGACCTCCTGAGGCTCCTTCCAGCCTCATTATCCTATGATTCTATCATCTTATGTTCAGTCAAGTTTAGTGATTTTATTGAGTTAGTCAAACTAGAAAAAACGATACTTTACATATTCTAATATCTGCTTAGCACGAGTACTACTGTGTGAGTTCATTAAGATTTAGTCTCCTCTGAGGCAATTTAGCAGCTGGTAGGATTTTTTTTTTTTTCATTTTATTTATTTATTTAGTGGTTGACTTTCTTCCATGCCAGATTAGATCAGATGGCAGAGAAAAAAGATCTATGAGCTGTAGCAGAACTGATGAGTGTCTGCATGGTATAAACTAGATCACCAGCATCACAGAATATCAAGGAAACTATCTACCAATTGTTGATCCTTGAGAAAAAAATAATAAAACAAAAATTAATCTCTATGTAATAGTCTAGTAAACTATAAAATTTCACAGTGTTCCTACAAACATAAAACCACAAGTCTAATGAGGTTGAAGTTTCATTTAAGCATCCAAAAAAATAAATTTAAGTCAATATTTTAAAAAAAAAGTCACCAAATTATCCACCCATTTGTAACTTTTAAAAACAAAGCCTTAGAACATTTATCATATAAAGCTGTAGGAAAATGGCTGAATGCCATTCCCAAGTGATATGAAGTCATGCATTTTTATTGCCTCTGACTTCAGCTACTATTATGTTACGTTTTCAAAGTGTTCTGAGATGAATATGACAAAAATTAAGAAAACCTCCTGTAAAGTTTTCTTCCTTTTCTGGGATGCTGTTTCTGGTCTGGAGAGTTTTAGGGCAGAGTAACCATTAAATCAGCTAATCTAACCTTGCTATATAACTAAATTATTACTTTAATTTATATATCCATACATTAAACACAATTTTTATGTTTAGCTAATACATTCTTTCCAGAAAGACATGATCTGAAGACTCTAGGAGATGAAGCATCCACTGATTCTGTGGATCTACAAAAAGCTGGTCCAGTGATTCTGCACTAATTTAATCTAAATTTCTTTCCCAGTTGCTTTCCACAAGCAGTACAATTCCTTTGTTTAACATCTTTCTTCTATATAAAGCTTACAGGTCTTGACTTCCCTATTAATTTAATGTAAGTTTCTCAAATTCATCTGTAAGTAATTCTGAAATCATGTAACAGTCTTGAACCTGGTAATGCACAGGGCTCAGGAACAACTGCCCTTAAAAGAGAATTACTATGTAACTACAGGATGAAATAATGAATCTATTAGAGGATGCACTACAATGCCAGTAACAAGAAGAAATGAGCTTGAACAGGATTTTGACTAACCTCAAGATGAATTTAAATGTTGAGATAATAAATACCATTTGGTCTCTGTCTAATGCTCGGAAATAATTTGTCCAGTCATCTCTGACAAAGCACCATATATTTCTGAACTCATGTGTGCTAGTCTTGTTGTTGTGCTTGGCTATGGCTACAACTGCACTTGACGTTTTTATCAAGAACACAGTGGACAGTTGTTTGGTCTTTTTCTGTCTCTTTCTCTGCATAAGCTTTTGTTGTTGTTGTTGTTTGGGTTTTTTTTTTAAATCTCTTCCCACTGTGCCATTTCACAAAACCTATGTTCTGCTGTGACACTCAGGACTCCCATTCTTTCTTGTGTCAGTGTGCCACAGCTTGGCTTCATGGTGACACAAAACAGGCTACTCTGCTGGAAAGGCATGTGCAAGTGGCTGCCACATTTTGTCCTGATAGCCTATCTTCAACGCCTTGATGAAAACATCCTGATATCACATCCCCAAAGAAAAGGAACTGTACAGACAGACCAAAATGCCACTCATAAAGACTGGGACAGTGGTTTGAATAACTGATAGGGAAATTCCCCTGGGGGTAACATTCCTGTTCATCCAGCAGCTTCCAAGTTGTATCAGGGCTTTCATTTTGATCTTCCATACCCAGCCATATACTGCTATACCAGTATCTGCATTTGAGTCTTCAAACCACTTCAAGACAGATGCAGTTGAATAACTTTGCAACTAGTCATACAACAAGGATCAGAGGAATTAGATCATTAAGTCAGGCAAATAATTGCATTCTTCATTAACAGAAAAAAAATGCTGTGAAGAACAGTTGTGACCTGGTTTGAGAATAAAATTGTTAGATTTTCATATTAAAAAGACAAAAACAATGAGAGAGATAGTTGATTTCAAGCAAATGTTTCATTTGACCTGAAGAGAAAAAAATGTTATTTAATTTCCAGGGAATTTTTACTTCATTTCCTTTTTGAATTGTTTTCATTTAATATAGGCAAATTTTAAAACTAAATAGATTGGCTATTCAAACATCTTACCAGCTTCTTTCTGACTAAAGAAATTCAGCAAAATCAAGACAAACTCATGAAAAGTTCTGGTTGTCAGGGATCTGTATTGCAGTAAATAAACTATCCAAAAGAAAAACAAATGCTTATACCTACTAAAGAAGTCTTTTTTTTTTTTTTTTTTTTTTTGTATGAAAGATAAAACATGCAAAGCTGCCTAGAACTTAAGGAGGGAAAATACTATGAAATTTGAGATAAGCTTCACTCTACAGGTCTGTGCAAAATTTGAATATTACAGTGGCATTTGCTAAAGAAACCACTAGAATAGATAAAGACCTGTTACTCCTTGAAAATCATCTTTTTATTTAACTGCAGTAACAAAATGCAGATTTTAATCTCGTAAAGTTTCTATCTGGAACATTGTTAAAATGCAGAAAACCCAATTACTTATTAAGAAAGCAATGCAATCAAGATAGAAAACAATAGGTGGCAATATCTCCTAGCAAGCCTAATGTGTAAAGTTCAATGCCATGTGCAATCTGCTGCCATATCCACTATCAATACTTTCCTTCTGAGTCACATGTAAGTACTGAGAATGCAGATTTAGTGTGTCCATGGAACACAATGTACATCCAACAGAACGGCATGTGTCCAACCCTATGGAAGGACATACGTCACCGAGCTCTGCTGAAAGCCATTGGTGCTGCATTCAAGCAGGGGCAACCCCTGAGCATTCAGAATCTATGGCAGGCAAGAATTTGACATTTGTTTGTTTTAAGTAAGTATTATTCTACGTTATGCCGCTCTGTTTAGCTGCAGAACCACAACATGGTCTCTAGCTTGCTCACTTCAATGAAATAGTAAATGAAATCATTTTATGTAAAGAGCTAATTTATCCCAGAGCTGTTTCTAGGCTACTTTCTTTCTGTCCTTCACACTTTTTTCAGCTGACTGACTCATACGGGAATGGATAGACCAGAGCAATTCACTCGGTGCTAGCAGCAGCAGCGAGATTCCTGGGAGCCAACAAACCCAGATTTGATACCTGGTTTGGTCACTGAGCTGCTCTTTTTGAGGCCTCCCACACATTTTCTGGTCTATTTAGAACATGAGTCCTCTGGGGTTGGGTTTGGGGTTCACTCTCTCGGTACATGCCTGCGCAGGGCCTCCTGCAGAAGGGTCCTGATTTTGGCAGAAGTATTTATTAACTCCTGGAAGGTAGCTCAAGAAAACGCCACTGCTTTTGTGCTGCCAGAATGCAGGATCTCTCTTCAAACAGTAGCTAAATATGGGAAACCAAATATCATGTCTCATCTTCATTTCCTGGAAGTACTCTACTGTTCACTGGGTTCCCCTGCACTTAAAGGACTGACTATGCAAAGGACACTGTAGAAGAGAAATCAGATAGACCCCTCTGGATTTTTCATGCTAATCTAAACATGGAGTAAGGAATCGTGGTAGAGAGCAGCACTACCTCTTTGCAGTTTAGCTTTCAATCTGTCTGATACAGCACTTTTTGGGGAGGGAAGGTGTGTGTGCTAAGGAAAGGAAGGAACATGGGCATGTGATTTACCTTCTGTAGATATATCTACACACACACACATATGAACGTGTCCCTGCAGCTTTGAATCAGATACTTAAGCCACCTTCAGACACGGGAGGATTTTCTAGCATGATGATCTTCTTTGTGCCTCACTGATTTTGAAAAAAAAGGCTGTTTAAATGCTGCTTTTTGCAAGCCATACATTCTGAGCTGACTAATTCTCCAGGACACTTTGTGGTGTGTGATCAGAGTTAAACCTTATATCTCAGGATCGCTATCTTCCTGTCTTTTGTAGCTGTTCGTGTAGTGACATATGTCTATCAGAACAGCCACAGGTGAATAGTTATAAACTTTGGTTTCCAAAACTTAAACTTAACCAATGAACTATCCTCCCATTTTGAGTTTGATCTTTGTTCTTCCATTTACTGATTTTTCTTTTCCTTCTCTCTTTAACGTACTCTAGTACAAGCTGGGATTGAAGGACGAGATTTCCAGAAGCATTCACCAACTGTATTGCTCACTAACTTCCAGACAGCTATCTTAAACCAGCACTCAGTGCTTGCAAAAATCCTTTCAATTAGTTACCTGAAATGAAATTATTTAGGCTATCAAATGACTGCAGTAAAGAAAAGAACTCCTCAAGATATACAGCTTAATTTAATCATTTAATCAGACCATTTTATGGTGACACTACAACCACTACAATTCAGGTCTGAAAATTGCAAACTGCTTTTCACATCAGCTCTGTTGATACTTATCTGATGCTACAACTTGACTCCAGTTTTTATTCTCCTTATTTGTTCTGAGAAAATTTGGCCTGTAGTTTGCGAAAACTGGTAGTGTACCAAGAGAGGTCTTGTGGAATTAGAAATGGGAGAAAATGAGCTTAAAATATGCATGTACTTGTTACTTTAAAGTTCTATAGTAGATGAGATATCTACAAAGTATACATGGAAAAATACTGCTCTTCTGTAGAGAGGTGAGCACCAGTTTAGGAGTATGCTTTAAAAGAACAGATCCAGAAAATAATGGGTGTTTGGACTGCTGTGTTGTTCAGGAGGCTGGATTAGAAGATGGTAATCGTAACATGATGCTTTAAGGCTGCAACTTTTGCCTAATTCACTGTCCTTAAGAACAGCCTTGAGAAATACAGTAAAAGGTTCATTCTCTGTGTTTCTGCTGTGTCAGCTGCTAATCCTAAATGAAACTATGAGCTACAAAGCAGAAGCAAGTGAAGATGAGATTGTCGTGTAGGCTGGGGCCGGCATATCCCTGACGGCTTTAACCCAGTGGAGACCCTGAAAAAGTACCCTCACTCCTAACCCTTGTCATAACCAACGTTTTCGTTGCAACAGCTACCCTAGCTAGCTATGTTAAAGCATCCCAGCGTCTAGCTTATAATTATAACCAGACCTTCATTTGATTACCCAGGGGTATCTCAAGAGTGGCTTCATTAATGGAAACAGGCTGCTCTGTGTCCTTGGGACAAGTGCAAGAGAAACACTGATTTGGTCTCCATTTGGAGGGCTGACTGAGCTTGGACAAAAACTGCAATCAGCTCTTGGCTTTTGTGGTATGAGAAGGAAGGAAAGATCCCCTGAAGAGAGCAGTGTGATGATAAATCTTTTCTTCTTTTTTTTTTTTTTTAATATGTATAGTTCATATGTATTGTTCGTATTATCAGCTACTTCATATCTTTAATCAGTGCCTGGTTTAGGTAAGAAGAAATGTGTTGAATGAGGTGTTCACATCTCACTGATATCAAGATTCAATTGAGGGACCAAGTCTCTTAAGCTCCTTTAAAAACCCAGCTCTTAAGTTTCTTGGGAAAGTTGCTGTTCAATTTGAACAAGAAAAGGAAATGGGCCTGGGGGGGATTCATGGGGTGGGGACATAATAGAGGAAATTGAAAACCAAATGCTTTTCTTTCTGTAGCTTCACAAACATTTGTTAGATATTTAATTAACTTCATATTTGGTTTTGCAGGCCGGATCCCACATTAGTAGCTTCAGTTGCTAAATATGTAAAATCCGAACAGTTATTACTGTTTTAATCAGCAAAATTGTTAGCTGTGTTCTTTTGGTGTTGGTTTATGGAGGCCCCATAAACTGGCACACAAACATCCAATGTCCTGCCAGTTTTGTTTTCTATTTTGGTTGATTAATTCAGACACAGAATGGGGATTAACTTCCTTGTTCTTCATGAATTAATGGTGTAATGTTGAGTACAGATACCATCCTCAGTCAGGTGCAGACTGTGAGCACTCACAGGAATCTTAGTAATGCTTGTTACCTTTTTTTTTCATAAAACTTTTTTCTTTTTCCACAGCACTCTTCTCACCTAGGGGGACAGAGCAGATCCCCGACTGACAGTGTGTGCTGGCGCCCACCCAGCTGATCCACAGGGAAAAGGGGTCACTTAGTTCTACTTCTGAATCTCTAAGAGATAGCTTGTGGGTTTTGTTGCCTTTTTTAGCTCTATCTCCATGATTTATGAAATAATTATGTCAACTTTCTACAATACAGGAATTCATTACAGATTAACACTCAACTATCGGATCCAAATGGGGGAAAGGCGAACAATTAAAGCTGCCTAACTTGGAGAAATATCTAAAGAACTGCGCCTGTAGAGAGGGTTAGAAACCTGCAACTCTTGCCAGTAAAAAGCATGGCCTTTAATTTATTAAAAATAAGTGTTTGCTTGCTTTTATTTACTGCATGCTATGGCTTACTGTTTGATAGCTTTTCTTTACTTTGGGGTTTGTTTCTGAAGCTGAAGGAACAGGGTTCTTGTCTTTGCTTCAATGTATGTATAATTGGATATGAAAATATCTTTGTCCCTCACCACTCACTGATTTGTGCACTTGAGCTTCAAGTAACAAGACTGCTCTGAAGAAAACCAAAAACATACTTCAGTCAAAGGTGACCCCATTCTGTTTGCAAATTAAACATAAATGTTAAATTTTCTCCAAACTCAAGTGTTCAGTTTACCTCTCAACCCGAGTAAAGTTGTTTGTATGCAGACTTTCCACAATGCAACCAGTAGTAGCTTTGACAACTTTAAGGCTTTAGATATCATTGAGAATTTCACTTTAATAAATTATTTATTGCAAAATATTTCATAAAGGTTATCCTGTTTTAAGTATAGCAGTCAAAACAATAAGCAGATATAGGGCTAAAAAGCATGAGTTTGTATAAAATAGGCTTAATTTATTACTTTCTAGTCTCATGCTGCAGAAGCTGTTTGTCTGACAGGACTTGGGTGAAGCTTAAGACCATGTTATGAAAGATTGGGAGAGACATGGGTGGAGGCTGTTAAGCTGCCATTTTACTACTTTGATTCGTTAAGTGGTTAATTATATTGTGACTTACATATGATTTTTATATGGTTGTCTAATTATCATTTAAAGTTGTAAATCTAAAACTTTAGAGCATTTTTACATAAATACAAATAAGTCTACACTGATTAAAGCTCACATATTTTTACCAGTTTGTTTGTTTTTATGCTTCTCTCAGCTGGTACACTGAATATTTCTGCCCCCACCATAAAGGAGGTTAAAACATTTGGGCATCTATACTGTGGAGGAATATTCAGTTTTTTAAAAAGCTCTGTACTGGATTTTTATCTCCTTTTTATTTACCAGTTCCTCAATCTGTGTTACATATTTGCCCATAAAACCTAAACGCTCTGCCTGGGCCATTTGTCAGGGTTCTTTTAGGAATAGGGCCATATCTAGTGTTCCTTGTCCACCTAAAACTCTTTTGTCAGTAAAAGGACTGGGAATATAGAAATGGATCCCAGGAGGGATATATAGTAGCTATGAATAGTATGTTAGTTGACCACAAAGCAGAGCTGTTACTGGCACAAAACAGAGACAGCTCATTAGAGAAAAGAATATTGTAGTATTGGAAAAAGTTTTGCTTCAAATTGCTTTCCAAATGTGGCATTCAGAAATGAAATGGACCACAACACCCAAAAAGAATGGATGATCTTGAGGTTAAGTTATGGGATTTTAATTCCAGGAGAGATCTTTGCCAGTGAGGTTTGTGGTAATGGACACACTACAAGCTCTGTCTATGCCTTTGCTTTTTTCTAAGTGGAAGTTGTTCCAACGGGGGTACAGAATTTTTCTTCACTCTAAAGCCCTTAAATGGATTGTAAGATACAATTTCATATGTTCTCCTGTCTTCAAGAGAAAGAATGGACCGTGTAAAACTGGACAAAGGCTGATAATTCTTTACCTGGCATGTGGGTTATTTGTGAAAATGTTTGTGCAGTAACATTTTACAGGCAGGTTTAAAATTTTGTTTGCTCTGTTGAACAGAATAAAAAATTTACAGCATTTTTCTGTTTTCAGAAACAACAGTCTTTTCGTATTTCCCAGGCCTCAGTACAGAATGTCTTGTGACCTACTCGGTCACACAAAATTTCACAACATGGACCCAGGAGCCCAGGAGATGTCAATGTTTCAATAAAAAGGCTGGGCAGTTCCTGAATGAAACCTGAGCTTTCCCACCCTTCCTGCCTCAAACACAAAAGGATAAGTTATGTCTTCTTATGACAATGTGAGTTATTTGTGACATTTACATGATCACTTAGTATGCTATAAACTACTTGGTATATCATATAAAATGCTTATATTTTTTAGTGTTTCCTCTTTCATTGTAGCTTATTGTAATATAAAAATTCAGTCACCTAAATGTTGGACTTAATCCAATGCAAATTAAATTTCTTAAACTGTTGGTACACCCCCTAATTAAGGACAGCATAATCCCTTCTGCTATAGTAGGCAACTGTAGGTAATAACTAGAAATACGGCATTTCTAAAAGCTACATTTTTATGGTTCTAGTGTGTTTTGCAAACCTTTGGTAGGGTCAATCTCATTTATGAGCTTCTTTAACTGCATTTTCCTCATACCTTTTAAGCTTCGTACTTCATATAGTACACAGTAGGTCAGCTTTGTGTAACCCACCAGAAATATTTGAACTGGGTCATAAGAGGCTCAGTCTAAATTGTTTAGCTTTTCCTTATCTTATAAGCCTGTCTTTTCTCTAGCTCTAAGTCTAGGGTCCTTTCTTTTGATGGTCACTTTGTTACATTTCAAAGTTTAAGCTATTTTTTCCTTCTCTTTACATTTTATAATGTTCTCAGTGTTGAGATTAGGAACAGAGGAACACAATATCAACCCTCCTGGTTCAGACCTAGGGTCCATCTCCTCAAGCATTTGTCTCCAACAATGGCCATAAGTAGATAGATCAAAAAATAATACAAGGCTTGGCTTTATCCGTTCTTGCTGAAACAATGACACGTGGGGTAAATAAATTTTATACTTTACTAACTGTAGTAGATTGAACAAATGGGATTCAATCATCTAACTATAAACATCTACAGTCTAGACATGTACATCTGAGCTTATCACTTCAGGCCCCTTATAGTCAGTGGGGAGAAATAGACCCTGCTAAAGTGTAACTCAGTTTATCCTAAAGTCAATAGCTAAAATGCCTAGGATGAATTGTACTAAAACATCTATTTTGCTCCTTTGAGTCTAAAGGGAGCTTGGGTTGACTAGCTAAGATACAGACAGAAAGCATTTACATTTGGTCAGGTGACTTTCACACGAGGTTTCACACTTTATTTTGTAATGAGTCATCTGAATCTTGTTACTGATACTGCATTTTTTAAGACTTAAATGTAAGTCATTCTGCTATGGAAATCAGGCAAGGCTTTGAGTTTTCAGGGGTGAAACCAAATGGTTCCAGGTCAGCATCCTATTTTATTGGAACAACCTTAAGTGGCAGGAGTGTGGAAGTGTGCTGATCTCCTTTTTCTTATACATTTATGCTACCTTTACAAGAGCTTACGTTGTCCAGGAGTACCCTGAATCAATAGATTTTCTCACAGTCAGGCATCTTGTTTTCATACCTTCTTCATAAGTAACCTGAACTCCCGAGGAAGTCAGACTGCTTCGAGTCTGACCTTCTTTGCCTGAGTTGGTCACAGCTATAACAGTCTGGTGGTTAAAATATTAGCTTGAATCTACATATCAGTCCTCTCTCTACCCATCTTAAGCCAATGTCTTAACCACAGACTGTAGACAGTCACTCTCACACGTGTAGCATTTTCTGAAAATTTCTTTACAAGTAATATCTCTCTTCCAAATAGTTTGTCTTGTATAAAACAGTATAGATGGGTGAAATTACTGATTGTCAAAAATCCCAGATGACATGTCTGTTTGACAAGCAAGTCATATGGGCGAGCTGGCATACTGACATGTATGCCATGCTACAGAAGGCAACAGGAGTTGGGTGCCTCACAACAATTTTTATGAAAATCCCTCTCCAGACATTTTGAGAACAGATTAATTCTTTGCTGATGCTGATTTTGTGCCATCACATTCTGAAGATCCAAGTCTCAGAGGGGTTCAGGCATCTGATGTCCATGGGAGCTCAGCACCACAGAGAGTCTGAGCCCAGATATGTGGTCCAAAACTGTCAGGTTGACTGAAGTCCCTCCAAGTGAGACTGAGGATCAATAACTCCATCCTACTATAGCTCCAGCGATGCCAAGGCTTGGCTGGCTAAATCCATATCTCATCAGGATGCAAACCAACCTCTATGGCTAGGGAGTCCTGTGATGCTGCAGACAGCCAGCAATGCCCAACAGCCAGCTAGAACCACACTGTGCTGTAAACCTTTCCAATGAAGTAAGAGGGGAAAAAAAGGCTTACTGGATACGCTAATCCATTTAAAAGAGAGAGGGGAACTACTCTCTTTTCCCTCTGGACTTGCATTAAGAATATTTTATATTGGAATTGTAGTAATGTGTAGCAATTTAGCATCTTTTATCTTCATAGACCACGTATGTATTCTCAGTGGAATAAGTGGCAAATACAACATGGACATCTGAAATGTGAGATTGTCTTTTCCAACCTAAATGATTCTATGATTCTTTGTGTTCAGGCTGCTGGTGGCTGCAGTGAGCAGTGGAAAATCTATACAAACTCTTTCCAGCATAATGTTCTGAATTGACAAACCTGTATAAATATTTAAATTTAAATACTTAAATTACATCTACATACATAATTTTAAATGTTTTATTATTAGTGCATTGATATTTTATAATCTGGGTCACTAAATGGGATTAATAGAGAAAAGATCTAATTCAATACTTCTACAATGTGAGTCATGAAAATAGGTTTTTAGTTATGTAAACAGAAGCTAGCAATTTTTCTCACAGATATATGCTTGTATAGACAGTCATGTAGTGCAGAAAAACAGTATTTTTCTTTTCATTAAATGTTGCTGGCAAAAGTAATATTTCAATTGTGTGAGAACTTTAGAAATACAAATACATTAATTTTTCCTAAACCTGTCATATGCGTAAATTGAAATCTTTTAGCAATTAAGATATTGAAGTGTAGCTTATGTTTTGGTGGAAATAACTACATGAGGTAGCAGATTTAAGGGGCAATTAAACAGGTGTGCATGAACCATGAGCTAAAAAAAAAAAGGTAATAAAATACAAATAGAAGTTTTTGTGACACTTTAAGAAAGGATGTCATTGCAAAATTATTTAGGAAAAAATAATCCCAGGAAACTGGGTTCTAGGAGCCCAGTGAGGTTCTTCTCCAGGTATGTTGGTGGGAATTCCCCCACCTAAATTTGGATGATTTTTGTCATAAGGCCCCACATTAGTATTTATTCTTCCTAATTGCTTCTGTCTCATTTCCTGTGCCGTACAACTGTTGATCATGGTTTTATCCTTCTTTAACAATGTCTACCAAGTTATGGGGAAGGCTCCTCACTGGTATCCCTAAGGAAAATAATATGGATGGCCTATGAGGTCAATAGCAAGAATAATAGGAAACACAGCAGTTATCAGATATTTCTGAAAACAGCTAAAACCAGTGTTCTGCACTTTGGGAAAATTAGTCAGTGAGTGATAGTGATGATGAGGTGATGGAACTCAGCTTTCTCCCTCATCGTTTTCATGCTAATGTTGCTCTGGAACCAGGCAGAACTGGATTGCTCTTACCTCAAGTTGCTTGTGCAGTATCAGTTTCCGTTCATTCAGCTGAAATACCTTCTTCCCTTGAGAAGAGCCATTGCTATTCTTTTTTAGCTCAGACTCACAACTGTTATGAGGAATTGTTTAGAGTTTTAACAGTTAGAGTCCACATGTGAGGAAGAAACAGTCCCCTCCAAACACACTCATAGTTCCCTGGAGATTGTTCCCTGGATCCAGATTACTAACAGTGGGAGGAAGGCCAACACAAAGGCATAAAATATGATGGAATGACTAAAACAATGTGGCATGGTTCTTAGGATGAATTTCCATAACCCAGTATTCATGGATGTTGATTGTTTGTTGCACAAGATGTGGTATAAGATGTTAATTATTTTATTTATAATTGTTGAAAATATTCATTTAAGTTTCAAAATAAATGTGCTTATGCCTCCTTGGTTTGTTTCTGACTTCCATTGTCAGAATTAATTTTTTCATGTATCTGTTCTCTCACACTTGTTCCAGTGTAGATTTTCAAATTTCTGTACCATGAACAGGACATTCTACCACCTACACCAGCATAGTGCTGTAGCTGGTTGAATTGCAACTATGAGTAGATCTGTTATAGAAAATAAAATTGGAAACCAGAATGAAATATGCATGTAAATAATATATATAGTGGAATACTTTATTTATAAGTTTCAGCAGATAGGAATCTGAACAGATCAGTTTTCTAATTAATTAATTTAGTTTAATTCTGGATAACCTGAAATGTTTCTATAGAACATTTTTATATCAACCCGAAATTGCTTGTTCAGATTGTTTCTGTATACTCTGAGCTATTATTTGTGCACATACAGTATGGGAATAAGGCCTTTAAAATGTGAGTTATACCGTGACAGAGAATTATTCATCTGCAGTCCCTGGAGTTTAAAGATGGCAGAAATGTGGTTTTAAAATTCAGTATGTGGAGGAATCCAGATCTTATGTATATACTTCAAAAGAAAATAATAAAACTATTTGTCACAAAGTACAGATTCATCTGCATCATTAACTTATTATCAATGTTTATTGCAGGCCAGTTAAAGACAGAAATATTATATGATTGTAACTGACTGGAGAAACAAGTCTGAACTTTTTTTTTTTTTTTTTTAATAAGGTTCCTTTTAAATTGTAAGACTATATAACGGATCCTCCATTTATAACATAAAAGAACACGAGCAGGAACAAGAGAGATGGATTTAGTTGGAAATAGATTCTTTCATCCTGAGCACCCTCAGGGACCTGCAAGAACAAGCTCCGGGGATAACAATGGGCAAATACAGAGGAATGATCTTTGCACTCCCTCTGTCTGGGTGTCATGGTTTAACCCCAGCCGGCAACTAAGCCCCACACAGCCGCTTGCTCTCTCCTCCCCGGTGGGATGGGAAAGAGAATCGGAAGGGTAAAAGTGAGAAAACTCATGGGTTGAGATAAAGACAATTTAATAGGTAAAGCAAAAGCCACCCACACAAGCAAAGCAAAACAAGGAATTCATTCACCACTTCCCATCGGCAGGCAGGTGTTCAGCCATCTCCAGGAAAGCAGGGCTCCATCATGCCTAACGGTTACTTGGGAAGACAAACGCCATCACTCTGAACGTTCCCCCCCTTCCTTCTTCTTCCCCCAGCTTTATATGCTGAGCGTGACGTCATATGCTATGGAATATCCCTTTGGTCAGTTGGGGTCAGCTGTCCCAGCTGTGTCCCCTCCCAACTTCTTGTGCACCCCCAGCCTGCTCACTGGTGGGGTGGTGTGAGAAGCAGAAAAGGCCTTGACTCTGTGTCAGCACTGCTCAGCAGCAACTAAAACATCCCTGTGTTATCAACACTGTTTCCAGCACAAATCCAAAACATAGCTCCATCCTAGTTACTATGAAGAAAATTAACTCTATTCCAGCCAAAACCAGCACACTGGGTGAGGGTGTTTTTTCCTGGCTAATTTAAATACCCCAAACCAAATAACGGCCCAAAAATGGCAGTCTACTCTCTCCTGACTCCTGGCTTCACATCCCTGCCAGTCCTCTTGTGAGAGCATGAGTGCTTTGGTGTTGCATCAGATCAGAGAACTCATTAAGACAAAAGCCAGATGTTTTGTTGGCTTATTAATGGGGCTGCTGTTTAGCTGGATCAGCAACTTGGAGACAAGGACTCCACATGCAGACTCTTCCACCTCACTTTAGGAGCAGAAGGAGGGAACAAAGTCAAGAAAAGGCAAGAAGATTTTGGAATGCTCTTGACTAGCAGGAAGCAACTATGAATGTATAACTCCATCCAAGGAGATTTTATTTCAAAATTCAATGCTTTTGATATAGCAAGGCCTGGGCTTCTAGAGCCTAAATACCGGTTCCTGGACCTTAGCTCTGAACAAAATCTCACTAGCGCTAGAGAACCTGACTTGAGTTTTACTGCTCAAGTCTGATCCCAAACAAGGGGAATTCCTCATGTAGGTGCGTGGAAACATCTTGGTGATGCCACAGAGTAGGGACAGAGTGCTACATAATATGGGCTGGCCACAAGTCCTTAAGAGCTCATTGTCCCACACACAAGTCAGGGACTGAAGGGTCAGCAGAAACTTAGGAACCTGCATGCCCTTTGAGGCACTACTCTGCAAAAACTGAGCATTCAACAAGCATTTAAACTGCAGTTTATTTGTTGAATAGTGGTGGGAAGACGGGCACCTGTCCACTGGGAACTGCATTGACACTGATGTCAGCAACTCTTTCCACATACACAACTGGAGAGATTTCAGACAGGAATAATCTGAGATAAGCCTCAACTTTCTTCCTAAATCCAAACCTCCCAGCATTTAGTGGGGGGCTCAGAAGTTGGCCTGAACCTTTGCTGCTTGGGCTGGTCTCCAGTAGGAACTTTCAGTGGCTGTGACCAAAGCTGGACAGGAATCAGAACAAAGTAGATTGGTAAAATCTAAGGATTTCATTACCAATTCCCTAAACCATCCAACCCCTTTTGAATGAGGCTTTCTGCCAATTTTCTCGTGGGTGATATTGTTTTGCCTCAATGTACAAGTTATTTAAGGAGCACCTCTTTAAATACAAACCTTTTAAGGTAAAGTTAAAGTTTTCTCCTAATTTTTTAAAGTTATAAGGAAAAAAAAACTTAGAAAGACCCTTTCTATGCCAAGAGAAAGACAAGAATTTTCCACCTTGCTGCTTAATTGGCAATATAATAGTTTAGAATGTACTTTTAAGAGGTTAGGACACACTAGCCAGTATTATCCTGCCCAAATGGCATTAGTGCTTTGTTAACACTCACTTATACTGCACTTGGTATGCAAGAAGCCTTCTTGCTGTTATATCATAAGGCTAATTTCTAAAATGTCTCCAAAATATCAAACTGGCACTTAGATGAAGACATAAATGAAGCATTTGAAGTAACTTAAAAATCTGAAATAAAATAAAAATTATCATCCTATAAAATATGACACCTTATTTTTTCTAGTAGCGATTGGCATTTTTTTTCTGGTCTGGCTTCATCAAGGTGTAGCTGAGCACATTCTGGATGAAAATGATGTTCCCAGGTTCTGCACATGATGAATTTGCAAGCTATAAGTATGCAGGTGTGAAATCTGGCACTTTCCAAGCTGCACATTTGTACTTACAAATTCACTCAAGATTTATAGCCATTACTAGCAGATGATGTCATCAGCTGTTGCACATATTCCCTACTTCATTTTCCCAAGGTAGGATTTAAATTTTTTTGAGGAATGTTGAACTGGCAATGAGTACTGATAATGAGCAAGAAATAGCAAGGACATTGTCAAATTGTTTTTAATACCAGAACACTATTCTTTTGCGGTTAATACTCTGCAAAATATTAATGCATCAGTAACTTTGTTACCAAGTAAATGCATTTTCCCCAATATTAGAAGGTTTTTCTCTTACCTATAATTTCAAAATTGCTAATGCAGCAAGAAGGTGACTGGTTCAGAGAAGCTACCCTCGAGGGAGTGGACATAAAATCCAATCCTGCCCTAATGGGACAAAATTCCTTCTAAGATTACTAGAAGTATTTATATGAGTTGGACAAGTAGGTCTTGGCCCATTTTCATTCTAAATTCTGCTTGGTAGGATTTGGATAAATCTGGAGTAACTGTATGGATATCAGTGGGCTTTTTTCTGGACAGCCACCAGTGCAAATAAGAGGAGAAGAATCTGGCTCTTTGCATAAGGTTGCTATTTATTCAAAATATGCTCCTACAGGCTATTCACATTCTTTCTGCAAATATTTTAGTTGTGACTCAGGGCTATGGATTCAATGTGAAATGAATCACAAAAATATCAGACTTATAATGAATGATACATAAAGAAAAGATAAAGTCTGTATTGAACAGTGATTTCAAAAAAAGGGCAGAGACATTTCTTGCTGCCTATAAGGGGCAGTCATGAATCATGACTTACATTATACCTTGTCCATGACTTATGGGAATTTTATTTCTTATAGGGAACTGGAGAAACCTTTCATGGAAGAATTATTGACATATGCCAACATCTTTTATGGCAAGATGTTGTTCCCCAGCAGTAGATGAACAGCAGTGGTTGCCCAGTAGTAGGTGTGCCAAGTACTGTATAAAGCATGTCCACTGTGAAACACTGTTTCTTCCATCAGATAATACCAAGCAATGACTAGTGGTAAAGAGGATGTGTTACTTCATGCAATTGAAACTAACTACATTCCGGCTGAGATCACTTTTCTTCTCTTCTTCCTGGAGATCATGAAGTCATCTCAATTTTTATTTGCTCCTGCAAGTTAATTTGCTTATAAAACTTAATGTAGGCAAGGAAAGTGAGAGTTTGTCACAATAAAACCCCAGTATATTTTGTCATAGGAGCCTGTTCTTCCCAGAACCTCTATTTTGAATACACAGCATTTGTCTATAGTTCCTACATTGACCCCGAACTGGATTAGATCCTCGTTCTGAGCTAGCAGCAATGTTGAAGTAGTTCTTGGTAAATTCTTTGTGGTAAATAATATATATAATATATTTATCTTTTATTCTGATTATAGATGGTCCAATGATGAACTTTTTAAAAATATGTGTATTTTTAATCTGTAAAATAACTGTCAGTGTCTGGCTTTAAAGATTTTAGTACTGAAAACTTAAATATTGAGTTAACGGGGGAAAGCTTCTATAAAGCTATTTTGATTTTGCAACCATACTGAAAGATCATGACTTACTGATTTACCTCATCTATTGTTATGCCTCAGTGACAGCAGAAAAGCACTTTCAAAGTCAATATATTCCTGGGACTGACCTCTGGAGATGTCCAATCTCTCCACTGACTATAGAAGGGGATTAGGATGATTCCATTTGTACCATAGTAAGTACTTAAATTTGCTGGAGTGAACTGGGACCAAAGCATCTGAAACAAAATTTTATTTATACTGGAAATGCTCATGCTTACAGTTATTGATATTTATAGACATACAAAACTGCCACTTCAGAGAAGTGTCATCATCTTTTTAAATCACACATAGATGTTTCTATAATTTACCATGTCAGCTCATCAAAATAAAGCATTATGTTATATCACATGAGATATTGCCTGGTTAGGAAACTCAGAATAATGCAAATACTATGGTTTAAGTCTGCAAAGCATGCAGGAGTTTCTGGATGGATATGCTCATTGTTCACCCAAAGGTTTTTTTATTTCATTTTGTTTTCGTGAGGGTTTTTTTTTTTGTTTTCTATTTGCAGTGAAAATGCAAAAGACATTAATCAAAACTTTCTTCTGGGAATATGTTTTCCAACCATCCCTCTAAATAAATAAATAGGAGATTTGGCATTTTCCCATATTACACATTAAAATCTATCAAACGTAATAAACATGACATACCAACACTAAATATGAACTGTAAGGTCTGTGAAGTATGAAGCCTCTTCTTACTGTGTCTGAATCACCAGTTCTCTTTGGGTAAACCTGGTTGCAACACAAAATACTATTAATTAAAATATTAAACTCAGATAGCCAGCTGCTGTGAGCCATTCAAGACTCAGCCATTTAAACGCTGTCAGGAAAGAGACCTCATTTTATAACCACTTCCATTGTGACTGCTCATGACTCTGGTTGCTAAAATTCTGCGAAAATAATTATTCAGATCTTCACATTGTTCTCTCTCTTTCTTTCTTCATTTCTTCCTTTCTTTTCTTTCTTTCTTCCTTTCTTTTCTTTCCTCCTCCCTCCCTCCCTCCCTCCCTTCCTTCCTTCTCTTCTTTCTTTTCTTTCTCTTCTTTCTTTCATTTCTTTTATTTGAAGCTGGACCTCCTTACCACAGAAACCGTCCATTATATTCTGACAATGTTCGGCTTGGACACAGACTTGTGCAGCTCTGTTTCAGTTCGGAAAAGCAGAAATGCACAGCAGTCAGCTCGGTGTCCAGGCTTTCTATCTGGTCCTCATATTACATCCTTTTTTTCTGCATACATCTGGTAAGGTAGTTTTCTAAATTTGTCAGTATTAGAGCAATGCAAACTATTTGTGAGAAAATCTCCAAACCACATGGAATTCACCTGCTTCCATGTTTCATTACAGGTCTGAAATTCAGCCCAGCTTCATCAAACATTTTACAAAGTTCACAAATCTTTCAAATACACCTGGCTGAGGTATAGTTCTGCATTTAAGTTATCCAAAGCCCAGAGTGCATGTGAAATCAAAGGAACCTCTTTAGTGTTTAGTTTTTGGTTTTTAATGCAGTTTTGCTCTGTGCTGGCTCAGTTTATTCAGGCTCCAAATTCAAAATACAACTTTTCCTTCTCCCTGAACTTTCACCCAGCTTTTCTCTGTCTGCCAAAATGTGATCAACAGGAATAGCTCTGAAGACCTCACCTCAGGCAAAGCTCCCATTTCTATTTTCCTCAAGGGAAGCTTGACCTGGTTAAGAGGACTGATAATGAGCAAGAAATAGTAGGGGCAGCCTCAAGTATTTTTAACACCAGAATGCTACTCCTGGGTAGTCAGCAGCCTGCTGTGAAATGCATCAGCAACTCTGAAACTGTGAAAAAGATGCTTCCCAACAGAAAGTCAGTATTTGCCTGCAGTTATTATTTACTGTTTGTTTAGCATGATGTGCTCAGCACAACATAAGGCACAAGTAAATGTAATCTCTAACCAATAACACAGAACATGGATTAATATAACAATATTTTTATCTGAAAGTTTAGCATGTCCAGGTTGATCTGGCAGGGAACAGGCTTAGCAAATTCAATTTTTGTGTGTCCTAAAGTACCACACTAAAATATAGACACTTTCTATTCTGTTCAGTTCTAGGGAGAATCTTATACCTCTTCATATCCCAATGCCCTTCTAAAGAGCATGATGTCATGTAATTAATCTCTGTTATACGCAGTTTATCTTTCTGCAGTTCAAGGAGATACTCTATGCATATCATTGCATTTGGGTAACAGTTTTGGGGAGGGAGGGTGGGAGAGCTGAGTGATAAATGTGCTGCATGTATCTAGCAGAAAAGTGGGTCGGATGAACGGCATGTGATAGACAGGACAACACGGGTTGTTGGGGGTTTTTTTTAACGTTTCTTTTCCTGTGAGAATTAATTCCAGAAACTTGGACCAACCCCTTGAAAGGAATGTTTTCTCTGCACAGACAAGTGTTACCTTCTGGGTGGAAAGCCTTGCTGTGCCTGGGGAGGGGATTTTGCATCCCAGGTTCCCACCCTGGTGCCAGAGAGATTCTTTGAAAGCCTGTCCACACTGCCAGCTGCAGACAGATTCGCTCCTTCTGCATTAACCCCAGAACCAGAAGGGCGGTTCTGGATAAACTGCCAAATCAGGCCTGGAAGCAGAATAGTCACGTTCACACACAAAGGGCAGGGTATATTAGCTTGGGCATGGCTCCAAGTACATGCAGCTATACTGCTTCCAGATGCAAACTGGTGAGTCCACAAAGTCCTACTCTGCACTTGCATGGACTTACTAATTTGGATCTCTGGACCATGCTCTATTTTGCCACTAGCTATCCTGAGTCCAGGCCATCAATCATCTTGCAGGCAAGGGGAAAGACTTTCAACTCTTTTTTTTTTTTTTTCTTCTTAGAGGAAGCCAGTGGAGAGAGAGGACATTCTGGGATAGTTATATAGCTTGTGTTGTTGGGTTAAGCTACTGCATTTAACTGCAGATTCCTAGGACAGATGGCTTAGGGCCCAGGTGTATCGCATTACTGAATTCCAGATGGAAGGTGAGAAAAGCTTGTATAAACTCAGACCAAGGTCATCATCTACTAGGAGAGGTGGAATCTCCTTGTCAGAAACCAGGAGCAGAGGAAAAGGGAAGCCAGTTGTACTCTTATCATTGCTGCACTGAACATCGGAAGTTTAGAGGATATTGGCTTAGAATCGAATAGATTAGAATAGAACAGAACAGAACAGAATAGAATAGAATAGAATAGAATAGAATAGAATAAACAGAATAGAATAATTTCAGTTGGAAGGGACCTACAACGATCATCTAGTCCAACTGCCTGACCACTTAGAATCATAGAATCATTTAGGTTGGAAAAGACCTTTGAGATCATCAAGTCCAACCCTTAACCTAGCACTGCCAAGGCCACCACTAAACCATGTCCCTAAGCTCCATATCTACACGACTTTTAAATACCTCCAGGGATGGGGACTCCACCACTTCCCTGGGCAGCCTCTTCCAATGCTTGACAATCTTTTTGGTGAAAACATTTTTCCTAATATCCAATCTAAACCTCCCCTGGCGCAACTCGAGGCCATTTCCTCTCGTCCTATCACTTGTTACTTGGGAGAAGAGACCAACACCCACCTCGCTACAACCTCCTTTCAGGGAGTTGTAGAGAGCGATGAGGTCTCCCCTCAGCCTCCTCTTCTCCAGGCTAAACAACCCCAGTTCCCTCAGCCACTCCTCAGAAGACTTGTTCTCCAGACCCTTCACCAGCTTCATTGCACTTCTTTGGACACCCTCCAGCATCTCAATGTCTTTCTTGTAGTGAGGGGCCCAAAACTGAACACAGTATTTGAGGTGCGGCCTCACCAGTGCCGAGTACAGGGGCACGATCACTTCCCTACTCCTGCTGGCCACACTATTTCTGATACAGGCCAGGATGCCATTGGCCTTCTTGGCCGCCTGGGCACACTGCCGGCTCATGTTCAGGTGGCTGTCGACCAACACCCCTTTTCCGACAGGCAGCTTTCCAGCCACTCTTCCCCAAGCCTGTAGCGCTGCATGGGGTTGTTGTGACCCAAGTGCAGGACCTGGCACTTAGCCTTGTAGAATCTCATACAGTTGGCCTCAGCCCATTGATCCAGCCTGTCCAGGTCCCTCTGTAGAACCTTCCTACCCTCAAGCAGCTCAACACTCCCGCCCAACTTGGTGTCATCTGCAAACTTACTGAGGGAGCACTCGATCCCCTCATCCAGATCATTGATAAAGATATTAAACAGAACTGGCCCCAGTACTGAGCCCTGGGGAACACCACTTGTGACCTGCTGCCAACTGGATTTAACTCCCTTCACCACAACTCTTTGGGCCCAGCCATCCAGCCAGTTTTTTACCCAGCAAAGAGTACACCCAACCAAGCCATGAGCAGCCAAACAAAAGTTAAAGCTTATTACTAAGAGCATTGTCCAAATGCCTCTTAAACACTGACAGGCTTGGGGCATCGACCACCTTTCTAGGAAGTTTGTTCCAGTGTTTGACCACCCTCTTGGTAAACAAATGCTTCCTAATGTCAATTCTAAACCTCCCCTGATGCAGCTTTGAACCATTCCCATGTGTCCTATCGCTGGATACCACAGAGAACAGATCATCACCTTCCTCTTAAATTATCAAATTTAAGATTAGTGCTTAACTTCGTGTAGATTCAGGGATTACCAACACATTTGCATTGTTGCTCTCTTGGTTATAGAATCACAGAATCATTTAGGTTGGAAAAGACCTTTAAGATCATTGAGTCCAACCATAAACCTAACACTGCCAAGTCCCACTTAACCATGTCTCTAAGTGCCACATCTATAAGTCTTTTAAATAATTCCAGGGATGGTGACTCAACCACTTCCCTGGGCAGCCTTTTCCAATGCTTGATAACCCTTTCAGTGAAGAAATTTTTCCTAATATCCAATCTAAACTTCCCCTGGTGCAACTTGAGGCTGTTTCCTCTCATTCATTCCTTCTGTTATGAAGTTACTCAGGCCAGAGCAGTTGGGGTGCACACTGCTGAGAGCACTGTATGTGGCAGTGCAGCTTGGCGAGAAAGGAAAGGTGGCATAACAGAGACAAATATTAGCTACACTACCTGGAAGAATTAATTACAGAAAGTCTACCAAATCTTTGCCTAAAATGATTTGTGGCCAGACACAAAATTTCCCCAGACACATAAAAGGGGAAAATGTCTTACCCAAGAGCAAGGAGTGAACAACCAGTCCTGGGTCTCATATTGGGGAAGTCTTAGAGGCTTCAGAGCAAACCACTGTCTGTCTGAGCAGAATGGTTTCTGCCCTCCGTCCCTTCATCCTAACATTGGGAGTTCAAGTTAATGAAAGCCAGTGTCATTTAATTCAAAACCACGGCTGTGTTCTTAATATCCAGGAAGAATCCTAGATGTCAAGGAGTAACTAAGATATGGCTTTATAGAAACAATTAGCTTTTTGTCCAAGAATGGAGCTTTCATAAGAAACCCATGAAAGACAAAACAACAGGCAAGAATTGTTTTCTACTAGAAATCATCCAAGCTAAATAACCAAAACCAAATCTGAATCTTAAAATCTAACCACCTTTTAGAAACTAGTTTGAAAAGGGATACAACTAATCAGGAAACCACATCCCCGTCCTTCAGGCAAAATGAGATATTGAAAAGCTTTCCTTTGGAGAATTAGGGTGAAAAAGCACAACTGAAAACAATATTCAGAATGTCCCACCCCATCTGTAGAAAGATTTTATTGTTTCAATAATCTCTAAACAGTCATTTTAGTTATATCTTAATAGTAGCTGAAATTATGAAACAAAAGTTATGTGAAGCTGAGAAAGCTGATATTTTCCATTTTGAAATATTTAAATACAATAGTTTAAAAAGTATTTTTAAAAATCTGATTTTTCTCCAAGTGTTAAAAAGTTATTGCAAGTGATCTTTCTCCATAGAAAGTTTCAAACTGAAAACGGTAACCACACCAGATTAAAATCTCTGTGAAATTCTGAATCAGCTGCAAAAGGTAGTGGGAGCTAGAGATGCGCAGATGAAGGTCATGATCGTTGGCTTTCATCTGCAATAGGCTTCATTTTAGCTACCTCCCACTAATCTGGTCTTGTCATTACAATCCCATCCATTTTCTCCTAAGGTCAATAAAATAGCAGCCATAAGCTTCAGTCCCCAATGACTGGCAACTCAGAAGCTGGAGCTAAGATTGCATGACACAAACATTTTCGGCTTTGTGTTGCAAATCCTCAGCTCCCCTTAAAGTAAATTAGAGATTAGAGGAAGGGGAAGCAGATGTGTAACTAAGGGCTCACTCAGGAGAGGAAGGGGAAATCTCTTCTGCCCACAAGATCCACCTGCTTATTATCCATTAAGGTAAAAACTACTCCTGCTTTAATCTGCCATAACTATTAAACTAAATAGGAGTCGAGGGCATTTAGCTCCACAGAGGACCGAGATGTTAAGAAGTAACTTTCATTCCATTCATTTTGTCAGCACTAAAGGTTACAACAATCTTCCACTACATGTGTTTTGTTCTTTACATTTTTAGAGATATGATACCTGTATCCAAATTATTGGGATTAGAAGGAAGAAGTTGGAAATGAATTCATTCCAGGTCAAGGTGATTGAAAGGAAATAGCACAAAATTGGTTTAAAAGGTAGTTTGTGTAAGTGACCAACAGACAGTAACTAGGAGTTATAACAAACACAACAATTTAAAACTGACAGAAACTTGTACGTAATATTCTATTCCTTTTGAAAGGCACTGTTACTGAAAGCTATTGATATTAAGAGCAAAATATGGTTCAGAAAAGTATATAGTCTATATAGAAATTAATCATAAATATTGTCAAAGGACTTTATTGTGTTTGGGGAAAGCAAACATACTTTTACTTGAGCTTCATGAATTTTGTGAAATCAAAATAGGGGATAATTCTTGGGCAAAATATGGTCTCTTGTCCTTCTGTAATGGTCATACATCCACTTTTCAGGTTCCATTTACCTAGGTTTGGTTTTGTTTTGTTTTTTTTTTTTAACATATAACACAGCTCAAAAGACACAGCAGTGTTTATGAGACTTTACAGGAAATGTGTCACGTAAATTGATTTATAAACAGTATAGGATATTGGTTTTTCAGAAGAAAGTTTTGTCATACAATTCAAGTAAGATTCATCATAACACCATAAAATTTCTGTGGCATCCTCAGGATAACTAGGACCAAGTGGAATTTGAAGTGAATCATGATTATTTCATTAAAAAAATCTGGTCTTACCCAAGGACTTTCAGCAAAGAGAGTATTTGTAGCACTAGGCAAAGCAGTTCTGTGTTCAGTTAATATAGCATACAGTCAGGTTTTTACAGGAGAATGGATTTTTTCACTGAAAAACTGAAGGGTAAAATTCTTATGTATGTAGGTACATGGTAATTGGCATGGCTTTTGGAAACAATTTTTCTGGTAAGAATTTATCTCTACTTGGGATTGAATAACTGATTGACAGTGAAAAACAAACAACCAAAAAGCCCCCAAAAGCCCTTAAGTTTTTCTTTTTGTGGAAAAAAGTTAACCTTTCTAGGAATTTAAATAATAATGAAGCCTAGTGTAATAACTTCAGTATAAACTACTGATTTTTTTTCATATTTTCCCCAGACAAAGAAAAAATTTGAAGGTAGGGGATTTTTGTTTGTTTCCTCTCTGTCCCCCAGGAGAAAGAGGATGGGAGGTGGTTTTATGTTTTTGGAAAAAAACAACAAAACAAAAAAATACCCAAACCAACAACTTGATAGAAATTTCCAAAACACTGTCCAGGAGAAACTCTGCTAATTACTTTGATTTGCTGAAGTATACTGCACAGTGTTATATCTCTAATTTGGATCTTTAATGTAGACTGACAATAAGAGTAAACCAGCAAATCCTTAGAAATTGTTGTGAGCACTAAGTTTGTCAATGGAAGAGATTATTGCAGTGAGGTGTCAGCTGAAGCTCGCTGTGTAGCCTGCGTCTGCAGCCAATGGAGAGAGGTGTCTTTGAGGGACCGATTCATCCCATCCTAAGAGAGGTGCTTAAGATAGATGTGCTGAATCAGCTGGGGAGATGTCATCCCTTTCCACTCCCTGAAGAGAGGTCTAGGTGTCAAACTGATAGATGTCAAGTTTCTTAATGACTAACGTTAGAGTTGGATATACGCCTTCCACTATAATTTTGTTCCAAACTGTGTTTTAAATTACAGAGATGACAAAGCTTGCAGAGACCAGAGCTGTTTCTCAAGAAAACCAAACCAAAAACCTCAATTTAATTCAGAATTGTTCACATTTTAATCATTGCTACAAAACTGTTATTTTCCACACTTCTACTGCACACTGTATAAATACATCACAAAAATATGTTTCCCATTAAGAGCTTCCATTGTAAGTAAACTATGCAAACACAGTTTAATACCTGGGACTTTTTGTATTTCTGGGTGACACAGAGATTGCCTGAGTTGAAATTGTGAGAACGCTTGTAGCCTGAATCCGAGCTTCTTCTGAAGAGGCAAAAATGGCACAGTTTTCCAAGATTTGGTATTTAAATGGATTTTTCTTTACATGCATTTCCAGCTGAAACACTATGGACAAATCCATTGGCTGGGCCACACTGGTAACTTTTGTTAGTAGATGGCATCCCCTGCACATATTTTCCTGATTCATCTCTAATTGACACATTTTCCTACAGACCACTCCTTGGGCTCTGCAAGAGACAGAAATGAAGCTCATCCTCATGACTTTGGCCATTACTTGTAGAGGAAGAGCAATGACGACAGCTCTGGTGCTTCTTATTTGGCATGGCCCTGCTGGCTGTGGACTTGGCGAGAAAACTCCACAGTGTTCATGGGTGCATGCTTCTCAAAATGCCATCCTGGGACCCAGGAACAGGAGCACCCAAGAGTTTAGCCATGCCTTTTGATACACAAGCACAGAAGGAAAGCTGTGCTCCTCCGTCTCCCATGTGTCAGGTCGCAGGGCTGCTTTAAAGATCTCTGCCCTCAGTAGTTAGCAATGTTTCCAGGAGTTACACCCCCTTTCTGGTACATTCATTATGGCAGAGCTATGATCTCTTTTGTCCCTGACTTCTGCTTTTATTCTAACTCTCCGATTATACTGTTTATTATTCATAAAGGAAACATCACTATTTTCCTCTGTAATTTTGTAATATGGGCTGAATAGTCTGGAAAAGGGTGGCAGGGAAGAAGGTGGATCTTGCTAATGGATCTTGCTGAGAAGCAAGGAAAGGCAGGCAAGGATGAGCAGAACCTGGGTCACTTATAGCAGCTAAGCAAAGAGGAGGATGATGCAGGAGGAAATTATGAGGATTACCAGTCTTCCGTCATGGAAAACTTATCCCATTGCCATCTCACCACCCCCATTTCACCATATTACTGAGAAAAGTTATTTTTCTTATGTCAATTCCCTAAATAAAAAACAGAAGAAGTCGAAAGAGACAAAAAAGAGAGCGCATCCCAAGCAGATCTGGTTAAATAACCGAAAAAAAGAATGTACTAAAAATTAGAGCTGTATTCAAATTTTGAAAAGTTGCAGTTTCAAGTTTTTTGCCAAAATTTCAGAGAGGAACTTGACTGATTTTCTTTAATGAAAATGATTGTGACAAATATTGTCTAATAATTTGAACCTCATAGAGTGTTGTTTCAAATAAGTTATCTCAGTAAATGTTCCATTGCAGCTTCTAACATCACACAGAAAGGTAACATTTAATGAAAACTGCATACTTTTTAATTATTTGTAGCTAACACATGGCACTTTAATGTTATTCTTTGCATATAACATGTACTGCACAGTCTGACATCAGCTTTAATTAGTACTCAGCACTATGTAACACTGGTAAGATTAAGAACCAGAATATTTTGGTATTTTGCTCATAATTTGACAATCTGATCACCTAACGCAGAGAAGCTAGGACTGCTGAATTTTTTCATATGGTCCACTGAGAGCTAGCACAAAGATAAAAGAAAGAGATTTTCAAATACCAGACCAAGTTTCAAATGGTGCATGGAAGTGTGAGACATTACTCTGATTCACGCGGTTAGAGCTTTTGTCAGATATTAATATGGAATATAAGCATAAGACACTGAAAAAAATATAATAATTAATCAAAATGACATTGGATTTCCATAATTATAGGTCCTATACTTCACAACAATTTTTCTGACAATTATCAAACACCAAGGCAAAGACAAAGAAGTAATAAAAACATCATTGCTTTAATATATTGGCCATATAATTCATTATTTACCAGCTTTGGCAAAACACTGTTAATAATGAGAATTACAGAAAGGTCAATTCCCATTGCTGCTAAAGAAATGCTAGGAACACCATGCAATATGAAGTAGCTGGTTATGAGGAATGGAGTGGGCATGGGGTTCAAATATAGGGTCAAAACTGAAAAATAAGGAAAGAGGGAGGAGTATAGACCAAAGAAGTACACCAGGCATGGTATGTTCCAAAAGTTAGCTAATGATGTAATTTTCCACGTGCTCTTTTTTCCACAAGATTCTAGTTGCAAGGACACTGCATCACATAAATGCCTGCTAAAGCATACTACAAAGAAGCCTATGTATCTTGCACAAAGAGCTCAAGTTATAGATGCCAACAGCTGTTTATTTCTCAAATACCCACCTTATAATAAACCTGGACTGTCTTCCAGCCCTGAAGATTAAAGTGTCTTGAACAAGGCAGTGTTTGGCAGCTCATAAAAGACAGAGGAAACCTTTCGTCCACTTGATCCATCCCGTGGACTCTTGGCAGCCAAGCCTTGCCGTGCAGCAGGCCAGCTCCCTTCCTTGAGCACAGCGTACCTGGATGCAGCTACACAGTGGTGCGGGGCTTATGTAAACCAGATTGCAAAAAGTGGGGCAGCACAGGGTGCATGGGAGAAGAGTTACAAGGGCTTTAGCAAAATTGTTTGGTGCAACCATCCCTTCCATTTCTTACAACCATATAATGCAAGAACAAGATACTCGATGAAAGGGCAGTAAATTCAGAACTTTTTTCTTTATTTGCGGGGGGGGGCGTGTAAAATATAATAATTTCAAATGACTGCTGGAATTTACTGACGGGGAAGGCAGGGATACAAGTGCCATGTTTAGACATAAGAATCAGGATAAGTTGTTGACAGGTAATATTTGTAGATGTGCGGTATGTTTAATCTTACCTTGAAATTTGTTCTTTAGGGCTTAACTGTATGCAGATGTTTGAATACACTTTTTCAAGTAATATCGTGTATGTGAGGGTCCTGAATGGGTGAAAACCCATATTGTTCCAGAAATTCAGAGGTGTCATGGTAGTTTACTACCTTTGTGGATCTGGACAAAGATAGTTATACTTACTTGCTCCTTTAATATCTTTTCAAGAGCAGGTTATGCAGTTACTCTATAGCAAACAAGAAATAAAGATTGGATCCAGTTTTCAGCTTATGTAAATTTTTATAGCTCCATGATTTCTGTATACCTTAGCCAACTTGGCCAGCAAAGGACAGCTACTAATGTGCGCTGAAACGCTGAAAGGAAAAGAAATTTTTACCAGTACCTGAAGGATGCTGCTGCTTGCTCTAGTTGTTCTTCCAGAGCACCAGCGATCACCAGTTCCACAAAATACTGCTGGTCTTGAGCAGAGATATGACACACGACTGAAAAACCAAACTCCATGGCAGAAGGCAGACGACTCAGCTCAGTTCCAGTCCCCTTGTATTTTTCTAGTGATTCTAAAGGCCAGCTGAGGATACGCCTGGGGTGATCTTCAGCTGGTATAAAGCCAGCAAAGATGATTAAATGGCCAGGGAATGGGTGTGGGTAATTACTACTGCATTTCAGTGATTTCCAGCTGCCAGTGTTGCTCTTGAAGACTGATTACTGCTGCTTATAATTTTTAGATTTTAGCGCCTTAGGATGTTTTAAATTGTGCCAGGGGCCAAGTTAGGAAGACAAAAGCATCAGTCTGGTAAGAACCCATCCTTTGTTGCACTCCTCCCACTGCACAGCTCAGCCAAACCTGAAATTTTAAAGCAGCAGTGAGTCCAAACCACAGCACATAGTGAGTTAGGATCTGGGGGTGATTTGGCCCACTGTGCAGGACGGAGGGACCACCCACTCCAGTAGTGTGATTTATTCCCATAGAAGTCAGTGGGAAAACTTTAAATTCAGTGGAGTTGGATCAAGGCTCTGTATCTGTTTCCAACCTAACTTTTTCCTAATATTTTGAGGGGATTGTCAGACACTTGATTTGACCCCTCTAGAGCAAAACAAAATTATTCCAGAGCTCTGGAAAAGTCCCACCATATATGTGTGTATACACATAGCAGTATTTATATTTCTCTATCAGGCTTATGAGAGCAGACTCCCTGTTAAACAAGGATATGCCAAAGAAACATTTTGCTGAGGGTTTTTAATTTACTCATGTCTTCAACAACCAGAAGGTAAGACCAGCTGTCTATTCCAACATCCACAGTGTCATGGTTTTTAACTGAAATGTCCTGGCAGTAGTAAACTTATAAGAAGTTCAGTGACATGTGTTAATCCACTGATCACTGCCTGGAGTGGATTTGACTGACCTTGCTGGGTAGGAGAATGTCCTTTTGCCTTATAGAATTAGCAAACTATAAATCTTTCAAGATTGGATAAGGCTGAAGATTAAGGGACAAAAGGCTACATGGTGTAACATGAATACCAAGTCTTTTTCCTCCCTTAATAACCATTTTTGAGTATTTATTACAATGTTTTATTCAGGATGTTGCCATCTATAGTTGTGTCATCACTTCCATTGAAAAAAAAAAAGTTTCCAGCAATATAATGTGGTTTGAAGTTTGTGTCTGCAAAATCTATCTTTGAAAATAATATTTTTTTTTTTAATTGGCACAGACACTTTTGCATTCTAAATTTAATTTACAATGAGCAATGTCTTCATTATTTTGGCTTGGCTATATTAGTACATTTTCATAAAAATAAAAAACTGACAGTCAAACTTATATGAAAATGAGAAATGAGCCTGAACCAAATCCCAGGAGAAAAGTCTAAGTAGGAAGTTTGCAATCAGGCCATCCATCTGCCTCTGAATCATGTAATAAGATATAATCTTTAGAATGGGGTAAATCTAAACTTCAGATCCAAATCCCTTAAACAAAGTTACTTTAGATTAAAACAGTTTTGAATGCTTGAGATTAAGTTGGGATGAATATGTTACATCCAAATTGTCATCACTTTTTTACTGTGTGGACTGGATCTCCATGGTTGCCAATGGAACATAACCTGCATAACACTCAACGAGCAGTCATGCAGCAAATAGGGAGCAGCTCAGATGGGGTGGTTCATGGTAGGAGCAAAAGTCAAGAGCATTGAACTCAACTTCTCCAGGTTGAGTTCAACCAAGAAAACCTGCTTTGTGATATCTCAGTTAGTGATAGCCTTGGCTGCGGTGATCACAATATTGTGGAGTTTGGGATCCTGCTGAGCATGCTGAAGGTTAGTACTAAGACAAAGGTTTTAGATTTTAGAAGAGCAAACTTCAGCTTGCTCAGAGCTCAGTTGGGAAGGATTCCATGGGAAACTTCCATGGATAATAAAGGAGCTAGCGAGTGCTGGGAGTTTTTCAAGAACACTCTCCGGGAAGCACAAAAACAGTTCATCCCCTTTAAAGGTAAAGGAAGTAGGCGGAGAAAGAGACCCCCTTGGCTTAACTGCGAGCTTCTGAGTCTGCTCAAAACCAAAAGAGAAGCGTAACAGGATGGAAAAGTGGATGAATACCCATTGAGAACTACAAGGGCATTGTCAGGGCGTGCAGAGATGCAATTAGAAAAGCAAAAGCTCAGCTCGCATTGAAATTGGCCAGACATGTCAAAAACTACAAGGAAGGGTTCTTCAGGTATGTAAACAACAAGCAGAAACAGAAGGAAAATATTGGCCCACTGTTAAACAGGAGAGGTGAATTAGTCACCAACAACACTGAAAAGACAGAGGTTCTCAACATTTTCTTCACCTTTGTCTTTACCAGCACTGTTGGGCCCCAGCCTTGGGAACAAAAGTCCAGGTTGATGCAAACACAGACCCACTGTCAGTGAAGGAGGAGTGGTATGTGAACTATTACAGGAGCTTGACGCCTACAAATCGATGGGCCCTGACAATATCCACCTGAGAGTATTAAGAGAGCTGGCTGATGTCATTGCGAGGCCACTCTCCATAATCTTTGAGAAGTTGTGGGGATAGGGGGATGTCCCAGAAGATTGGAAGAAGGCTAATGTCACCCCCATCTACAAGGGCTTAAAGGAGGATGCAGGAAATTATAGGCCCATCAGTCTTACCTCAGTCCCTGGGAAAGTTATGGAACGAATAACTCCTGGGGGTTATCACAAGTCAAATGAAGCACGTGACTGGGAAAAGCCAGCATGGATTCACCAAGGGCAAATCGTGCTTGACAAACCTGATCGCCTTCTATGACAAAGTAACCTGCTTGGTTGACGTGAGGCGAGTGGTGGACATTGTCTACCTGGATTTCTCCAAGGCTTTTGATATGGTTTCCCACAGCCTCCTCCAAGAGAAACTGATGCATTATAGTCTAGACAAGTGGTCTGTGCGATGGGTGGGGAACTGGATGACAGGCTGAACCCAGAAGGTGGTGGTAAATAGCTCCTTTTCAGACTGGCAACCTGTCACAAGTGGGGTTCCCCAGGGATCGATATTGGGCCCAACGCTGTTTAATATCTTCATAAGTGATCTGGATGATGGGATCAAGTGTACCCTGATGAATTTTGCTGATGATACCAAACTGAGTGGGGAAGCGGACACTTCGGAAGGGAGAGCCACCCTGCAGGAAGACCTGGATAGGCTGCAAGAGTGGGCTAACAAGAACCTTATGAAGTTCAACAAGGACAAGTGTAAGGTCTTGCACTTGGGAAAGCATAATCCAGGAGTGCAGCACAGGCTGGGATCTACCCGGTTGGGGAGCAGCTCTGTGGAAAGGGACCTGGGGGTCCTGGTGGACAACAAGATCAATAGGAGTGAACAGTGTGCTGCTGCAGCAGAGAAAGCCAACAGCATGCTGGGTTGCATCAACAAGGGCATCAACAGCAGAGATAAAGTCATTATCCCACTCTACTCAGCGCTTGTCAAGCCACACCTGGAATACTGTGTTCAGTTTTGGTCCCCACTATACAAAAAAGATGTGGACAATCTGGAGAGGGTCCAGAGAAGGGCCACAAAGATGATCAAAGGACTGGGAAGCCTGCCATATGAGGAAAGGCTGAGAGAACAGGTTTTATTCAGCCTCGAGAAAAGAAAGCCTAGGGAAGACCTTTTCACCATGTTCCAGTATTTAAAGGGTGGCTGCAAAGAAGATGGAGAGTCCCTTTTTACAAGGAGCCACATGGAAAAGATGAGGGATAATGGGTACAAGTTAATCCTGGGGAGATTCCGATTGGACACAAGACAAAAATTTTTCACAATGAGAACAGTCAGCCATTGGAATAATCTCCCTAGGGAAGTGGTGGATTCCCCAACACTGGACACTTAAGATTCAGCTGGAGAGGGTGCTGGGCCATCTTGTCTAGACTGTGCTTTTGCCAAGAAAGATTGGACCAGATGATCCTTGAGGTCCCTTCCAACCTGGTATTCTATGACTCTATAATTCTATGAGGTTGCAGTGGGGGCAGGTGCTATGGTAATTGCTGGCTTCGAACTACTAAAGAAACATTTCTCTATTGTTGTAAGCACAAGATGATCTCAACATGGTGTCTCATCCTATAGAATATGTTGACTTAGACTACCTTTTCTCTTACCTTCAAAACAGGTATGGAAAGGGAATTGGAAGACTTCAACAAAGTATTCTTCAGTCCTTTTCTTAAATAATGTTTGAGTTTTTGCCTTTTATGCTCCATCTCCTTACACCATTTGGAAGTGAAAAATGCCAGCAGCTCATCTGGCCTGTTGTTCTGCTGCAAGAGTCTAGAACTACTTCACTGGAATGATACAAAGAATTAATTTCATCCTGTACATTCGTGGCATTATTTTCATCCCTCTCCCTGTTCTCTGTGCATTGCTGCTCTGGAACTGTGAGCTGTCAGGGGTCAAGATTGATATTTATATTTTTTTTTTTACATTTGGGAGAGCTTTTTACACCCTCCCACATCTCCCAGCTTTTCTGGCCATCCAGAATAAAACATGTTGAAATGCTTAAGAACTTTTATGAGCCAATTCTGGGCAGGTAATAGCTACAATGGTTTCTCATAAGATCACTCCATTAGCAGTTTTGAATGTGCTATTGTGGAGATCCTCAAGTACAAAAAGAACTTCAGGGTGTCCTTTATTGTCACAGGGCCTTCCTTCTGTTGTGTGCTCTTCCAATAAAGTTGCCGGACCCCTCTAACAAGACAGCTGTGGTCATCCTTTTTCTTTAAATCATTTGAAATCAATCTTTTGCTGAACAAAAGAATAACTTGGAAATAACAACTCACTTTTTTTTTTTTAACAAGAAAAATACTATCAATTTGCTCTGTGACAAAACATAATTCAGTTGTATCTCCATTTTGCAGGAAATCTTGCTGCCCCTCCACCCATCTTATACCAACTCCGAGAACTTTCCTTCAAGGAAACAATGTTCTGCAGAGGCTACAAGAGAGTCTGCTGGTCATTCCTCTAGCTAAAGAGTTATGTTATGTTCAGCATCTTACGTGTTTTTCATGATATTCCCCCGTCTCTGGAGTGTGGAGCTGGTCCTCCCAAGATGAACCCTGGTGCCACAATATCTTACAGCTTTGACAATTGAATGATCATCACACTGCTGAGTTGAACTCAGTCTTTGGATCCTATCTTCCTCAACGCCAACTTAATTTCAGGTCAGCCCTCTCATCTCTCTATCCAGCCTCAACAGTACCAACTCCCTGGCCTTTCCTTTCGCTTTTGGGAAGTATGGTTTCATGAGGAAAAAGTTGAGACTGACAGCAGAGAAATAATTAGCTGGACCACAGCCAGGGTTTGTGGGCAAGAAAAAAGATTGCGTCCAAAGCTATTACACAGACTGTGATGCTCTAATGCTAGCTTTTACTGCTACATCTCCTACCACTGTCTGAATATCTCAGCAACATATGCATAAGGTCTCTTCCATCATTAAGGTCACTTTACATATTAACTCTCTGGACAAACCATGACTGCTAAAGCAAGGAGATCATAGACTTTGCAAACAAACTTCTTGGACTCACCCATTATTGATAGGAAACACAAGAGAATTACAAATCTACAGAAGAACACCACCATGTCAACTTTCTGCCACATCTAAAACTCTCTGGCCTTCTGTCATTTTCATTGTCCTTTTTCTCTCTGTTCAACCTTCCCCTTTTTAGGATGGTATCTTTATTTGACTAAAGATTATGCCTATTTTTAAATATCAGTTTATAACTATTTTTCTATTATTTTATCATTCTGCTAGAGTTCTTCTATTTCATTACAGTGCCCTACTACTATGAGGATCATCAGTTGTTGATGGTCTTTTCATTTCAGACCAGACATAAAGCTCAGTTTTCACAGAAGAGTCTATTTTATCTTATTATGGCCTTTGCAGTACACTAGGAACTACATAATCAGGGTGATAGTGCATTTTTCATTCATAAATTCAAGACTGAAGATGCAGAGCAAATAACACAGTAATTTTCCTTTTTCTGTGTGTACTGTAGGTCAACATGTACTACAGACAAAAGATAAAGTAGCAAAGAATTCCTTCAGACTTCAGCTAGGCACGTTGCTACAGCTGAGTAAGGAGTGCATTGATATTGCAAAAGGTAAACAAGCATAACAAAAATGTCCTAATGGGCTGGCTCTTCCAAATGCTTAGTGGAAGCCTGCATTGCTTTGGACTGTTACCATTTATTTGGCTAAGGCACCATCCCCTGAAATTTGGACAAGGATGCTCTTGTCGAACCACTGGAATTACTCACTTCGGAGTTGAGTAATGTTACACAGTATTCTTTTGGGGCCATTTATTCCAAAAGAAAAGGACCAAAAATATCTCCCTATTTCCTGCTCCTCATTAAAATCATTGACGGAGAATTACTGGTCTTGGCCCACAACAATCTGTATGAGGCCAGTATTAAAACCTGGAGGAGGGAAGAACCACCAGTAATAACTCTGCTTTTCCCATACAAAGCACGCTACACCAATAATCATTAACAGAGAGAGTGGGAGGGGAAATATGCATTATAAAGCATATCCTTTACTATGACACTGTCAAGGCTACTTCTGTACTGATTTTTACTCCTTGTCACCCTTTGGAATATCAACAGGGTTGCATCAATAGCAATTCTATGCAAAAATGTTGCTTCATGCTTGATTTTTGCTACCTGAGGGTATAATGGACTTTACTTAAATGAGTGAGCTTTCATACACTACCAAAAGTAAACCAGTTAAGTATATAAATATGTCCCAACTCTTTCCTTCTTCCTTTTGCATTTTTGAATGTAGTCTTTTTAAAGAGTTACAGACAGATCTCTGCTAAGACCATAGTAACTGCTTAAGGAATTACATTTTTTGTGATAAGAGGGGTAGGACTCACCTCCCTGAACTTTCTACTTCAGTATCCACAGTGTGGATGTTTCCCTAAACTCCCTTTGAAATCTGTGGGGAGAAATAGGAGCTATGAGAATGGCTATTCAGCTGGCTAATTCTAGGTATCTAATTTAACCTGAGATAAATCAAAGCCTGAAAGTGTCCTTTTCTTGCCACTGACTACAGTGGGATTTTACAGGGACCAGTTTAGATGTAAACATCTATGTTTGGCCAGATGGAACCCATCTGCCTCTCTTTATTTATGTGTACTGTCCAGAAGGCATCTAATTTCAAATGTTAAGCAACTAACAATAGTAACAAATTCTTTACAGAGACTATAGCAGCAACAGGCTTTTGCTTGGACACAGTGATGTGTACTGTCCCTGGTCACAAGTCTCTACACACACACAAAAAAAAAATCAAGCCTGTATGAGTTCCTGGAAAGTTAAACAAGGTTTTCCTCTTTGAATTTTCATTGATAAATGAGAACTTTGAAAGAAATCAAAATGTTTTATATTTTTTTTCACCTACATACTACCATTTAGCACATTTTTAATGGTTCAAAAAAAAAGTTACAACTGCTCTGGCAATGAACTCCATGTCATGTGCTATTCAGGAGAAAAGAGAGGATGATCACATTAGCACACAAGCTCCAAAAGCAGTCTGTGCAGGCTGAGCAGAGTTATCCCCGTTTTTAGGACAGTATGATTTTGTTAGCAAGATCAGGGATGTAACCACAGCCCCAGCTCCATGCTTACACTATGCAGCCAGCACTGCACCTGTGACTCTCAAATCTCATAAACTGCCCATATCTATCTTGACTTACTTGCCTGATTCATGAATTCTTTCGAAATCTTTCTGAGACAATTTAAGTCTTTCAACATCAAAATAGCTACTCTTCATTGGACTGAGCCACAGTGCAACTTCTCTGGCAAAACTGCTCTAACAATGAGGTTTTGTTCTGAGTGTCTTTGAGAGGTATTTATTACTTGAGGCCATACAGTCTTTTACAGGCCAGCATACGCTCTCATTGTTTTATGTGAAGAAAAAAGATTGCGCAATGCTGGGTTAGTGTAAGCTCCCTGGAAGCAAATAGAGAACTATTGTGTAATAACAGATGTTATTGTATAGCATTTTTCAACATTTACTATAGACCAGCAAATAAGGGCAGACTCTGAATGGAGACCACTGCATTAACATGCCTACAAGTCAAGGCTGTGCTTTCTTCAAGTGCTTCTTAATAAAAAGAAAAATTATATCAAATTTCTAACATGGACAACTCTGATAAAGCCACTAAATGGTAATCTAAAATATTGGCAGCCACTGAGTGGCATAAATGGGGGTAATACATAGCTGCTAATAATTTCTGAAAGTTTTAGATTAAATGAAAATAGTTTTCATTCCTTTGGCTGGCTGTGGCACTGGAATGCGGTAGAGTTGCCTCAGGGATAGCTGTGAAGGATAACATTCCCAGGACAAGGACACAGTGTCACTCATGAAGTGAAATGGCCCATACTCTGACAGCAGATGCAGGAGGATATTTGAAAGTAGGTAATATGTTTTTTAAAAAAATAAACACCCAGATTTTTTCCCCCCCATTTACTGAACACTGGATTCAGATGCCTACTCAGTTAAACTAGCTTTACAACAAGCTACAAGGAAAACCATGAGCGCTACCGCTCAACTTGCATTGAGACACAGGATGAACCTGTCTTCTGAGAACCGCGCTGCATCCTTGGAACACATAGTGATGAAGGGAGGGTTGTTTAAATAAACCAAGACACAGTCTCAACCCTCGTACTCTTATTAGTAACCCACACATCCTTTCCTTGTCCTGTTTCCACCTGCATGAACTCAAATCTTACGACATTTTTCAAAGCACCGAAAAAGAGCACAGTGTGAGCTTAAATTTCATATGTCTAAAGCAGAAATCCCCACAAAACATGCCTAGTCCTGGCTTATTTTTACTTTCTACAGCAATCAGCTTGGCACTATCTATTTACTGTGAAACAGCAGTCATAGCTGAGCTGGATTTTTTTTCTGGAGACAGCATTTGCCCATATTGAATATTTTTAAGCCTGTAGCTTCTGGTAGCACACCAATAACTCTAAATGTACTAATTTACCCTGCTTCTCAGCTTAAAATTAATCTGCTTCTGTCATGAATTTATTTACGGTTATATCAGATAACTCTAACTTGCATTTCATTCTGTTCTGTAATGTTTTTTCCCATAACCAATATATATCAGGCAGAATCAAAACAAGTTTGACAACTGTCAATATAAATTAGGATCTTCTAGTTTCCACTCCCTCCTCCTCTGTAGTTTTGATATAAATCTATCCTGTTTCACTCAAAATATGTACAGAACAGTATTCCAAACATCATCTTCTTGGTTGGTTATTTCAGACACATTTTCTTCCTCTTTTAAACCTTCAAGTTATGGGCTTTCAGGTCCTGCTCCTGCTTTAGTTCTTTGTCTTTCCACACCAGCAAAATGTCACCTGCCACCTCCACCTCATGACAATCAATTGAGGGGGCTGAAAGCCTGTAACCAACGTGGTTACCCACCCACTGTGGCCCATGCTCTGACATCAGCTGATGTGAAAGCAAAGCTGACAGTAGTGCTCTTTCCCCCAAACACTGCTCTTTCTGTCCCAAATGATCGCCACCTAGACCATCTGTTAGTCCAATTTTACCAAAATCAGCTTGAGGCTTTATTCTTGCTATCCCCGTGTGGAAGGAGCATCCACAGAGCCATATCAGGATCTTCTTGAAACTTCTTCTCTACCATAACACCTTCAAACAACATGATAATGGTTGGCCTAACAGCCAAAAATTATTATTTTCATTCTGTCAATAACAAACTCACTGCTTTCTGTGTTTGATATATTCCTCTACAGCCTCTAATACTATACTCAAGTTTCAAACTCTTCAGGTATGGGACTATCTTTCATTACATGTTTGTACAGCACTTGACACTGTTACTGACTGCCAGCCATGGGTAGCAGTTCAAGCAGAGCTTGAACAAGATCATCCAAGGAAAAAGAATATCATGTTACTCCTACACTTACATATGCTCTGTGGGACAGTTTCTCATTTCAGCCACAACAGTGTAAATCTGGAATAATTCCACTGGAAAACTGTTCTTCTGCACCAGAACATGGTGTATTGTATCTACTGTTTGCTGTTAAACATGGGGGATGACTTTTCCATTTATACATCATTTCTTTCAGCTTTAGCATTATTTCAGGCTTTGCCTGCTAGGCTAGCTATGATTCAAATGGCACCAAAATAAATATCTTCCTCCTGCCTCTCTGCCTTTTTTTTCTTATTCAACAGAGGAGAAGATGTGCTAATTAAGTCCCTTCTTTATTAAAGACAGATGCACATTTTCAGCAGTTTACTAGAAGTGTCATTTCTAAAAAAAATATGGGAAACTGCAAAAAAATCATCACTTCAAATATGCCTGCAGGAAGCAGGGATACTTCTTATCTGCTATTCAGAAGTACTTCCATAATACTAGCAGGCAATTGCTATTGGGTTTAACCTACCCCCAGACATATCCTATCCCCATAGGGCCCCATCTCAGTTTTACTTACATTCATCCCATGTCTAGGTGCATTCTTTCAAAACTGCCAGCAAATGTTGACAAGGGCTTGTGGCTAGCAGGAGTAGACGCTGGTGGCCCATGGGAGCGTGAAGCACTCAGGAGGGTTGGCTTTCAGAGCATGTGTAGCAGAAAGGAGAAGAGTGGATGTGGGTCACAATGATAAGTCTCACCTGGCAGGGACCTGGGCAGAAAGGGCAAGGGAGGGGGCTGAGAGCAGTGCAGAGGCATCTGACGGGGAGCTGGGAGGATCTGCGGTAGATGTGTTGCTTTGGAGCAGGAAGGGTCACTGGGGGTTTGGGATGAGAAGGGGAAAGTGGTGGGTTTAGAGGCAGAGACACACAGAAACCTTCTCCCTCCTCTGTTCTTATTCCACAAGTTTTGTCTTTGCTAGTAGGAAACTCCTACTGCTAGCTAACATTACTAGTCAAGTAATGTCATCAGGCGGTGATAGTACTCAGTCCTGACCGCAGCTTGAGCTGAGGATTTTCAGAGCAGTATGTTGTGTTACAGAAAAATGCATGTGAAGTGTTAGGAGTCTTCAGGTTGTTCTGAGACTCTGAGAAGTCAGGTGCCAAAGGAGTTAATGTTGACTGAAAACCATAAAGTTCCCTATAGTGCGCTTTATTTAATAAACTCAATTTGTCAACCCTGACAAAAGAAAGAATAATAATCAGGAATAAGGGATAATGTCACTGATTTTTTGAAGTTAATTTACTTCCAGACAGACAAATGTCTCCTAAAATGTCACCAATTAACTTAGATAACAAAACTAGTACCTTTTTTTCAGATTTCAAGGTATTCTGTCCAGTGGCCATGAGAGAGAGAGGAGTGTCATCCCACAAAGAAAGGCACTTTGGTAATCCTATTTGTTTATTTCTGGTAACATCCCTTTGGCAAGTCAGTAAAAAGAAAAAAACAACCAACCACAGTAATTCTTCTAAAAAAGAAGAGTAAATGATGTTTCACAGAAAACAACAAAATAATGACAACAGTTTCAATGTCTAATTAGAAATCGTAACTGTTTTGATGATATTCTAACTGAGAGAGATTTTCAGAGGCAGAGAAAGCCCCAAGGCTGCCAACAAAGCACTAGAAAGTGACTTCTGAAACCTTTAGGGATGTATTGGCACATGAATATGTTTGTGAATGTGTCTTGAATTTCCTGGTGCCAGTTATCTTCTCTGATCTGTGCAACTTTCAGTATACAAACCACACTATGAAAGCATTTTATACGTCCTATGTAACTATAAAAGTTAAAGTTTAAACTGTGTCCTCTCCAAAAAGCATGTGGAAACCTACAAAGTTGGACAAAGTATTGGCTATGGCCAAAAGTTAGAAAGAAGCTCCTAAGATCTATAAATAAGCAAAACCTGTCAGATTAGCTGAGAGGAGTAAATGCAAGTCTTTGCTGACTCAAATATTCACTCCTGCTACTAAATAGTGCTTTTATAAAGAAGCAATAAACTATATCCACTAACTGTCAATGTCTCTATTCTTGACTCCATGTTATGAAGATCACTATCTAGGAATAAACTTCCTCTAAGATAAAACAACAAGACTGTGAGCTTTGGAGACAATAGCAAGATTGTCCCCCTAGCTGAAGACACTAATCCTTAAGCATTTTAAAGAATATAGTGTATTCTTCAGATTGTACCTAACACAATTACACTTTGTTAAAAATTGGCTCCAGGTAATATGGGGGATGGAGGGATAGGTACAGTTCTAGCTTTTTTTCTTTTCTTTCAATAGACCACACGGCCACATTTTGCGCTTGGATTATGTTTGATTGTCTTCCCCAAAGCTACATGTATGTACATTAAGGGATATTTTTCCATATGGTTTTTAGGAAGCTTGGTACAGTTAAATATATTTTCATTAAATTAGTGACTCTGATGTAGTTAGCTGACATTAGATTATTCCAGTTTACGCAAATGAATTAAGACAATATAAATCTAAGCTATATATCAAGAATATAAAAAGAAAAAAAATCATGTTAGAATAACTACTTTTGCCAGTAATGCAGCTGGCAATACAGCTGTGACTTTGCAGAAAATAACTTTTATCTCCAGTCTTCTTATGTAGAGCAACAATTAAGTAAAATAGAACCATATGGTATTACTGATGGGAAGGGTTTCTTTGAAATATTTTTACTTAAAAAAAAAGAAAGAATATGAAAGTGTGTCTTTATACGCACTGGTTCCACTAGATCAATGTCAAAAAGTGAAGGGGACAATACAGCAGTCTGAGACTGATAAAACATAATTGGCTCTGCTCTGCCTGTGGCACGTGCAGAACTTATGCTGTTGCGTAGTTTGAGCTACTTACATAATGCGACATGTCTAACTGCTTCCAGCTCCAGCTTTGTCACATACACTGGTGCTTCCTGCTTGCGAGCTACCCTCTGTACAGCACACTGGGCACATCTATCTACTCCACAGCCACAAAGTCAGGCTGGGCTGCAGCTCTGCTGATGCTAAACTGCTCATGGAAAGCAAGTGTGGATGCTCTGGAGAGAGTGGCCTGCAGCTTTTGGAGGGCAGGGTGCATTCAGCCTATCTGAGCCGCTCTGTGAAACCTGGAAGATGCATGTGCTCTAGGTCAGGTGCTGATGATCACTGTCATGCAAAAACTTTCAGCTCTTCAGGTATCTGCACACCATGGGTGGCACCCCCTGTGTTGCCTAAACACAGTTCTTCAAATAAGTTGGACTCCACCTTCACTGCATGACAGTCAAAACCTGCATGACATCCGTATGATGCATCTGTACCGTAGATGCATGGTACAGAACAGCAGGTGACATCTCACATCCACACAGCACGGACGTACCTGTCACATTAGAAAGATGGCATGGTGGAGTGTAATTTGTATGAGGCACATCTAATCCCATGGTGAAGTAAACATCTTCAGCATACCCAGTAACCAAATTCAGTGGTGAATATGAAGGGTGTTCTATACTGGTAAACTCTCACAAAAAGTGTTTTGCTCTAAGGGTAGCAGAAAGCAAAAGGCAGGTGTGACTGAAAACAGTGGCTGTCAGTATGAAGAAATTTTCTAAATTTTCTAATTTCTAAACTTTCTAATTTATAATTCCCATATTAGCAAAAATTTCAAAAAAGAACTCTCTTTTCTCCATTTTTATCAAAGCAATGATTACCTCTGCAATGGCAATTTGCAATGTAACATATATCAATTAATTCAGCGTTAGAGGACACTGATATTAGCAAATTTTGAGGGCTTGTTCATATGTGCAAGTGAGTTTGATATACGTCCTGTACAGATATTAGCTTTCCAGGAGCAAGAGGAGTTTGTGTTGCAGCGAGAGTGTTTTGGCACAAGGTGCGATTCATCCGTTTCTGCCCTCTGAAATGGTGTAACAAAAATCAGTGTGAAGAACAAGTAAGTGAAATAACTCTCCTTGCAGCCGTCCATGTTGTGAAGTCTCTACAAAGCTGGCTGGCGGGCTATAAGTATTTGCTCGCGTAATGGGTCTGTCAGATTTGAGAATATCATGTGGGTCTGAGACAATCATTGAAGGGCTTTGGTTCTTGTCAACTTGTGACTTACACAACCCTGTTCCCATATGTTTTGCATTATTTGAAAGAAAGCTGGATCCATTTTACTTCAGATGAATTCTAAAAAAGATAAACATGTATAAATCTGAGAAAGAAAAATAATTTGGTATTTTGTCTTGCAAGACTGGCCTCCTGGGATGGGGAGAAAGGCATCTCCCCCAACAGGAGCAGTGCTGGCGTGGGCTAAAGATTATACTCTAAATGCCACCATGGTACGTAAAATTGTGGTGATGCAAACTTGCCCTCTCAGTCCAGCCTGGGAGTTAGGTTTTGTCTCATTTTCAGTTATGAGAAAACTCCTGGATCGGCTCTTATTTTCTCTCTTCTCTGTGTCTCAGCCTTGTCAAGGCCCGTATAAGTTTTCAGCATATGGAAATATTCCCTCTTTCACCCTGACCAAAGCTTCATGGCAAATCAGGAAGCGTGTAGGCCTCTTCAGAGCACAGAAAGCCAGCTTTCTGTAAAATATCCACTCTGATTTTAAATTAATGCAAAAAAACGTGTTTGCAGTGTTCTGTGAGGAAAATCTAACCGCCAAAGTGCGTCAGAATTTAAAATTGCACTGGGATATTTGTGGGTTTTTTTCTTTTCCAGAAGGGCTCTATAGCCAAGGAAACCAATAACATTTTGCTGGAATAAGTTTGTTTGTTTTGAACTGGGCTGACTCAAACAGTAAACTTCACAACTTTGTTTTTTCTTAATTGTGTTGCACATGTTTTGCCAAATGTTCTTGCTGATAATCAAAGCAGCGGTCACCCCCCGGAGGCTGCTGGGAGACGGGTTTCAGTTGCAGCTCTGTAGATGCTCAACCAAAGTGTTTGGTTAAACATAAGAGAGCAAATCTGAAGCTGAAATCTTTGCCTATCAGAAGCAGGTGCCACTTGATTTCAAACAGTCTGCTCCCAAACTCCAATCCTTGCATGGCTGGGGCCCTGCAATGAGGCGATGTGGTGCAGATGAGGTCAATGAGAGCTATGCTTACAGGACAGAAATGCAGGCATTTACCATCTTATTTGAAAAGATGGCTGAAACCTTTCTAGCTGCAATTGGACAGTTTCTTTTTTGTTTGCTGGGAAGAGGCTGGGGAGAGATCTTGCTAGTTTGCTTTTAGTTTTACAATTAAAATTATTTCAGTATAGCTTGCTCAAACCGTAAAGGTGGCATTATTACCTGGGAACTCTTAGCTATAGTGGGTCAAAAAAGAAAATTGCAACAGGAAAAAAATGGATTCTGGTTCCAAGAAACACCTGAATATTTCACTGCTTGTTTCACCCTGAATTCAGCATGAAAAGTTAAAATATTGAAATTGTTCTCCAAGGGAAAGGCTCCAACTAATTGTGAGTCACTAATTGATCAATAATATCTTTTGATATACTTTTTTGAAAAATACATTGACATCTCTGAATCTCAATGCTTCTGTTTGGTTTATTGAACAGAGAGGTATGCCTGGTATTCAAAATCAGTTCCACGTTAACTGTATTGCTCCCATAACCTTATTGATCTATGCAAGCTTCATTACTTAAAAAAAAATCTCTGTTTTTTCCACATGGATCAGACTTCTTGGCCACAGTATGTTTCCTGTAATGTATTATCAGCTTTATCAAAGTGAGACCTTAAACATTTCATTTTAAATCTGAAGGTTTTGTGTCAAGCCAACAAACTAGTAATGCCAAAACGCAAGAAAGTCTGGGTTGGACTGACCTGAAGCAAAATTTTGAGCTTCGGTTTTCCCAATGGAAAATAATTTTTTTTCAGTAACATTGACATTTACTTATGTAAAAGTGAACAGTACACTGACAAAAATGGCTCATAAGCTCTCATCTAAACCGTGTGTATGAACTACCCAGGCACTAGATTTAGTGTGTTAGACTGGTTATTTCCCTCTGGATATTTGGGGGGGGGGGGGGTATGTAGATATATGTATTCATACTCATTTATAACATACGTATATAGCAATTCTTGTGATGCTTTTTCTAGTTATTTAAGGTTAAATCACATCGGAGATAAAAAGGCCATGTGTGTCCTTCTAAGAGTACGGGTGAATAAAACCAAGATTTTCTCATTATTCTGAAACGAGAAACTCCACCAAAATTTTGTTGAATAATTTATCATGCTGACATTACCATTTCTGAAATGTTGTATTTTCATTAGAGACTTTTAAAACCAGGTTTTATCTCTCTCTTGGTAGCAAAAGACACTCCGAAACTAGTGAATGTATGTTAGAAAATGTTTACTTGAACTTTCTAAAACAAACTGTTCATCTTGGGTGTAACAGAAATGCTCTCTACTGTTCCCATGTCACTCTCCAGCAACTGGCCAACCAAAACACCTACTTACAAAGATGAACTATACCATTGCAAGCTCCTTGGCTACTCTACCATTGTATTTCAGTCGATAAATTTGCATTTAGCGCTTAATTTGTTCAGTATGCCTTACTAATTTGGCAATATTTATTTTGGCATGTAAAATAGAAGGCAGCTGCTTTAAATGTCCTGCTAAATTCTTTGTTTTGTTTTGAGAGGTTTCTTTTTTCCTTTTTCTTTTTTTTTTCACCCTTTTCTTTTTCCTTCATGAAAGGATCTACGATATAAAAAAGCTCCAGTGTCGTGGACAGGGCTGAGTTTCCTGTTTATGAGTCACCATAAATATGAAAGGTGCTGGTTGACATTTCTCAGCTGAGGGATTCGACACAACTCTGTGTTGAGAGCAAATCCCCAAGCAGGGTGGTCTTGCATTGACTTGTCGACCTTGTACATTGTTGAACGGAATCACTTTTAAAGAACAGTAGTTAAAGGAAAAGTCAGCTTCTCTAGCAGCTCTTCTTACTGTTACTCTATTTAGAAAAGTGTGTTATTGTATCTTTGCTGTGTAGGAGTGATTGTTGAATCATGTTTTTTAAAGAGAGAGCAATTAGCAGCATACACTTGGATTTATTCCTCATTTGCAGAGCCCTTAATTTCCCTCATTTCCTAGTGTTTTTATGTTCCTTCTCAAAACTCAAGTAGCCAAAGCATTGTGTAACTGTTGCTAATGGACAACCAAGGTAAACACAAGTAAAATTTTTAGTGTATTTTGTGCTCACATCTGTCTGGTGTGTCTCTCAGCCACACCAGTTCTTTCATTACATGGATTTCTTTAGACAATTAATTACAGGTGCAAAAATGAAAATTTAGATATGGTTAATGTCTGCTGAAAACATGGAAGCTAGATAGAGGAGGTGTATATAAAGTGTATACATGGAGGTTTGTGCTAAGATATGACTGAGTCATAAATAAGTGTAAGTAAATGAATGCGTCACTGGTAAGAGCGTCACTCAACCTGCCGGCTCTCCAGGCTGTGTAAGATACAAATTACCTGCGAGTGAGTTTTCTATCTAAACCCTAGTGTTCTTGGTTTTAGCCTTAAATAGCCCTGGGGCAGTCCCCTTTGTGGCAGCATGATGCTGCAATACATCAGTAATGAAATCAGCAGCAGGTATAAAACATACAAGAATATATACGGGAGGACACAAATTATGAGATATTTCCAGTAAGCTCTGAGCAATACACTGTTTCTTGTGTATTTTATTTAACACACGCATTAAAGGGAATGTTTCATGTCCGTGCCCACAGCAGTAAGAAAAAGATACTTACAGGACTTCAACATTCCTTGGTTTTATTCTACATGTTCAAGAAAAAAAAATGTATTTTTGGTCCATAATACTTTAAAGGTATGCACCTCTCAATAATAATATAGACTGGAGAATGGAAAATTAAGAAGGTGGAATAAGAAGGAGGAAGAGGTGGAAAGAAGTATTTGTGTAAAAGAAGATGACAGAGGAGATCAGACAGACAGGAATGTGCAGAAAGCTAGATTGGAGTAATCACTGGCAATGGCTAGCAACAGTCATAGCTAACTTTTCTAGGTTCTGAAGTCTAACTTTATTGCCCTCTTTAAAATTTGATGATGGTAAAATACACATAGATAAAAAATGCATAACTACTGTCTGTCAGTAAAGGTGCAAGTTTTCTGCATTTAATTACTAGTAGTATTGGAAGAGCTACTTTTTATTTTCCTTTTCCTCTTTTTTTTTCCTAGATTATGTCAGCTAGCATATGCAGGTGATATTCCACAGAACCAAGGCTCTGCTTCTCACTTAGCCAATGTCTGGCTGAATAGCTCAAGCACCAAAATATTATAAACTTCCTCCTGATCTTACCTTTCTTACTTGCACTTGTACTTTAGATAAACATGGTAAATTTACATTGCTGAGTAAGAAATAAGAAAAAAAATGTAAAACTGTTTTGGGTGTTCATTTGATATGTATAACTTTTGTAAGTAAATGCATTAAGAACATGGAAATAGCGTGATACTACGCATGAAATCCTCACTGCTATCATAAATCCATTCTAGTGGGTGATACATGAACGGTCATCCAAACAGATTACAAACTATAAGCATTCATAGGACAGTTTTCTTGCAAGTAAAGTTATCTTTCTGGATAAATGTTCACAGAGTTGGGACACATGATTTGAATGTTTTCTGGAGTGGGAGGAAGGAGAGAAAGTACATTATTTCGTTCCCTTTTTTGTTTTCTTGTGTTCCCTAATAAGTCAGTTCTCCTATTCACTGTTACATATGTTTGTTTATACCGCCCTAAATTAAATTATTTTAAAAATACTACATCAAGAATTCAGCAACATCAAGGATTCATTCCTCCTCTCATGTAATTGAAAATAAATACTCAGTGAAATGGTGCCAGGGTCAAATAGCTTGACTGCCAACATCTGCCCATGTCAAGACAAAACATCCCAGGATACTTTCACATTTTAAAAGAGGTAATCTGTTTTTCTTTCCCAGCTTTGGCCCAAGTCTTTCTTTGATTTCTAAGGCCTGAGTAAGTGGGTAATAGTTTTACACAAACCCCTGCTATATATTCACAGCAAAGGAGAAAACATGCTATTCAAACAACAAAAGACTTCCAAAAGGACATAGTTGACCCCACTCTATTTTGGGGATCTAAACTGCTGCTCACATTCTTGCTCTGCACCATGAGATGCAGTATACATACTATAGTGTAAATAAATAAGAGGAAAAAAGTTGAAATGCAGTTTGCGTGGAAGCCCCTTGGTTTATGTAGGCTTATTATGCTGCAAAATGTATATTTTATTTCTCATATTAGTTATTCTAGCTTTCATATATTCTCTGATTATGTCCTTCTAGCTAAACATATAGTAAGAGATATTTTAAAGGGAAATCATAATTAAATATTGCCGGCTTGTAATCTGAATCTAGCATTCTTTGGTTTCAAATATCTGCTATCTAAAGAGAACATATTTTGTTCACCAGTCATTTTATTCCTTATAATTAAACACTATATTAAATAATTCCAGGTAGGAGAAAAGTCAGATTCCAATCAACTCTGAAATATCCTGTCAATAAAAATAATTTCATATAATTTATTTGTATTCTATGTTTTATTGGCCAAATTGTGACTCTTGTCAAATAAGAGTAAAATTTCTCTTAACTGTGGAGTATTTCCTAGTTCAAGTTTTTTACAATTGTTATCAACTGCTGAATTGAGCAGAAATGTAACAGGGATAGGATCCTGCAAATATTTCAGATAAATTATTCAGAGTAGTTTCTGATAGCACAATTCTAAAGAAATAGAAAATACATTTCTTTTGATGGTCTGACAATGATAACATGTAGCTCTGAATCCCTGCATGCTCTATTGATATGACCCATAAAAGGCCCATGGTTCCATCTCTTGTTTGTATTCTTCATTTTATTATCATTCTCTCTCTAAGGTCAGCAGTACTGGTCTCACAGAGACCATTAGCATGCTTTTGCTTATTTAATTCACTAACTGCTGAAGTGTATGCTGCTTTTAGTGGCACTCATACAACTCCAAGCACTGAAAGGTTTGGTTTCATGTACTTGAACTCAAGTGACACAAATATTTCAGTGGTGAATCAATACTGGGAAAGGATGGTCAGTAAGGTAGGGAGTGTTTATAGAAGATGTTTCATCACTACTAGTAAAACATGTCTTATTGTTAGTTCAGGAGGTGCTGGTATTTAGCTCTTTGAAGGAGGCTTCTGACAAGCCAACAACTTTCAGCCTGCTAGTAAAATAAAATTTTAAAAATCGCACACGGTTAGAAATGTGGCTTTTTGCAAAATATCTGTGGATTAACCATTTAGGAATTCTAGTTTCCATAAAAAAGAGATTTCTACTGTTCCCTCATCATAAGTGACATTGACTATATGGAAACATTGATCATAAAGTACATTTGACTATTTCAGTTGACCTGATTATAAATTAATATTTGATCTTTCCCTACAAAAGCCATGCTGTAACATTTTTAGGAGCACCTGGAAGTTGACAGTTGTCTCACATGCTAATCCTAACTGGAACAGGAACAGCATTCCTGTTCACCTGCTCCAAAAACAGGCTCCTAACGCTACATTAAAAACTGAAATGCCAGCAGCTGTTAAGGCAGTTCTGATTCAGAAACGGCATTTGAGGGAATTTATCCTGCTCTACAATAGCCATTTCCCTACCATATAAAAAATCCATTTAAATAATTCCATACCAAAGACAATTATCTGCTTTTTGCAACACTTCTTCAACATAAGATGACCTCTTTTATTTACTGAGAGTAGATAGATAAAAAGAAGGAAAACAATGCTATAAAATGTTTCTGTACTTTAGTGTTGTACCTGGATTGAATGAATTAGGCTGAGAGGCAAATGAAAAGCTATTTTTGGTTTCCTGTTAACACCACGAGTGCTTCTGAGGAACTGAAGCCCTTGGAGCACACTTGTGGCTAATCTTGGGTAATATAGCTGGCAGAGGGACCAAAAGAAGATTACAGTTATAAAAACACAAGGAGGCCTTTGCCAAGAAATGCAAACAAAAAGGAAATATTTTAAGAAAATAAACAAAGCTACTGAGTAAAACATACACAGAGAGGAAAAAGGAACAAAAGAACATTTGAGTCTTGATGTCTTAACATTTTGTGGCAACATATGTGATAGTCCAGCCAGAGTGTGTGAAAGAATGTTACAGCTGTGTAAGCTATGAGATATCCACACACGCCTTGAGATCAGCAAGCCATCAGGAAAGCCCACCTAGTTTGCCAGCTTTGCAGGTCTTCTCTGATTCTACTAAAAATAATAAGTTCCATCCAGGCCCGTCCATGTGATTGCACAAGCTACACAGTGAGTCAAGGGGCTGTTTGCAAAGGCTGCTTTAAATAGAAACCCCTATTCCTTTTCCAAGGTGCAATGGTTTATAGCAATTTCCTGAGGCTATAAAATATGTATTTTAAAAGAAGACAGTCTTCTTCTGTTCCACCTAGCCTGTGCTACTCTAGTCTTACTGTGGCTATCTGCCAAGGACCAGCAAGTGGCTATTGGAAACAGAAGGCTATCACAAATATTCAGTCAATTGTACAGCAGGCCACGGCAGGTGGATAGTGTTATATAGTGCACTAAGGGAAGAACGAGATCAGCAAATATTATGGCCAAAAAGAAATACACTCGAGTGAGAATCCTCACATGCCAAATTCTCCATTCATCCCCATGGTTATGACTTCCAGGCCATGGCTATACCATCAGAGAACTTGATCTGGAGCCCAATCTCAGATCGTACACGTTGCTTAGACACTGCTTTATGCTGTGGCATCTATTTAGAGCAAGCCATCTGCTCCCCTCTCCCAAACTCACTCCAGCTCTGGCCCTGCAGACACAACTGCCTCCAGCTCGTTGTCTCAGCCTTCATTAGCATAGGCTTGACCTCAGCTGCCCAAGGAACTGTACAGCATCCACATCACTGTGGCGCAAACTCAAAGTTTGCATTTTTTCTCTAGAAACTTATAAAAAGGCACCTGCCTTTAAAGCTGAATTAAGCTAGTTGAAGATCCAGGATCAGTATCTTAATCTTTCATTTCTCCAGGCTATATGCTGTAGGATATCAAGACAGGATAGAAGATTGAATGAAAACAGACTGTGGAATTAAAAGACAAAATATTCCTGTAGCTGCTGTTTGCTTTAATTGTATGAGTATAAGGAATATCATAGAAGCTTCTTCTTAGTGTTTTACAAGAAGGTTTGCATTTTTTTTCTATTTGTCATTTTTGCAGTAATTTGTGAAGAGATTCCATTATATTTTACACAATTTCAGCTGACTTTTTTTCAAAGTAACTCAAATATGGTTTAAGTTCCTACTTGCTCTAGACTTTAGAGTTCTGAAAAATTATCTGCTGTCACTATCTTGTACAAAATATCTTATTGCTCTGATGTAGCAGAGGTCCTCCAGAGTTATCAAAAGAACTTTGCTGAGGAAGTGCATTATCAAAATCTTTGTAGTACAGCCAAAGAAAATGAGACAAAGAGAAGAAAAGCAACTTTTTGTATATTCATATCCTATCCTTTATTCTTGCACTCTTTCTAAACTACATTGGAACAGGCTGCCCAGGGAAGTGGTGGAGTCCCCATCCCTGGAGGTATTTAAAAGATGAGTAGATGAGGCACTTAGGGACATGGTTTAGTGGGCATGGTGGTGTTGGGCCGACGGTTGGACTCGATGACCTCAGAGGTCTTTTCCAACCTCAATGATTCTATGATTCTATAAATGAAGTTTTGTGACATAAATGTAGGAGAAAATTGGTGTCTGGAGAGGAGCTGTTAATATATGAGTAGATCAGCACTAGTGTGTTTTTAGCTTTAAGTGAACGTGCCCTTAATAGTCCATTTTTTAAAATTGCACAGACTGAATATCAAATTTTAAATACACAATACTTAAAACAAACCTGGCAAATAGCTAGAAGAACTGAGAATACAGAAGGGTGTGAAAGATCTGGGACTCAGGAGACCTGTTTCTCTGTCACGCATTTCTCATATGACAGTCACAGACATCTTTAGCTATGTTCATTTAGTTTGAATTTTTTTCACAAAAACATTCATTTTAGTCTAGATTTATAATAAATTTACTATTATGCAAAGTTGAAGTATGCAATATTTCTTCACTGCCAGAGAGTGGAAGGTTAAGGCTGGATTTTCTGTTTTACTAGAGACTTCCCATTGAGGAATTATTTTGCTCACGATGGTTTTTTTCCTGAAAATGAGGTGTCCTGGTTTCGGTTGGGATGAAGTTAATTTTCTTCCACTGTGTTGTGCTCAGTTGCTGGCTGAGGTTAAACCACGACATGAGGGTAACAAAACTCCTCTTCCTCACAAGGAGAATAAAAATATTGAAACACTGTGAAACACTAAACTTAGATGACAATGAGAAGCTTAAAAAATTCATATTTCAGTTTAATTTCTTCTTGTTTGTCATTACTTTGAATGTATGGGGAGGTTTACCTTATGCAAGAGTGAGATTCAGCTGCCTAAACACAAGCAACTAGTAGCACTTAAGATGTCCAAGCTCTTTGTAGATATCCAACATATGTGACATATGCCAAGGCTGGCAGATACGTTGCAGAGCTTTTAAAGTATTTGTACCCTTCTGGAGTGACAGCCTTGCAGGTTATCACAGGGCATCTCAAATGGTGTCAGATGCAATCCCACTCTCCACAAGCGATAACAGGCCCTTAAGCACCTAACTCGTCTATAGACTCTTACATGGCGGCATCTTAGCCTCAAACTGAATCTTGCCCTGGGTAACTTTTTGAGCCCTGTGAAACTACTCCTATTACTGACAACGGGGTCCGTATGCTTAAGCATATGAAGGCCTGGAGTTTTAAAACTTTAGCCTGCAGGAGAAAGGATGGTCATATCTATCCACATACACACATACAAAATTTACACAAACTGACCTTGCTCTGAAGTTGGTGTTGTAATAAAAAAGTAGTCAGTATGTTGGAAAAGAGGTTGAATTAATGCAACAGGTATTAATTCATAAGTCCGTATATTTTACAACCAAGAGGAACACTTATTAACATCTACTGTAGTGATTTTGGATTAATTTTTGCTGTTGATGTGTGCAGCTACAGCAAAACTACAAAGGTCTACAAACATCAGTAGGTGTATTTCAAATTTCACTAATGGCTGAGGACAAATATTTTACATGTGGTCCTTAAGACTTGCTGATATAATTTCATTTAGCATTGTGCACAACACAGGCCCAAAAATTCAGTTCTTTTCCAGTTCATAATTTCTATTTTAGACACAGTACATCTTTTGAACAGACAATTCTTAATTTAACAAATTTCAAATGGTAGGACAATCCCTCACATCTTTATGCAAATTGTACCAGTTTAATGACTCTCACTGTCAAAAATGTGTGTTAAATTTCTAGTGGGAACTTGTTAAGTTCAGCATACAAAATGCTCAATAAGTTGTTCCTTATTAGAAATCAGAGTCTTTGCAAACACTTCACACTCGTAGCCCTCACTTTTCTCTACTTAATTGTTTCAGCTTCTTCAGTGTCATTAAAAAACATGTTTTCCAAACCTTGAATGTTTCTGACCTTACTTTTACAGACTCTTTCCAGTTTGCTGACAAGCCTTTAAACTGCAGGTAGTAGGAACTTGATTCATTTGCTTGTTTCTAGTATTCCTATAGAAGCTTTACCTATCACGCCTGGCCTCCAGCTGCAGTTCCAGAAGGAAAGAAGTCTCCTTTAGATCTGGGGCTACATCTGCTACTCCTGTATGGACATCTCGGATGCAGTAGGCATTAGTGGCTCAAAAGGCATGAGGTGCCTTTTTATAGGCAACTGACCCAAGCCCAAGAAATATTAAAAGCTTTGCAAATACTACTTGCAAAATTAGCATAATATGCCACATCTGTATTATGTGTGTCACATGTCTGAAAACAGCACTTGCTTCCCATCTGTAGCTGAACAAGGGCTAGACTGGCTACCTGTAATGACCAAAAGGTTCTGCTTCTGTAAGTACCTTCTGAAATAGACTCCCTTTTTTTACAGCTAGGATTCTCTTTCCGTTGTTTTGATAGCTCAACTTATTTCAATAGGAAATTATCTAAGACTCTTACTTGGAAGATAAAAGGTCTATCGCTACTGTTTACTTACTTTTCTGCTAATATTTGTGGCACCCAAAGCTTTCATTGCCAACAAATACAGGTTTTTTTCTCAGTTGCTTCTATCTTGCTTCATTTCAGGATGACTATTTCTTGCCCTGTCCTAAGTAGACAAGGAGAACAAATTATTGCCGAATTCTTTGCAGCATAATTGTACATATTTGAACATTGTTATCATGTATCCCTTCAGTCTTCTCTTCTCTAGACTAAACAAACCCTCTACTCTCAATCTCTCCTCAGAGGCCATATTTTCTAGACCTCTGATCTCTGTGTTGGACACTCTCTAATGGCTAAATGTTCTTCCTGATGTGTGGGTTCCCAAAACTCATGAAAGCTTTAGAAAAGGCTTAACAGTGTTGAGTAAAGGGATTACAAGTCTTACACTGAACTTATGTGTACTCTTTATATATGATGCTTGCTTTTTTTCAGAAGACTATGACATCATGTTCCCAGCATCTCCTACTGGAGATGGCCAAAAAGAGACTGTAAAAGTATTTTAAGATGGAGTAAAATGCTAGCTGAGAATTTTTATTAGTGTTTGGCACTAGTATGCAGTTGAATCATGTACAAGACCATGAGCACTTCTCCTAGAATTGGAGTTATATTTTCATGACATTCTGGTTTTTTGTCAAAATAAAATCATCTTCAAGAAAAAAATAAAAAGCAGAAGCAGTAACAGGGTTCAGTAAGACTGAAAAAGTATTTTACACCACAACTATAATTATTCTAAGTGAAATGTCCTAAATATCAAATAAACAATTTTGTATGTTTTTTCCTGAAAGTAATTTAACAAAAAAATTTCCCCATGCCAGAGATAAGTATATTTGCATATCTCATATTGAATGTCAACAGGATTTTTGTTTTAATATAGTACTAAAACCTTGCATGTGGAAAAAAAAATTTATTTTTATATGATATTAATTTAAGAAACACTCTGCCTCTGAACACATTTAGGTGATTGCAATAACTTTCATCTTGAATGAAATTAAGAAATAAATTTACTTCTCAAATATCTTTTTTTTTTTCTAAAAAAAGGAAATTGGCACATGAAGAAAGGGAAATTTCCTGTGGAATGAAAGGTGACTCATTCATTTACTCTATATGTGTTCAGTTGTTATTTAGACCATTGTGCAGAACTGAAATATAGCAACATTTCTACTGATGTGTGTTGTAAACTTTTCTCTCTGACACGTATAGTACATCATTCTTTATTCTTATTTAACTGCAGATTACTTTAACCTTAATCTGTTCACATAGAATAAATACAATAGAATTTGACTCAGTACATCTTTCCACAACTCTTTTAATGTGAAATGGCAAACTTAGCCCAGCACCCCTCATCCTTGTCCTTCAGACACTGATATGTATGGCTAACTATGTCTATATGAGTGGTCCCACTAACTTCAGACAGGACTTTCAGACACTCTGAAGTCACTTAACTCAATCCTTCCTGTCACTGGGAAGCATTATGGATCTGACAGGAAGGACCAAGGGCTCAACCTGCTACGCACTGAACACTTTCTGGTCAAGCAGAAAATAGGGGAAGGTTGTGTTTCTTGCTGTGCCAGCTGAGTCTCAAACTCTCAGTTGGGGTCACTGTTCTGGGTGTAGAAATTCCAGCACCCAGCAGTCTGTATTAAAGCACAAGAAAGCAACAAGAGTAACATAAGCATGTGTTTTGCTTTAGCTTTTAGACACTTAATGCAAACTGTGCCATTAATAAGCAATGATTTCTCATTTCTTAAAATCATAGCATTCATAAATGTGTTGCTTCCCCTGAATTTTTAGAAATCAAATTAGAAATGATGTTACAACTTGTCTGAGTTCAACAGCAGATGAACCTGAATTAAGGCATCTCTTAACACATTAAAGAGATGATTACAATAGCAGATAAGACACAGTCTCTGGAGCAGAAAAGGCATTGGACTTTTGAGGTTCTATCCACTTAATTATAAAGTAATTATACTTGCAAGTATGAATGGATTACAAACCACCATTCCTGTAAGTAAATTTAAACAGTACCCTTGATCTCTATCAGTAAGTCTTTTTCTGTTAACTAATAACACATTGCAGCCAAACTTTTCACTGCCATCTGTTCAAATGGAAACATGTGGTATTAGAGTTCTAATACTGTGCCCTTGGTAAAGATATACCTTAGAGATTTCTTTTGGAAAACTTCATAGTTAACAAACAATTTGCGGGCAGTTAATTTGCTCCCTTGCTGGGGTTTGCATTCCCACGTGTGAAATGTGCTATTCTGATGGTAATGTTAAATTAAATGAATGTACACAGGATCATATTTACATAATATGGATTGTATTTACTCTGTGGGAAACTTTACTGTCCTGCAAAAGATCATTATTGAACAGAACACACAGTATTTGAATTTATTTTTGTTGTTCTTGAGCTCTTCCTGTAGTATAAAGTAGTAGAACGAAACGTCCTCTTCTTGCACCAGTTCAAGCCTTATTACATCGTAGAAATGAAAAACACCTTCAATACATGCAAACACACATGGAGCCACACACACTCATCTTGCAGCACAAATTCTCAGGGGGCTTTGCTGATTGAAAAAGCATAATGTATTCACACTATAAACACATTTCCTTTTGTTTTTTCTTTTCCCTAACAATCGCAAAACAAACTATTTTGAGAACATCTTCAAAAAGTAATGCCAGATTGTGAGGCACGTATGGTGAACAGTGTGTTTCCTCATGCAGTAAAGTTCTTCTCCTGTAAGTATTGTCATCACAATTTTACTAATTATCTTAGGAGTTGAATACATAGAGCAATACATATCTTTTGTGATCAAAGGTTATCAGTAGTAAAAGTTATTCATTTTGGAATCATACAGCTTAGTGAAGGTGTTTGACAAAAGAAAATGAAGATCAAACGATGACCACAAGCATTTTGTAAACACTGCTAAATGCTTGCTTTAATAGCAAGGAAAAATGTTGTTCTTCAAGCCCTGAGATTTAGAAATTAATTCAGCAGATCACCTGACCACTATCAAGCTAGTAGTTCAAGAAATGGAGAAAATATTAAAAAGTAATTAAAAACTTTTGTGGGTTAAAGCCCACAAAATAAGTGCCACAACTGCAGTTAGAGTTCTCAAGTTCTTGCCTTCCAGACCTACTTCATGTATATGAGGCTATGCAGCCCTTTCTTTTATGTCAAATGTTTGGGTCCAGCCCTGCACCTACCAAAACATGTGAGCATTCATGCTGGGCAGGTCAAGGGAGACTCAAAGCAGCATCCTGCCTGCACCCCTGGATGAAGACTATTGATAGCAGGGGAAACTGAGGGAAGGAGTATAAGCGGACCAGCCTGCAGCAGTATTTCTTTTGTTACATCTTAATTGCATTTTCCAGCAATCAACAGCTTAGAGGCTTCCAGAGAGGAAGGTCTGTGGCCGTGTTTCCAAATCTAATTCTTCCAAGATTTTTAAATAGTTTTTAAACCCCTCTATACTTTTTATTTATCTGTACTATTTCTATGCAGAAATTAATTCCATGGCTTAAATATACGTTACAAGGCAAAGTGTTTCTTTGGCAGCCTTTATTCCAAGTTCATGATGTGAAAGCAAGACATATTCTTATTTGCCATCACTTGTAACTTTCTGATAGAAAACTCCCATACGTTATGTTTTCAGAAGAATATTAACAGTTTTTCAGTCTCTCATAGCCTTCCTTTTATAATACTGCAACTCTGTGGGGTGGCAGGATTTCTACCCACACAGATTATATGGGACTCCCTTCTCTAACGAAGCACCGCTCATTACCTTGCCACTTCCTTGCAGGCTCCTTCCTGGGCCCCTCTATGTTTGCCCATGCAGTTGTGCTTCCTTCATGCTTGGCAGCTACTCTCTCAGCTGTCTTCACGGAAATACTTCTCGTTTTGTGTAAATTAGGAAGTGAAGAAGAAGTATAGCACCATTGGTGTGCAACCTTGCATCTTAAAGATAGTGTAACATTCACTGAAATTAAAATGTTACTGGGAACACATTTTTCTTAATATAAAGGGTGTGGTTTGGGGAGTTTACATGAGAACAGACAGAGAATCTTTTTGTTAACTCAAGTTTTCTTCATTAAAGAAATATCCTGATAAATGCATAAAATGTAAAGATTTACGAAGAATTTAACTGAAAACTGCCTTTAGTGAATACCATTTCTGCAACTTTTCTACATAAGGTTTTCTTGTTTTGCTTTTAAGTGATATCATTGACATTTACAAACAGAACTTTCCAGCAAAAGTAACAGTTGAAAAAGCCACATATTTCTCAAAGCCGAGCTGACCTAACACAATGTTAGATTGAAGTTACATTTACATGACATGCTGTTTTGTTTGTTTTCAGTGGGGTTACCATCTTATAACAACATTTGGAAATGATAAAAGGATAAAGTGAGGACCCCCTGTCTGTTTATACTAACGCTGTATATTCATAAACAGGAATGAATCAGTGAGTACAAATCCCCTTAATTGTTTTATGGTTTTATTTATTTTTACTACATTTTATGTATCCCAATGAGAAGCACTAGGTTATTAATCATGTAGTAAGCCATATTATGTATTAACAGAACTGTATGCAAAAAACCTCTTTCCAGTTTGCTTGGCTGCCAAAGAGATTACACTAAATGATCTACAAAATAACTCCACCCAGAGTATTTATTATAAATGGGCTAATATCACAAGTGTACGAAGTATTTATGGTATTTTCTAAAGTCATTTGTCATCATATGGAATATATAACAAATAATGAAGATCAGAAATATTCCTGAGATCTCAAAACCCTGCAATTCTGGCACTATTCTTAGCACAATTTCTTAGCTGAAAACTTAAATCAGCCTCTGGGGCCTTCAAGAATTATACTGGTATATAACCTTTTTCAGGAGACTGTGGGAAGGGGATCATAATGTATGTCAGAAACTCTACACTGTCTTTGTGAGCAATATTCAGTTAGGTGAAGAATCCGTACAGGCTAAGAATAAAATTTAGTCTGAGATAGAATACACCGACAATCCTCTGTGCGTGAGATGCAGATAGAGTGGTGATAATTATATGTGTACTAGAAATGCAGTGGATTTAGGTAAACCTTAAGACATGAGAACAGCAGTTTTTCGTTCATTAAGCTCAATATCCTGACATTGCCCGTATAGGAATTTACACTGTTTTATTTGAAGCAATTAAATATAATGTAATAAATCATGAGCTACTTCATACGTGAATAATATCTGTTCGGCTTTACAGGCTGAACTCTATTGATTTGTTAGAATAAAGCATTCATTCTTAGGAGGATGGTTTGCTCTATCGACCTAGAGCATCATGTTTTGAGGTGCACAGTAATAACTTTTTAACAGTGAACAGGAAAACCGTGTAACAGCTTTGATATAAAGTAGAGAAGGAGTAATACTGAAACCAGATGAAAACTCGGGGTTGCTTTTAGAAAATGTGGATTTAATCTCCCAGAATACTAAAACCGTCAGGATAAACAGCCTTTCCTGTACGAAAAACACTGCCGGATCTTTAACAACAAGAGAGCTGGACCTCATTTCTATGAAGTGCTGTCCAATTTTCACCAAGTGTTGGAATTGTTATTTCAGAAAGAAAGATTATTTTTTTACTTCTTGCACACTAAAATGTTGGTCAACTGAAAGAAGGCAAACATCACAAAGTGAGTTGAATTGGGAAGAAAAAAATCCTGTGTTTGAGCGTAGAGTAGAAAGTCACATTTTTATAGTTCTGACTGGTTGCGATGTCTGATCATTCAAACAGAGTGAAGGATCACTTACTGTATGACAGAGCCAATTCTTATCTCAGAGGTAGGGAATAAATTTATTCTTGTCTACCTGGGTAATCTAGGCACTTGTGATGCATTCATCACTGTAACATTGTCAGTAGTGTTTGCTGCCTTTGTAGGTTTTTTCCCTGAAATTAATTAACTACAAAATCATTCTTATTTTGTCCTCAAATCATGCATTTCAAGTCTATCTGCAAATCATTAGATTTTGGTAGCATCAGTGATCAAGGAAAGTAAGCAGTTATGGAAATTTAATTTTAAAATACTGTGGATGAATTTCTGAATGGAAATATTTAAGGAATAAAAACAGATGAGATTATTCCATTTAATTATAGCTTAGCAATGCAAGAAAATGTGAATTTACATAGCAAAGCTTCATAAAAAATAATTTCAGGACAGAGAAATCTGTTTACTGACATTCCTGGAGCAAAAAAAGAAACTAAAATAATTTGAAAACTTTCATTGTAAATTATTTATTTAGCTTCAAAACAAGCTATAAAGAACCTAGCACCATCTCCGACACTTATGCTGTTTCACATGTAAGAGGGAGATTCTTATTCATTACTATCACAATCTTCAGTTATATAAATACAATTTTTTTTGGTGAGGATTTTTGGCTCATTTGGCGCACAAAGGAGGTCAACTGCAGTTAACCTACATCACTGATACTTCGTAACTTTTGACTATGCCACCACAGTATCATTTCTTGTTCAGTTGACTGGTTAAGTGATACACCCCTAGTCAAAATGGAAATTTAGAAGTCCTGGCAAAAAAAATAGAATTTATGGTCTGAAATCCATTCCTTCATGAGTCCATGCTGGGAAGGGACTGCATGCACGCCTGGGATTCTGCGCAGTGTCAGCGTGAAATACTGTTTCAACCACTACTTGCCACCCACATGGTAGCAATTGCAGTGAGCTGAGCTAAGAAGCTTTTCAAAGACCGATAAAAGCATCACTGAGCAACCGCTTTCCCACATCAGTGAATAACTTCATCTTATTTCACTAATGTATGCCCATTTATGCTTGTTATTGGTCCTTTGCACTCTATTGGGCTAATATTTTTGGCACTGAAGATGTAGCCTCAGGAAATGGTGGGGTACGGTGCAGAGATTCCCAAAGAAACACCGGCTTGAGGGAAATAAAGTTTCCCTGATGGACCTATGATTCAGGGGCTGAAAGCAGTGCTCATTTGTTCAGGCACAGCACAGTGCCACCTGGACAGCATTACCTGCTACCTGCTGACCTGCGCTGGCTTACGCAGACCTAAGGGGTGTGACCTGCTCTTGTCGTCCTTCCATGGGACGTGGATGTCGCCTCCGCTGGCTTGACACCACCGTTGTGCAAAGGAGGATTTTAAAAGTGTGTGACTACATAATTTAGACAAGCTTTTAAATGATTTCACAGTGCCAGATTTATATAAAGTGTCCTTATTTTAGCAAATTCGAGCCAGCATCACAGAAATGCTAAATTCATTTAAAGAAGAAACTAGTGCCGTCATTCTGATCTTTTGGTTTCCTAATAGTTAAATTCCATTGGAGCTGCTTCTGATTTACAAGGGTATATTCACAAAAGGAATCGGGCTATAGCTGTGCTTCCCAATCTCTCTCACACATCTTTGTACCTTTAAAAATGTTTGTATTTTTTAAAAACAAATTCCACTTGATGTTGGAGGGAATAAAAAGTTTCCAAAACACATTATTCCCCCAGACTTATTTTGTTTCCGGCAAATGTAGAACAATGCTCAGAACTGAACTGGAATAGCAAGCGTTTCTTATTTGAAAAGAATGTTTACATTGTTATATGCGTGTTGAGTCTGGGTAATAGGAAATCATGAATTTTGCATCCCAGTTCAGTAAAGCACTCCAGCATTTGCTTAAAATTAAACTTAAGCATGTGCTTAAGTGCTTTTCTGAATCCTAGGGTAAATAAAGATACCACCCGAGTAGGTAGCCAAAAAGACCTGTCAGATTTTCAAGTTTTTAATCAGTGGGTCTAAGCTGGCCTATAGCAGTGGAAGGTTGCAGCTGCGTGGTAGAAGGTTGTTTAGTGATCTATGATAATTATAACGACCCTACAAAGCTGCAGACTTTTACCCATTGTATTCATTTCCTCAGTTTTCCTATCATGAATTTCTTGTGTGAGCTCGAGACAGTCATTAAGGGTCAACTATCAAAGGTGTCTAATGAGATTTATGAAAATTCCTTAGCAAGCTGAACATCCTTAAAGATACTTTCAGTATTATTTATACACTTTGAAAATCTGGCCCAACATGTCTAACTCCACCTCCTGGGCTAAAAATTATTATGATACTCGTAAATAAACCTAAGTAATACTCACCCATTGATAATTTTGACCTAGTATCATTAACATCATTAACCTCTACAAAATTTTTGTGAGGTTGGCCACAAGAATATTAAATAAAGGCAGAAATAGATATAACTATTCAAAATAAATTGTCTTTCTGTTAGCACTGCTACAGTTAGAGTCCAATATTTAGAATCATTGAATATTTTCGTTTGGAAGGGATTTGAGGAGGTCAGTGCCACCTCAGAGAACAGCTAGCTTCAACATAAGAATAGTTTTCAAGGTGTTTTGGTGATGTTTGTTCTTGCTTCACTGTGGGCTATGTATAACTGTAGTAGATATCTATTCCCCAATATCTAGTAGATATAGGGGTGACCATCATTGCTACTTGCATACGCACATTGTTCTTCTTTTGTAAACTAGCCCTTGGGTCCCTTGTTACTCCTCCTAGTAATATTCCACAATTAGCACAAGAAAATGGTACCTCCCTTTTGCAGCATATAAACCTTAAATTGTATTCATATCATTTTCCTTGCTCTAATGCGTTGAAAACTCACTTATAATGCTGCTCTCCATGTTTCTGTCTCCTTTTGATTATTAGGTCGAGGATAATTTTTCACCTGATGCCTTTGTATATTTTCCAGGATGAATCTCATTTTGTCATTCTTCTTGTCCATCATTCTAGTATCTCTGCTGATCTGCTCCAAATCTTATTGAAGTCAATGGGAATCTTGGATGCATATCCAGGTTCCTTTGTACTGTCTGTCTTTCATCACCTTTTGCAACTCCACCTTTTTATTCATCATAGAGGACTTTCGTTAATGGGTAGCTTACTTCTTCTAGACCATTAGTGAAAATGTTAAATAAAACCATACTGAATACAGATCACTGAAGTACCTCACTAGGAAAAGACCTTCCCAGAAATCTATATTTTAATGTTTTGTCTTCTGCTTTTGTTTATAGTCCTTCAGCCACTTTTCATTCCACAAGATAGTGCTCATACCCCAGGCAATTTAAATTAATTCAGCATTTTCTATCAAATAGTTTCCACATCCTGGGCCAAACTCTGCCCCAGTTATTCATGCATACAGTTATTGATGTCAGTGGGATTACATACAAGCAACGCATGAAAGAATCTGGTACTTCCCCCCCCCCCCCATGCTTTCCTTTCAGTTATAGATTTTGAGTTTGTTTTATGATAATCTGGAATTTGAAAATCAGTATATTTGTCTCTGCATTGTCTGTGACATTGCAAACTGTTATCCAAGTAGATAGAATAATCTGATTATGCCAACAGAAAATATTTTCTTCAACTCTAAAGTGTGGGCTTAATTTATGATAAAAAACTTGATAGAAGTTGTACTCCCTTTTTTACATACATACACACACAATTATATATATACATTTATTAAAAAGAAAAATTTTTCTCCTTCTAGAATCTAATTAATTTTATGGCAGTAATCTTTCTTGAAGCTAAATTGATCTTTTGGGAGAGTTATGCCTATATTCAATTTAACTGAAATTTTGAACTTTCTGAAGTACTGGAATGCTGTAGGATTTTTTTCTCCAACTCCTTGTATGAGTTGGAACAACTTCATTGTCATTACATGGATCTGACATACTGCAGAAGATGCATCTTGAAATATTTTAAGTGACAATCTGAGGAACAGAATCTGAGTCAGAATTCATAAAAATTGCCATAAGATCAGCCAACAAAATGCCTTTTTAATTAACATCCTATCTGGATACTTAAATGGTATCCCCAATTAGTATTAATAAAACCTGTTTAAAACCAGATCTAGCTGGAATAGCTGAGGAGCCTGCTGGTAAAGTTCCTAGGTCACTGATTAAATCCAGTACAGATCAGTAATGACTGAAATTTGTGTTTGGAAACAAACATGGAACATTTTGATTGGTTCAGCCTAGTATCCAGTACAAAGGTGACAATAAAATTAAAAAAGAAAGACATATTTAGAACTGTTGTTACCCCTGGGAAGATCTCAACAGAACACAGAGCGTGCAGGGGACTTTCTTGTGATCACAACAGAGAAGTGGCAAGTTACAAGATGAAAAATATTAGCAAAGAATCTTGCCCAGCTGTAGTGTGCTCTTTCCCTGCTATGCTCATCAACGCATATCAATTGAATTAGGTAAATAAAATCACCATCCATGGGTCTTCAAAGGCACCTGCCTCTCTTCCTTAATTACATGGGGAAATGAGACACTTATGCAAACTGCTTCATTAGGAACCTTAAATTTGAGTGCAAATCATGTGCCTAAATTGGGGGAACTGAGTCCAACCCCTAAAATAAGTTTTAGATATGTGTATTCAGATGAGCAACCCTAATCCCCTTGTTTAAATGCTTAGGTGCTGTGCTGAAAGTTTGTCACGTCCTCTGGATGGGACTAGCTCAGAGGAACAGGTGTGTGTGCAGTGCCATTTAGGCTGCAGAGACTGACTCTCTCTGACTCAGTCCCGTGAAGAGGCTGGTTTGCTAAGTCTAGCAGAGGCTATGCAACATTACACTGACAACAGCCAGCTCCCACCAGGGAAGGGTGTAACCAGATCCAGACCGGTCCAAGCAAAGGGAAGGATCCAGGATCTACACCCATGTTGGACAAAAGTGGTGGGAGCCCACCAGTCCCATGCTCTAGCAGAGCTCTTTGACCAGCACCTGTAAAGTATTCTGAATAAGAGACTGCCTCACCTCCCAGTCCACTTTGCACTCATGCGTGAACTATTCATGGAACCAGGGAGAGGGAAGATAAGCAGACCCCTGTGCCTTCATGAGTTTAGTATTCACTCATTCGGCATGGAAAAAACTGTGATTCTACTCACCACAGCCTGAATAGTTGTATTTTATGATAGAAAGCCATCCAACAAGTGGCAGAAAAAAACCAGAAGAAAACCTTTCCTCTTTCCTAATGTCCTACCCGTAAGGATCCTCTTGTGCAAAAGGTCGGTAAGCAACATTTCTGCCACAATCACCTCAACCTTATTCTTCAGTTTTTAGAGGTGCTCACACATCTGGTGGGATGGCATCTAAATTTCCCTAGAACTTAAATACAGGCTTGCTTTACATCTTCACAGACTACAGCACTTGCAGAATGACCAGTAAGTCATAATGTACCAAAGGAATCCCCTCCAGCCAGAAGTGGGAAACAAGGGTTAGGTAGAGGGAAATGTGTGCTTAGACCTTTACTCTTGCAGGGCTTTGCTCTGGGCATCATACTCCCTGGAGCAACAAAATGAATCATGCTCTGTTTGGAGTGACCAATCTGCTACTGTCACAGGGTCTTAGAGGAAAAGACTTTGGGATAAAATGCATCTGTCACCTGAAATATGCACTCTAGATGGGACAAAACAAAGGATAATATAAGAAAATGTATCTGTTCTGCTTTTGACCTTCAAGTTAAGATTTCAGATGGTATACAAAACAAAGAGTAATAGAGGCAAAATATATATATATCAGAATTAGAATATATCTAACTCCTATGAAGTCACTGAATGCCATACAGTTTTTTGTTAGCCAGAACCAATGGATTAATTTCTTGTACATGCAATCGTTAGTGTTAAAGTCAGGGATCTAAAGGAAGGCAAGGTAGAGGTTTTAAGATCTGGTGGATGGGAATGGCCTAGAAAGATAGTAGAGGCCAGCACATAATTACTGTTCTAGACTCCTCAGCAGTATCAGCCATGATTTCTTCTCTTGGAGCTATCGGGGGTGGCCTATCCATGCCTCCCATGTACCACTTGCAGGTCTGATCTCAATGTTAGTTTGAAAGACTTCTGGAAGATCAATAGCTGTTGGAAAGAGGTAGAGCATGCCGCATGGTCTCAGCAGTCACCAGCTGCAAGAAAAAATACACACAAGGATGTATTCCTCCTGGTTTATTAGAACTCAATTCGTTCTTAGGGGCAAGCTAATAGCACAAACTGGCATTGAGCTGTCTAGCCAGGACATCCATTTAAGTCAATGTGGAGAGGTAAGTGCTTCTGATGCTTTCAGAGGTGGATTGAGCCCACAGAACTGAAACACCTAAGTTTGGAAGTGAACTCCCTTGAGCCTGCTGCATTAAAAACTTGGGCAATAAGAAGAGGGAATTTATATGCAGAACTGGTGACTGCAGCACATTGACTGAATCCCACCTACTTTAATAATAGCTTTAAATTCTTCTCCTAGACCCATCTTCACTAGTGGATTAACTTTGTCATTCCTGTAGCTGACTGGGTTTTTCGTGTTTGTGTCCCAGAGGCACTGATTTATCTAATCTTCCCAAAGATGCTACTTCTTGTCCTAATTTATCATCTGTTTTTTTTAAGGAGAAGAAAAAGGAAGTGTGTGTTTGGGGAAGGAGGGGAGAGAGAAAGAGAGAGAGAGAAACAGCTCCTGGAGCAGGTATAAGATAAATATACGAAAACTATGGACATGAAACAGACACTGATCAGGTACACAGCAGGGTGCCTGTTTAATGTCCACTTTGTACCTATTGCTTGTACAAATAGAAAGTAGTGGCTTCAGACACAGCCTTCACTTTACCTGCTCCGATATTGAACAGACCTACTTTCCTACAGTAGACAAGAAGCAGTGGAAGTACAGGTGCTGAGTAATAATAGCCACAGGAAAAATCTGGACACACAAAGTCAAACCAGTGAAACTTGCCTCTGCTCATCTCACAGCTAGGAAAAAATAAACCCAATCATTTATGTTTTATGTCAGATGCAAGAATCCGTTTATATGCATGTACTCACATGAGTATGTATATGTTCATATGGAAAGAAAAGGAGAGAAAAAAAAGGAATGCAGGTTGCAGCTTATGTCATTTTACTAATCTTGCTGGATTTCAGTGCCAGCTTGATTGGTTATTGCCTCTTTCTTTTCTTCACTGACATCCTCTTGATACCAGTATTCTAGCAATATGTTACCTTTATAACTGATGGGTTGAAATGAATTTTCAAAAACTGCCTACATTGTATCAGTTAATTGTCCGGTGACTGTGGAGAAAAGAAACCAGAACTATGTATTTCAAGTAATGCCCAACACATGGCAAACATCAAGTGAGGAATGCAAGGCCTATGCTAGCAAAGAATGTAATAAATATAGGCCAGATCATAAACACTGCTATAATAAGACAATTGAGGAAGAAGATTTGAAAAGATAAAATTGATTTCTGTACCTTTGCTTGTGCAGCTTCTCCAGGAAATATTTGAACAAATAAGCTCAAGCCCATCACCTCCATGTCTAGTTCAACCATAAGCTTTTGAGCTCAGTATTCTTGACCTTGAAAAACGGAGAATGAGTCTCTCCACAGCATGAATTAATCTGCAGAATGCTCTGGCTTGTGTTATGCAGGAAATAAGAGTTAGATGATTACAGTGCTACCTCTGGTCTTAAAAATCTGTTAACTTTGAAATGACCTGTGCTTCACATCATTTAAGCATAGTGGTCCACATCTTATTTTGCTTCAGCCATCAACCCTACTCAGTAAGTCTATTGTTGTGAGCTAAATGGGGATATCATCCTGCCCATCCACAGTTTTATGTTTCTCTGTCCAAGGATAATAATTCAACAGTTATAGCCAAGGCAATTGGTGCTGTGCCGGGATAAGCATTATATAATTTGGACCATGGACTGTAAGATCTTCATGGTAAGGTTGTCTTATCCTTTATTTCATTATACTGCCAGTTTTCTTGCATACCAATATCAAAATGTGAATAAGAGATCCAAATCCCGTTTCACTGGCCATAGGGAATGTTGCACCAATGCAACTGTTCACCCTTTGTGCAGTTTTGTTGATGGATAAAGGAATTTGAGGGGATCACAAAGTGTCTTTAAGCTAGTTGAACATGTACTGCATGACTGTGTATCAAATTACAGCTTTGCTCAGAGGGGCTTGTGATAGTTTTAAGACATGCTAAAAGAAAGCTTCGTATTAAAAAAGCCATTAGGTCTTTTAGGCTTATAACAAGGGTTGCCTTACCAATGTGGCAACATGAACAATCTGGAAGTTCACTCCAGTGCTCCTATACATTTTTACAGAATCAAAAATATTATTAGTGATCTCCATTAATGGTTCCACAGTACAGTAACTGCTGACAAGCACTGAGCTTTTCAGTGAAGGTCCTGGTACCTTTAACCCTATCCACAAGAACTGCTTGTATATTAATTAGAGATTTCTGGTGACAAGATTAGGAGACTGGATAACTGGACTGTGCTTCAGCTTTGCACCTCGTAACTGATTGTATGTGCTAAATGACAGTATTGTAAACTGTCTGTAATAAAACTTACATAGCATATACATATAAAATGAGGGTTAATTTTAATCTTCTAAAATGCTTTGAGATTCTCAGATGAAGAGCAGTCACAATGCCTGGAAAATATCAAACCTTTACTATTGTTAAAAATAATCAAAGAAATAGACAAGATATGCTGCACACAGAAAACACTTCCATATTTATTTCTGTTCTTACCTATGTAACATTTTTCTTCCAAGGACAAAATGTCCAGAATAAGTAACATCAGGGAAGCTCCACTGACCTGGTGGATTAGAGGTCACATACAAAGTTCACCATTCAGTCTGATACTATGTGTACCCAGCATTCGCAGAAAGAGTGAAATTACTGTGCAGGCAGGTAGCAATGCTTTCATATTATGTCTAATTAAATACATAGAGCAAGTCAAAACATACATTCAGTGTGACATCTCCTGGCCCTGTTCAGATCAGATGTGTAGTATTTTCCAAATATATCCCATTTTGCTGATCTAGGAAGAGGTTTTTTTGGCTTGCAGTATTTCTTGCTCTGTAAGGTCCTAAGCTCCTCCACTGACATCAAGGCAAAGCTCTTCTGATTTCTGAGCTGCAGGTTCAGCCCCTCCCCTGCCTGCGGGAAGCACGAACACAAAACTGAAACCTGTGTTCCCAAGCCTTAGGGTTTTCACCAAAGCTCCAGGATAAAAATGTTTGGGTGAGGGATCATGTCACCTCATGTCAGTGGAGACTGGCACTTCAAGAGGGGACATGAGTCACCCCTTGGCCCTAGGCTGGAGTGAAGAGGTGGGTGGAAGTGTCTGTCTATTCCCTTTGAGACTGAATGATTAAACAGAGTAAGGGCAGAATTCAGCAAGAGATTTAGACACCCTAATTTAATTCTCTACACATAAGTGTGTATTACATGGGCCAGGTGCCTAACCTCCCTAAGTGGTCAATGAAGATGCAGTTAATACAGTCAAAGGAACACAGTGATTCAGCTAGCCATGGGCTAAGGGCAGACTCAGCTGCCTAAATAGAAGTTTCTGGTGCCTTTTGAAATGCTGTAGGGTACCTGACACACCTGCCTCCACGTCATGTGATACCTCACCCATCTGGACTGGCAGCTGGGTAACAGCAAGTAAGGTATCCACAGAAGCATGCATGCTTTGGTACGTACCTGGCTAAGTACATGGCTGAAGGAGGCGAAATCAGTCCCAACTTCTAATTCACAAAGTTCAGGGAAACTCTTTAGAAGATGCTCTTAAGCGTTTTTAATTGTATAAAATGTATAAGAAGTTTTAAATGACACTCAGTGAAAATTGCACCTATTCAGCTCTTGTGGCTGCTGTGCCTTCTGGTACAGATGTTTCTGAGTTCCATTATGTCCGATAAATCCTGACGACTATGCCATTGAATATTTAAAGAGCGAGATTCAACAGCAGTCAATTTCTGTTACAAACAATGACTGACTCAGCAAAGGGGAATTTAGAGTTGGACTTGCAGAAAAAATCAAGAAATTAGTATAGGCTGTCAGAAAGCAGAGTTTCTAGAAAACCATTCCAGTTGTCTTACAGCTTTGACACATGGATTATGGAAATATGTTTCCTGTTCCAGTTATTTAAAACTGTCATTTACACATAATCAGTCCACAGTTTGACATTAAAAAAAAAATTGTGCAGATAACTAACAGTACCATCCTACTCAGATGGTACAACTGAATGCAGAATGGCTAAGTAATTTCTGGCAATACATACATAATATGTAATTAAAACTGTTTTTCAGGAGCACAATCCGTATTGAAAAGAAATTGAGCACATGATGCTTAGTTTCTCTGAAATGCTATGTTCTTCCAATCTTTTTTCCACCGTCCACCAACACATGTGGAACATGTGAGTTTATAGTCTCCCTATCAAAAAGTTGCCCTATGGTCTTTTTAGCCATAAGCATGTTTAATCTTGGTTTTGAAACCTACTGAGATCCTGACCTCCATTATATTAACTTTTCCCCAAATTCTGAATACCACTGGCATCAAAGTACAGGGTAAATATACTCTGACTCAAATACATTAGCGCACTGTCTGACCATTGTGGAACCAGATTGAAATCTGTGCAGAAAATAATAAATGGTGGAGCAAAGTTACTCAAAAGCTGCAATTATAGCAAGTGCAGAAGAACACATACATCAGCACCAATGTTTATTTTTAGAAAGATAAGGAAGCTTCATACTCTGCCTCTCACGGTCAGCAAGCTGTTTAGTAGAGGCCCAAAGTTCAGCTGCTCAGTTAAATTTTCTCAGTCCTATAGGTTATCCCTATTCCATGGACACCTCATGAGTTCTAGCCACCAGAATACATGGCACTTCACTGAAGTGCCAAGTTATGCATATTTTTAGAGCTTTTGGATTTGCAATATTTTCTCTCAAGACATGAGTGACAAAATCATATGGTGGTTGGACAAATTTTGATAATATGTGGGCTAACTTTGACTAAAAGAGCTGAGAAATACGTTGTTCTGAAACTCAGAATCAGATGTTCTGTGAGGATAAGATGTCAGTAACTTTGCAGGCTGAACTTTGCTGGGGGAGAAAATATCCAGTTAAGACAAATTCAACTCCCATAGATTTCTCGGGGAAAAAGGCACTTTTTCACTTGATTTGGTTCTGAAGACGCTGCTTTCAGACCAGGAGGTTTTAATGCAAGTTGTAACTACGGGAACATGCAAGGAGCACAAAAAATATGTTTAATCTCCAGATGAGGGAATATATCCTAATTAGTTATGTCTGCTCTGGTGTCTGGCTACCAGCTGACAGACTCGACAGCTGATCTCTCTGAACCAATCCAAATTGGAAAAAGATTTGGGTTAGGGTCACTTTTTGAGTGGGCAAAGGTTGGGGCTGGTTGTTATTTAGACTGAACTAGTTCATTCATCTCTAGTTACCCATATGTCAATACAATCAATTCCCTTAACATAATATGCCGTGGGCTAGAAACTTTCTGTTTTGTTTCTACCTGCACATTTTCATGGGCTGCTGCCAGAAGAGGAAGGCAATATGTCCTGGGACAAAGAGGAAGTTCTGGACACTTCTGGAAGAGCTCCAGAATGTACTATGAGAACAGACACTTCGGATGTAAAACCTTCAAGCTTTGTGCACTTCAGGTCAGAGCTCAGGTCAGGCTCAGACAGTCAATCAGAAGCTCAGTTGTATGCTTGTGAACAAGACAGTCTACATGAGGATTTGGCTTTTTTATACCTCAGTCCCTCTGTCACTATCTCTGTCCTAATTTAGCTTTTAGTATGTACTGGAAAGACTCATAATAGACACTGATATAAAATGCAACCAAATCAGTGGAAAACCTCCCATCAATTTCAAAAGAAACTGGTTTAAGTGTTCAGCACATAGGTCCAGGACAACAAAACCTTAGGTGACTGTGCAATTAGCAGTCATTATTTAATGAAAAGAGTCAGTTTTGCTTATTTTATCTTGATCTCTAAAATTCAGATTCTAAAAATTCAACATTGTAACTTCATTATTAGTTTTGCATAGTGACTTCTGAACAAATGTCCTCGATTTGTAAATGAAAAGAAACACCACGTCAGAGAGTCAACCTAGCCGAATCAGAGAAAATTCTGCACTGGGTATAGAGCTCCTGAGTCCCGAGATCTTTACCTAAAGGCACAGAAGTAATGCTGAGAGTGAGAACTGATCATGTCCTTTAAGTTAGTATTCTGTTGCCAAGATAGAGCAGGACTTGATTTTCAGAATAACCGTATTACCATCATCATAATCTCACTAACATTAAAAAGAACAACTAGTTTCTCTAAATAATAGACATTTTTTCACAACTTATCCTTCCTGCTTGGAGGACTGAGTGTGTGAATATTTGCAGGACCAGTATGGATGATGCTTAGAGCAAAACAGAGTACATCTATTAAGCAAGTAAATTAAGCAGTGTCTGCCATTGGCCCTTTCGTAAATAGTTCCTGGGCCCTGTTTGGAAGTATGCATGGGCCAGGGACGATTCCCCAGAGGCAGGGTGGTTGCAGTCCTCTGAAGCCTCTGAAGCCGCTGAAGGCTGAAGGACTTTAACAGCTCTTTATGCCACTGACCTCAGAGCCAGGGAACAGTCTGTGGTCTTACTCATATGGATATAGCCAGAGAGTCCTGGGAAGTGCCTCCAAGAGCTGTAAATGCTCTGCAGTCCTGCAGGAATAAAAGGCAGAAGAAATTAATATTTCAGGATTCATATCACATGAAAAGAGCAGAGCATTTTCCAGCAAAGCACTTCCATGCTTACATTGACTGACTCGCTCTCCTGAGCTCATAAAATACAGACAAAACATAAACAGGAAGTACAGAGCAGTATATTATATATGGCATATTTAAAAGCCTAGAAAGGATCCTTCATTTAGGATTTTTCCCTTTTCACAGATGGATGACTGGGTGGTATTGTTTTGCTACCTTCCCTCAGCTCTTCACATCTGTCCTCTGACATGCTTTCCAACCCTTCCCTTTCCTCCCCTGACCCAGTCCCCTTGCTGTATCCCACAGCACATGTGTAGGATGTGCATAAAGTTAGCCGTTAATTATAAAATCTTGTCCACACACTTTAATAGAAGTATGCCCCGTTATATACTACTGACTACTTACTCTCCAATACATAATCTTATTATCTTCTTCCTTCTTGTGTTGTCGAAGAAGGTAACAGGGGTCACCAATCTAAATTCCGAGCATGTAGACCTTCTGGATTATCATCTGGCAAACATTACAAACTTCTCCCTTCATGATTATTTTCTATCTATCTGTTTTATGGTCTTAGAGCACTGCACACTAGTTCCACTGATTATAAATTACAGGATGGGGAGAGATCTGATGAAAATATTCACCTTTAAGTGGCCCAGAATTATGTCTGTGAGAAAACATATATTTTTCATTGCTAACAGATGCAGCTCTGACCACAGCCAAACAACTGCACATAGCACATGGATACACACCTGTGTTACACACATTGCACATGCACATGAATACATACCCCGTATTATTACAAATTCAGCTTTCACTTTATCACCATAAAAAACAGCTGATGAACAGTCCAGAAGTTGCAACACTTTGCTGTGCAGCTGTCTGGCATACTCATGTGGCAAAGAGCAAGTGCCATGACAGCAAAATGGGTCACAATAATGAATGACATTTGCAGATTTCTTTTTCTTTGTGCCAGAACTCCTAAATGCACTGCTACTAGCATACTGGTACTCCTTAAGACCCACTTCAGCTGCTGGAAACGTTACTGAAAAGAATATCAACTTCTGTTTTTAACTGGAAACTAGTATTCAGGTTCTATATTTGGATGCCACTTTACAGCTAAATGCTTCAATTTCCACATATGAAAAATGGGGAATAATGATATTGACCTTTGTAGAGTACTTTGAAATCCAAGCTAAAAAGAGCTACAAGAAAAGCTGGCATTATTATTATTTTTTTCTTACCATCTGTGGAGGGAAAAAGAATGAAAGTTGATATAACAGAAACAAAGAAGTAGATATGTTTTGACAACTACGTATAGGCTAGAATTATTTGAGTGGAGGGTGGTATTTGCATGGGATACTTTGCCAATTTTCAAGAACAAAGACAACAAAATCTAAAAAACAAGAGTTTATACTTCATGCCACTGGCATGTTTAAGGTCTGAAATGAAAGAGGGATTGTAGGCCAGTTAACATTCTATTTTTGTTTGGTAGGTTTATCCAGCTGTTGCAGACATGTAGCTAGATTTTGGCTTCTGGAGTCCTCCTACATGCATGTCAAGATTTGAGACCTGATTTTCCTGTTTTAAATTGGGCAGCCATCCTGGAAACCATAATAAGATGCAGCACTGTTGACAGACTTTCTCATGGAAAGTCGAACAAAATGTTATAGAAATTGCTATATGCAGAGATGTGGTAAAAGCTTTCAGTGTCTCCGAAAGCCCCTGGATGTTGCTTTTTCCTACCTTTCTGTGGTCTTTTTAGTTCTTTGATATTATTTTATAAGCTTGGTTTCATCTCACTAACTGTTCCCATCGAAAGGTTGGCAACTTGTCCAAGTTAGTTCACCAGACCCCCTTTATCATAAGCAATCAGTAACAGGCACATCTAGAGGACTACGTGGATCTAACTGTTTTATATGTATCTGTTTGGATGGGTAGAACTGCCCTCTGAAAGAACTTTTTTCTTTCCATTGGCTAGTGAGGATGCCAAAAAGGCAAGCTCAGACTAGAGCCTAAGTGTTTGATGGCTAAAGTTAGGTGAGAAAAATCCCACTCCCATTTGCACGTAATAACATCAAGATCTTCACAGAAAACATAGAGAAGCAAGGTCTTGGCCCCCAATCTGGAAGCTCAAATCAAAGTGATGGACATACCAGAGAAGTGAGGGTATACCAGGAAGGGCAATAGTTATGGAAATAACAGTACACAATTACTCATTTTAGGAATCCATCTGGTTAGGTGTGTTGTTTCATTTAAATGATGTGTAAACGCACTCACTTAATGGCCCTCATTTATACATTTATACATGTCATGTGAGCACTACAACACACACGGTTTTAATTTTAAAACCTAAAGCACAAGTAGCAGGCCTCACCTTTGCTGGATGCTGTCGGGTGTCAAAATCGAAAAGTTCAGCTTGTGCCCCTTCCAAGGAAATATAATACATACGCATCTGTGCACCCTGAGGTCTGCACACAGCTGCACAATGTTTTATGAGATGTTGCAGTGGCTTCTGCTAGACTTCCTGACGTAAAACTACAAACAATCAAACCCTCTTTCCCCCACATCCCATTCTCTCAACCAAATGCCTGAGAAACAAGATTTTTTAAGCCAACTATGTCCTTTAAACACTTTTGGTCTCAAGAGCAGAAGTTATCTCGGTATTTACAGAAGGAGATCATGATCTTGGGTATTTCAGCTTTGAGTAGAAGGAAGCCAAACTTCTTAGCTTTGGTTCAAAACAAAAGTTTCTCTCAATAAAGTCTAAATCAACCTTAGAAGGCAGAAATAAGTATGCTCCACCGAGCAGAAAAGCGTGAGCTGACATTTAAAATCTGCACACTGCTATCTCAGCCACCCAAGAGAGAAATGATTCTGCATTAACAGAAGAAAAATGCAACCCTGAAAATTGATATCTTTGCATTTACACCAGGACAACTGCAACACAATACAATGCCCTGGCAATCTCCTTATATTCTGCTTTTTTCACTCAGCTTGTATCTTTTTCTAACTAGATCCAGGTCAATAAAATAAAACAGAATACAACTTTCTTTTTTCTTTTTGCCAAGAAAATGCAAATTTGTTAAACCAAAATATTTTTAAATTGGTGTTGATTCTGCAAAATGGATTGTTTTGGTTTTTAACTCTGAAGACTTCATTTTGACATTTTCAGAACAAAAGGTTTTGATTCAAAATGATGTTTCATTTTCATAAGTGGTTTTAGTTTCACTAAAAAAAGAACAAAGGCATGAGTAAAACATTACATTAAATTAAATATTTGTAACTTTGCAGTTCACCAAAAAACTGGAAAAGAAATCTCTCTAATCAAGTCAACACAAAGTGATGTCAAATTCCTCATTTTTTTAAAAACTATCAAAAAACTGAAAAAAGATGGGGCAATCTCTCAACTACCTCAAACTTGACCCCAGATAAAAAGCAGGATATAGCTTGAGTGCAAAAGCTATTTTAGTATTTATTTTCCTGTTTTCAGAAAATGAACATGAAGCTGTCAATACAATAATTTGAACATCCTAGAGCAGGATGCATTAGAAATGAACCTAGTCACCATCAGGACTGCTCTGGGCCTGCCTTCAGATTGACTTGTCTACAGTTTTCAAAACTAACGTGGTAATACATTGTTTATTGTACTTGTTATCATACAGGGAGCCAATAAGGAAATCTTTTTATCATAGGCATAGCTTCAGCGATTAGACATCAGATGCACCAAATGATCATTCTTTCAACCATTGCACAGTGCCATGGAGTGTTAGTCTGAGATTTCCAAAAAAGCTTGGAAAGAAAGTATGCAAATGCTACTGCAATTCAGTGAGAACCGGGTACCTAATTCCATCAGCCATCCTGAAAAGTCAAGCCTTAGTGCTCTTATACAGTCATTTGCACTTTCAATCAGCAGTATCTACAGCAATACACTTCTAGGTGGAAAACTTTTGCTGGTGGCCCTTCTCTTGGAAAACGGCAGGAAAAAAAAAGTACTGTGAATGACATTCCCTCCAGTACAACCTCACTTAGCAGAGTTTCTGTGTAAAACTTGATGCACACACAAAGTCATGGTGGCGTCCTGCTATACGAATGTTCAACAGCCTGACTCTAAGGGATATACGATCACTCTTTTCAAGTGTTACCCTGGAAACAATTTGTCTCTTGGCAGACGTTGCACACTTATACAGGAAACTAAATTTAAATCCTTAGGCATAACATCTTGGTCATGCCTGCCCTTTTGTTTGAACTCCTTTAATAAAACTCTTGCCCTCACACTTGGCTGTACTAAATCCAAGTATGATCTTTGCTTCCTCCTCATTATTAGTTCAGAGGGAACACTCTAGTAGTTGTATGCAGGGTTATCCATTACCTAAAAGGAAAACGTGCCAACTTGGAGCTCTGTTCATTGACTTACATGATGTTTACCCAAGGATTTTCATGCAACTGGCTTATAATGGCCATGTAATTTGCCTCTTCTGAACAGCTTTACAGAACTGGTATTCATCATCAACTCAGACTTTTCAGCATACAACAGGTGAGTCAGTTCATAGGTGGCTTGGGAATAAACAACGGAACAAGGTGGAGCATTTAAAAAAAGAGAACTAGGCAAATAGAACTGGTGCAATCAATCAAAAATACGATTCTTAAATGAGTAGTTTCAGAGGGGGGCGACGACAAATGAATGGAAATGTTATGTACACAAGTTAGCCTCATACCTGGCCGAAGGCATATAGTGCAACTGGAAATTTTGGAAAGAAATATCTGCCCACCTGCCTGCTTTCTTGGCCAGCAAAAGCAGCGCTTTCTAAACAGATGAGAGACCAAGGCAGTTCTCCACCTTTGCACACAAACACAGGCATACCCAAATAGGACAGGGGAGAGGAAATCATCCTGTTATTCCACAGTACATGTAAGCTTGAACTCACACTATCTATTCTAACAACCATCACTTCTCAAACACCTACCAGGTGGCAGAGGTGGTACACAGCTCAGGAGCCCACATTGCCCTTTAGTGATGGCAGACTGCCAAAATTTGTCTCCAAATGAGCATGCTCAACATCTCACAGGCCTTCTGGGGGAGCTGAGACCTCCCACATTAATAAGCGGGTTTGGGGATTTTTTTTTCCCCTCTCTTACCTTTTTTTTTTTTTTAAATTGATGCTGAAGCAATCCCAGTGGACCTGGAAGCACATGTAAAGGGAGACAAAATTGGATACAAGTCTCAGAAGGATGGCATAAGGATTTAACAATACCTCTCAGACTTAACTCCACTGATGAGGTAGATGCTGGCAGGGGACTGCGAGGAATTATGCAGAGTGTTCCCTTCCTCCTCCTTTTCTTCATAAAATAGCCTGTAAGGCAGAGAGTGTCTGAGACATGAGCAATGTTTTTGTTGGGAATGGATGAGTTTTAGCAGTGGGGGGAAAAACTGTTTTCAAAATTTACTTTTCACCACCATGCAACACCTTGAAAATATTTTGGCAAAAAAGCCAGGTGTTCTGCAGTTCCAGGATTCTATCAGATGTTCAGTTTCTTTGGCAGGTAGAATAGAAATGCTACCAGCATATTGGAGGATATATGACTAGCTCTAGTCAAACTGTTTAACACTGTAACCAGGAAAACGTCAGAGCGCATGTGAACTTTTCTGTGTCTCATCTAAAGCATCATTAAGCATGAAAGTTAACTTTTTTTTTTACAAATTCATCACAAATTAGGACTCTGTTGTGCTGGGTGCTTTTCAAAGACATGCCAGGAAGCAGTTGCTGTATCTCAGTATTTAATGCAAGTAAATGGGACATACGAAGGATGAAAGAAAAAAATTCCACCCTCATTTTACATGTCATGAGCAGGAAAATGATGTCTTGCAGAAGCTCTCACAAAAAGGTTGTGATAATAAGGAACTGCATGCAGAGCTCTCAAATCCGATTCCAATGCTACAAAAACAAGCATTTTCTTCTCAGAAGTATGCTCTAGCTTCCTCATGCACATACCAGCTACTACTCCACTTGTGTCAAAGGAATTATTTTTGTTGAATTATATAGATAAAAATAAAAGTCAAACCTGGCCGAAAGCATACTCACAGAACCAGATTCACCAATATGCTCCTGTGGCTTTATGTTACCCCAGTGATACAAGACAGCCATAAAACTAGATTAACTAATGTAAGGCTGCTGTGTGTCGCCAGAGAAGTACAGAGCAGCTGGAACATCTATGAGAAATCTATGTTGCAGTGTTTTACCATTTCTACCTTCTCACCTTTCTGACTTTCTCATGAGAGATTAGTACTAATTCCAGATGCAGAGAAAATACATGGAAAATAAATACTGGAAGAAAGAAAAACTAAGTATTTAACAGCAGTAACCCAAACAGGTTGTAACTTCTGTTTCTTAAGTTAGTATGCAAGCAAATCTCTGCTGTTGTGGTTTTTAAACTCACAACAAGCAGATTTCTTTGTAGAAAAAGATAGCAATATTGAGTTAGTTCTTATTAACACCACGCCATGCTCCTCAGCTCTGAAACCAAGAGCTTCTGAGAAGCAATACATGAAGTCTAAAGTAGGCTGAGACGCCTTAACTGATGATAGATATTGATATCCAAATATTTCGGATCCACCATCTCTCGTGTGTACCAGACTCAAGCAACTTCACTGTGCACAATTATCATTGTTTGAAATTCATATAGATCTATAAAACACACTTGGAAAATAGTTTCTTATTGTCTAGGTGTGGTCTGAATGATCCACAATGGAATGGGTCTAAAATTCTTTTTAAAATGTAAAATTGCAAAAATTGCAAATAAAGTAGGAAAACATATGCAACCTTGTCACAAATGCCTTTCCCATCTTCAAAGCAATAGAAAATTTCAAATATCAATTTCAAAAATGTGGGGAAACAAATCTTAAAATTCTATGTCTGAGGTTGCTTTCCCATACCAATTCATGTAATACTGTAGTAAGGCTTTAGACTGAAATCTGAAACAGTTGGAAAAGGGCAGAAAGAATTTCCTTAAACAAACTTAAACAAGACAGAATTTCCTAGCAGTGAGAATGATTAAATATTGGAATGGCTTACTCACGCTGGCCTATCTGTAAGAAAAGACAGGAGATGGCTCGCAGCCTGTGTACGAAGAGGGAAGAAGATCTGGCTGAACATTGTGGTATGTATCTTTCTGGCGTGGGAATCTCTGAATCTGAAGTCCTCTGTTCATCCCTTACTTTTTGTGCCATGAACACAGTTGCAATGTTTGCTACTCCATAATAAGATAATGAGGCAGAACATACCTTCAGAGAATTTGAGGATTATAATAAATTAGGGGAAGACGGTCACAAACTGAGTAACAGAGATTCAGGCCAGAGGGAACTTGATAAACTTGAGGACAGGGCCAACAGAAAACTCCTGAAGTACAATGAAGAGAAGTGCAAAGTCCTGCACCTGGGACAGAACAACTCCATGCATTAGCACAGGCTGGGAAGTGTCTCAATAGTAGCCCTGGTGGGAAGGTGGGAACCATATTGAATACAAGCCCACAGAGTACTCTCATCGTGAATAAATGCACGCTTGGCTGCATTAGGAGGAAAGCGGTTAAGGGATCTAGGGAGGTCACTGTCCCCTTCCACTCAGTGCTGGTGAGGCCCCATCTGTGTCCCAATTTGAGTACCCCAGTACCTGTTTGAGGCTAGAGGATGGAGTTGGGATTTAAATATTACATGGAACAATTCTTAAGGAAATAGCTGCTTGGATTGGAGAGAGAGATATTTAATGTTTTGGGATAAACAAGAGGTCCAGATGAAACAGTTTTCGCTTGTCTCTTCTGTCCTTAATTTCAATAAAATCTAAAATAACCAGCTCTATGAAGCCAGTTTGTTTTACTGATGGTTTTGGCAGAAATTCTCTCCCACCGTGTTGCCAGGAAACATGGCAGAGTAAAATGACTGTTGGACTGTCACAGCTTTAGGCCTTATGACTCTGAGGGACGAATGCCAAGGCAATCAGCATGCCGGGGAAGTTGCACACTTTGCAAGCTCTGCGGTGTTACGTGACCCTGCAAAAGGGAAAACTCATGAGGTTAGAAGAGGAAAAAAAGACACGGAAGGAAGGAGCTACAGAGCAATTAATCCCACCATTTAATCTGTACTGGACTACTACTGCCTCTATTTCATTTGAGCAGATGCTATCTGAGTAGATAATCTGAAGACAGCAATACAAACAGAGAAATTAAATTATGGTAGTGTGATAACCCCTCACTTCCCTAGTAGGGATGTGATAAGGGACTCTGTAAACCACCCCACTCCACCTAACTTTGCACCTTGCCTTGCCTTGCCTTGCCTTATCTAGTTTTATATTGTCTTATTTTGTCTTGCCCTGTCTTGTCTTATCAAGACACTCCTGTCTGAGCTAGCTGAGAATAGTCCAATCCTAATTTTTCCACCAGATTTTCCAGCCTGTATTAAATTTACCACTTATGGATGAATAATCTGTTATCCTTCTGCAACAAATTAATTGCAGGCTGTTACAGAATGAGTGATGTGGGTACAAATTCTGTGAGTCTCTGCTATATAAAATTCAATATAGCCTTTGCTGTTGGGATAATCCTGTGCCAATATACTTGGCAAAAAGTACAGAATGTGTGCACACAACGTGGGAATCTTTCAGGTCAGTATTGACAGTTGCATATTTATGTATTTTTCAAAAAACTTGAAAAGATATGGAAAGGATTTTTCTGAAGTATTCCTGCTACTCTGTGTACTTTATAAACTGTCTTCGGTTCAACATATGGTGCATTTTTCTAAAGTAAATGTAAATAACTGCTTCTGATTGCTTTCAGAACTGCACCCAGCTCATCACTGTAATTCTACCATAAAATATATGTCAATTATTAAAAAACCAACCAAAATCCACAGGCATGTGAATGTCGTGTTCTGTTAACCTGGCTTTGCCATCTACACATATGGTGGATGAAGGAGTGGAACAGCTATGGTATAATGAAGATTCAGTCCTACAAATAGTGCTGCATAAGTGTTAAGCATAAGCTTAACGGTCACTGTTTTGGGGGATGGCTATACCGAGGTCTGTACTATGGCTGCAATTCATACCAGTTTTTGAGGCTGATTTGTCTTTAAACTAGCTCTTTAGGTACTGCTAGGACAGCAATTATCCTAGTACAGAACACAGTATGGGTAAATTCCACGAATCTTACCCAGCCTCCTTGTGGGTTTTGCATCCTGCACTGAATCCCTTCCCACATTTCTAACTACATTTCTAGTAGCGTCCACGCTAGTTTATTTAGAAATGGCTTGTGCCTACATGTATAATTTGTAGACACAGTACAGAAAAATCCTCAGGCGGTAGGAACTATTTAATCCAATTAGTCTTTTGCAATAATGTACCCATAAAAATGTGTTTACACATGGATACGGACATCTCTTAGGGACAAACAGATTCCAGCAACTGGTATAGCTGAGGCACTGAAGAACATGACTTCTTGTACTGGAGGGAGCTCTATTCTGATACTTCAGAAACTGTGGTTAGTCTCTACTTAGCATAAAGCTGTGTGTTGTGAACCTGCAGCCTTGGTTGAAGTCAGCAGGAGCTGCATGTGTGTAAGGGAAGAATTTGGCCCATTAGGACCTAATATGGCACATCAAAGGAAGATAGAGCTGGCATCTTTCAGAGAACTTTCTGATATTCACATGCAACTGCACACTGTGGGTGGCATTGAGCTGGGTATGAATTGATTGGAGCATAGACAGGAACCAGAGCAACTGCAGCTAAGAGGAGGTCTGCAGACCACCCCCAGGATGCTGTAAGACCACCGGTTTTCTTCAGAAAAGGGAAGAAGGAGGAAGGGAAGGGTAAATGGAGACTGCAGGCATTACAGGCTCTTGCAACAGAAAGCAATTTACTGTTACCAATGGGAACTGCGGCTAGGGAGAGGGGCTGAGTGCAATTTTTTGTTCATACTTGGAACTAGCTCCTGAGACCTTATTGAGAAAAAATCAGTTGCACAAACTTGGTAAAGTGGTGAAAACGTGCAGCTCACACAAGATGGGGTCTCAGATTCTAGTCTATTCAATTCAGTAGGGTTTTTGTCCAGTCATTTGAAGATCATATCTTGTTGTTATGAAGAAATACACATAGTGCACTCTGATGTTATAGTTTATTCTTGTTTTATAATGCACAGGTGTATGTACCCATGCATGCTAGGTTATCTGATGATATGTATTTGTTTTGGGACTGGTTGCTCTCCTCATGGTCACAGCTAGCAGATTAAAGTTCCATATCTGAATCTAATAAGCTGTGTTTAAAAGCTTTTGATACACTGCTTTGTACACTCTAAGGCTGTGTTCTGGTTTCTCCTTTCCTAATGTGTGTGGGCTATTCCACGTCCCTCATTACTCCTCAGATTCATCGTGCCAGACCCCTCTCACGCTGGCAGCAGCAGCATGTGCACTTCAGTGATTTATAATACCGGGCTCCTTGGGGAAGAGTGTGTTTCACTGGCAGTAAAAGGGGTTGTTGTGCAGGTGGAAACTTGTTTAAACAAATCTGAACTGAAGTTGTGATATAACGGAGGTCGGTAGCTTAACATAAGCTCTGAGTGTCCAGAAAACCTATGTTATTTTACACATCAGAAACCTGCCTGAGCTCTTCATTTCAGAGATTTCCATCTACTGAAAGGAAAAAGAACGTACTATTGGGGTAAATCTGAAATGAAAATCAAATGTTCTTGTATATCAGACTGTGGGTGATGTGCATGGGGACAAAAGCAAGGAGTTATTGTTGTCAGCATGGTTAACAAATAAATTAATTGTGTTTTCACAGCTCACTAAAGTCTTTGGTTTTACTTCCAGCTTCCTGAAAACAAATTTCAGGTATAAAAATATCTCCCAAGTCCTGTCATTCTGCAAAATACTGAGGTGGTAAGGGGGAGAAAAAAGAACGTGCTGGTAGATAAATCTCAGAAGTTGCTGACTAAATATTCTTCTTTGAGTAGTATTCTCCCCAGATAATGCTATTATTTATAAACTAGAGATGTGATTTTCTATTCAGACAGTTGAATGGAAAGGTTCAGAGTGCAAGTTTGGTTCAGACAATCATCCAGAAATCTGAATGTTTATTGAAATTATCTGAACCTATCAAATCTCCAGTTTGAACTGGCACTCTCCTGAAAACCAGCATTTCATGTGAGATTTCTGGCACTTACCTTTCAGGTGCTGGCCAGAAACATCATTTTTGTGGTGCTACAATTTCAGACCTTGATGGCAATTACAATTGTCAAAATAAAAACTCTCTCTCTACTTGTTCCAGGACTTCAAAAATATTTGGTTGCAGTTTGGTTCTGAAACTGTGAAAAGGTTGAGGAGAAGGTTTTTAATTTCCTTTTTCTTTTCTTCCTCCCCCCCCTCAATTCCTTTTGTCTCTTTTGAATCAGTTCTTCATTATTTCAGATGAAATGTCCCAGTAATGAAACAATCCTAAATTTTGTTAGATCTGGTAGTTCTTGTGCCTCTTCAGAACATCAGACCTATAAAGCAACTGTTACAGTAGTTTATTTCTTTGTCGTCAGCTCTGTCTGTTGAAAATTAAAACATTTTCCTCATCTTGATGTGTGGCATATCTGACTGTGAAAGGCCTCACCATCTGTTTTAGGGCCTGTAGAACTTAGCAGGGAATGTGAACACCATTGTAAGAAACTTCCAGTGTTTGTTTTATTTCATTTCAGATACAAACTAACTTCATATAATTTCAATACAGAGCATTTTATATATTTTTTTTAAATATAAACTGCTTTAGATTGAAAAACAGATTTCACATCCTATCTTCTTAGGCTCCAGGAAAAATTTGACTAAGGACCTTTTCTTTTTTACGGTACACAGGCAAAAGTCTGTGCTGTAGGACAAGGCTGAGGTTTCTCTCATCTAACCTTAGCTGTTTAAAACAGATATTTAGCTGAAGCTAATCATGTGTGTTCCCTCTGCTAACTATAGACAGATCCCACTCAGCCCTAAGCCTGTCAAAAGAGAAAGTCAGGCAGTCTGAATCCTAAAGTTTGATCCATTTGGGTGGAGGAAAGAAGTAGTTGTGTTGTGCCTCCACAAAGCTTCCTCTGCTCTCAATAATGGATTCCACCATTTGGAGCTTGGGACAGTTTAGACTTTAATGTTGAATCTGCACAGTCAAAAAAGTCTCTAGAAATAAACTCAATTAATTAATACAAGCTTGGTTAATTTACAGTTTTATATTTATTGATGCAGGAAGATGTTTATTACAGTGGACTGGCTTTCTCCCTCAAACAGGACACAGCCAAAATAACTTCTGGGGTTATCCATGGTTAATTACATCTTAGAGTTGCTATCTGAGAACGAAGAACCTTCTGGGTCTTTCTAACTGGATGAAGCCATAATTCTTTTTAAAAAAACAATACAGCATTATCAAATTAAAGCCTACAGAAAAGATCTGGAGTTCATAGGTGCAGTATCTTCAAGCACATCTGTTGTCATGTAAAAACATGCATTTACTTCAAGCTTTCTTTCTAGTATGTATTTGTTTTTCTTGATTTATCACAGTTAGCATCTGTTCTTATTTCTAATCTTACTGGGAAAATGCCTGTACCAACAAACTCAGACAGGAAGAAATTTGTGTCTCAGTTTAGGTATCTTTCCTATAGAGCCTTCAGGTTTCTTCACTAGTTAAACTGTGACAGGTAAAATTTTGCATCCTGCTTAAAAATCTTCACTTCCAATCCCATGACTTTAATTTAATATTTTTTAAAGTGAGTTCTGACACAGTGTTCTGTTAACTTTCACAACTCAGCCACAAACCTGGCTGCTGACTATTCTGGCTTATGAAACCAACTGTGAAACTTAAATCTTTAAACAATTATTGAAGTCTTGGGGTTATAGTGATTCCACATCAGTTAAACTAATTACTTATAAGACATATCACCAGACTTGGCTGCTAGTAAGAATTTCTGCAGTAACGTACAATTTTTCATATACAGAACTGAAGAGAATTATTGGTCCTTTATCTCTGACTGTAAGTTTGCTTGCAATCTTCTGCAAAGCTACTTACCTTTAGTCTAACCACTGAGAGCTATTTGGCACTCTTGAGAACCCCAAAGTCTCCTTTCTGCCTCTGGTGCACTGTTGCCTTGAAGTTAAACCTCCTTCCTTAAAGCACAATTCAGATTTGAAAGCACTGACTCCCCAAAGAAGCTGCATAAATATCTCAAAGATTAGGACTCATTTGTAAAATAAAGAGAATATAAGCAGGTCATAAACAATATACCTACAATGGGTTTGAGTGTTGCTTTTAGCTTAACAGTTCATCACCTATGGATTATATAGGATAAAAAAAGGACAAATAGTCTAAACATCACATGCTAGGGGTTGTTTTCTGAGAATATTGACAGCAATGGTGACCGTCCCCAGAATCAACAGGACATTAATGAGTTCTGTCTTATCCTCAGGGCATAGAATGCAACCATGCAAATATGAAATCATTTGTTAAATGTTCCAAAATATTAATATGTCTGGGAGCAGGATATGGTGGTAGACAGCACCTAGTAAGACATATAGCACAGTCCTTGGCACAGCTATAGTTTCTAAAGGTCTCATGGTCCTACTGAGATACACTCTTCAAAAAGAGCTTCTTACTGAAATTCCTTAGAAATCAGCAGTCTTCAAAAGTCTTCAGATTTCATGATATCGTGATAATTAAGGCTTTTCTCAAAATTATTTTAGAAAACTGGCATTCTGGGCACAAGCTCATTGACTGTTCGTTCCTTTCCTGGCCTGTTAAACGTACAATTTATGGAATACACAGTGTAAAAAGCTGTTAATTTTAGCTGTGTGATATGTGGAAAATAATCTCCCCATATTCTGTATTTTTTTAAAAAAAAGAGTGCTGTCAACATCCTATCAGCATCATAATGCATTGTCTGGGGCCAAAAATTAAAAATTCATTTGTCTTTTTATTGTAGACATGAAAATGTCTCTGCAAGTTGAATGATATAGTAGCTGGTCGATATTCTGTCAGTCCTTACTCAGGAGAACATCAATAGAAGCTTTCTAGAACAGGTAGTGGTTAAAAGTGCGAGGACTTCGGGGTCTGGCAATCAAGAGATTATTTCCTAAGTAAAACCTGAGTATGAGATTCAGAATTTGTTTTAAGATTTTTTAATACTGAGGCATTGTTTTAATTTTCCACACATGTAGAATTTGGCAGGAAGTAGTGAACGTGCTTTGTTTGACATCTGTTGACCTCATTTAATAATTGTTATTAATTCTTCTATTGCAACTTCATTAGAATCATATTACTTTCACAGGGCCATGTGGGTGCCCTCTGGTGGCTGGATTAACACCTCACTGTTTGCCGATAATCTCTGATTACAAAAAAAAATAATTCTTTATTGCCCTATTCACACAAATAAGCCTAAATTTTACCTAAAGACTCCAATCAGGGATTAGACCATTTCTGAAACAGGGGTACTAAATTCAACCTGAGGGTGAAGGAAGAGTGCTTGCTGTAAGCAGGTTATTAAGGAATAATTGTTCAGATGCTTAATCAAACTGAAAGTCAAGTTCAAACATTTTTGAGATCATGCAAAATGGAAAACTAGTTTGGCTTCCATTGAGATCAGAAACCTTGAGAACAGCCATAAAAATGGAAAACTAGAAACACAAAAGAGTTTGAAATTGGAGGAAAAGTCAGTTCTCATTTTATTCAAATCAAGTTTGGTTCTAATCTCAAATGCATTTCTCCATCCATAAAAGAAATCTGTTACTAAGTTATGTATTTTTCTCTTCATGTGGCATGATTGCACACAGACTCATCAGGCAGTTATTTATATTTCCAAACAACATTTAAACTGATCCAAAACACAGTATACATCCAAAGTGAAAGCTAAGTTAGGAAACTAAGCAGTCAGACATTTAGGAGTGTGATGTTGGTCAAAACAGTCAAGCTTTTTGGTTTGTTGTTTTGTTTTGTTTTTAAAGACAAATTACGATAAACACATTCCTTTCTCCCCTGGGGATGAAAACAAGTGCTGATTTATCAACTATCCCAGAGATGGAGTTGAATTTATTTTTTTACAGAATTCATATCTGAAAAACAGATGAGACGAGACAAGAGGAGATGAGCTGTGAGAGGAGGAGAGGAGAGGAGAGGAGAGGAGAGGAGAGGAGAGGAGAGGAGAGGAGAGGAGAGGAGAGGAGAGGAGAGGAGAGGAGAGGAGAGGAGAGGAGAGGAGAGGAGAGGAGAGGAGAGGAGAGGAGAGGAGAATAAACATGATGCAACACTGAGCAATGAATAGTGGGAAAAGTGATCAGCCATCATATGGCCTGAAGCACCTTCACAACATACCTGACTAAGAACCAGTGTTCTTGAAACCAGGCAAAATACTTCACCTGTGACAAGAGTTTGCATAATCAAGATGAATAAATGAGTTTTACTATATAGACTTTTAGGGAAATGAAATGCAGAACATTCCTGGCATCTCACCTCTTCTTTTCTCATATGTTGTCTCAGGGTAAAGGGATGAGTGAGCTTTGAAGATCTGTCTCTGTGTCTGACAAGGAAATACACTTCTCATAACTGTAGAAAAGGAGAGAGACCTAGCTTACCTCTTCCAGCTTCAGTAGCTCATGGTTATAGTGCTGATGGTTCCTGTCCAAATCTTTATTTGTCAGCTGTCAGGAGGGTTGTCATGCTATTTTTCCTATTTCAAGATAGACATTACACCATTTCCTTACTGATGCAATGGAAATTTTACCCTTTGATGGTATGAACAAGTTGTATAGTTAAATATCTGCCAGGCAACTTTAGGAATTACTTTATAACCCTATCTCAGTGTTACACTTATTCAGACTCTGCATTAAATAATGGTGTTTGCCAATTCTTTTGCAGTAAAAGTCTGTCTATTTATCTTAGTTTTAATTTGTCACTCATTGCTGCAGTGTTTGCAAGTCACCCATCCCAAACAGAAAGGTCCTCACTGGAGTTCGTGAAGCCTCTGACACTTCTCTTTTTGTAGCATTAAATCTCTGCTTGAGGTCAGAGATTGGGAAGCAGGAATGACGTGGTGTTTAGGAATAAAGAAGGGTGCTCACGTGGTTATAGCCTTCTTGGTGGAAAGACTTTCTTTAAGAGGAAGGCTTTGGGACGTTCTTTAAATCTCTCATCTTGGTCTGTCACAGCAGCTTTGCCCCAAACCCCTGTAGCTAATTAGTGTGTGTTCATGGACTGCAGCTTAATTTTTTATGCAACTGGAAAGTGATTAAAAATTAAAATCAAAGACTAATCCAGCTCTGGATCTGACTGATGGCCACTGGAGGATTTGTAACATTAATCTGAGGCACTCATGCTACCTCTGACCTCAGGAAGGTGGCAGCTGTACGCTGTGCCAGCTGGAAATTTTGCCTCACTCAGTTTCAGATGAAGCCTTTAATGAGGTTGCAAACATACAGATCACTGACACCTCTCCTCCTTCTCCCCTCAGGAGGAAGGGATGCAATTTCCTCAGAGGCTGGAGGAGAAAGAGACTTATTTTTCAACGAATCAGTCTGACTACACTGCCTTAGAAAGGCATGAGACAGAACCTGCAAGCAACAAGAATATTGGTTACTGTTCATGTTACTAATGCTAATGTTACAATTACTTTCAAGTGGGCTGCTTTATTTGGAGGAAATGTATGCGTTGGTGGTAGAACCAGTGGGAATGACATTTAAGGCTGCATGTCAACGTGCTGTGGCCAGACTAACCAGCCTGACCAGTTGCATTCATTCATCAAAAGAAGACTCAGAATGGACTCCATTAGTCTTCTGCCTTTGAGTTCGGAAAAGGTTGGGGAGAACGATTAGCACTCTGAGGCGTCAGAGCGAAGCAGTTGGAGCCATTTATCCTTCTGGGTCATGGGGGAATCTCAAGGCTCACTGTGGCAAAACAGGAGAGGTCCAGCTCACCAAGCACGGAGAGCTTTCTTGTGGCCACGACCACGAGGAAACACCTTTTAGAGACACTAATGCCATCTCCATGTTCTGGTTTGTGTGAACTGGGGCAATGTAGAAGTCATTTGTTCATACCACATTTTGGAGCTGGGTACTCAGCACTTTCTCAATTACTTTTACTACTTTGAGTTATTATTCACCTTCATTTTTTAAGACTTTTCTTCCTTTTCTCTGCATTCTCACCCTTTTTCTTCATATGCTTCTTTTCACCACCAGTTTCTTAACAGTAAAAAAATAAACGTGTAAATGAGAGAAAGTTATTTTTCTTGTGTGAAGAAGGAAAAAAACAGCTGGAAACATTCATAAAAAGACAGAAACCATGTAAGGCATTTAGAAAGAAACACATTTTGTTTCTTGCAAATTTGCCCAATATTTTTGAGCAAATCTACCTAGTGTCTATTTTAATGGTTTACATATATATTCTAATCATAATTCATAAAATAAATCTCATAATTATGATTGCTAGGAAAATAAAATGCAGTGTGTTTTATGCTTCTTTCCCTGAGAAAGTGCTGGCGTTCTGGTGCACTGAAGGAATCAGAAAGATTTATCTGAGACTCACATGTTCTAACATAAAAGAGATTCTCCAGGAGTTCAAAACAGAAGAAATAATCTGGAAGTATCTATATATATACCTTCACAGTGGTTTAGCCCAGATTTGTAGATAATTCAAAACAAAACATTCTTGCAACACTTTCTAGAGGTGAGATTAGAAAAACAATTCAGTATCAAGTTGAATGCTTAGAATTAGGGACTTTCATTTAGTATCTTTATTCTTTTGGAGGTCTTGTTTCTTGAGTAGTACCAATGACTTGTTTCTCTTACATTTTCATTGAACTAATGGTAAGTTTAGAAAATAGTAAACTCACCTCTCTGGTGTTCCAGGTGAGGAAGTGACAGGTGAGCACATTTTCCTGCTCGAATTGATGTGTTTGAACTCCATGTAGCTGTACTGACCTGTGACTTTCCCACCAGTTCCACCTCTGGTTGGGACACATCATCTTTATAGTTCTTGGTGCTTTAAATTCCAAATTAAAGAGGTATTTCTGACAAAAGCTGCTGCCCTACATGGCTCCTCAAAAAAAATACACTTTGAAAGAGCTTGCAGTGTATTTTGTAACAATACTGTTTAAACAAATCATTTTTGTGTATATAAGAATTTGGAAATTGAGAACAAAAAAGCTAAATTATCCATCTTGCTATCCTAGAAAAATGTCAGGTTTTGAGTCTCACACATCATCAAATCAATGGCACTAGCTGTCTCTTGAATTCCAGGAGTTTTACAAGCCCAGAGATATGTTATGATTTTCTGTGCAAAGAGATGGGAAAGTTAAACACAGGAAAACTTCTTAGAATAACCAGAGGATCAGTATCATCAATATTTTTCAGTGTCATGTCTCCTTCCTCTTAGGAGGTTGCCTCTTCAACCTTTTTTATGGTTGAACAACAGCAGAAACCAAACATTTTTTTTAAATGTATTTAGATCAGAACTCCTTGCAGCCTGGGAATACAGAGTGATTTTAAAATACATGTAAATTGGGGGGCAATCATTTAATGCATCTTTTACAAGGGATATGGTAATACCTTAATTTCAACCAAAAGAGACAGGCTGAGGAGAAGTTAAATGATGTTGCTTAAAAGAAACAAACAAACAAGAAGGCTTAATTCCCGTAAGTCTTCCTAGACATAAAAGTCCTGTCCATATTAACAGTGGCTGTCCAAACAAGGGACATTTATATGAATCCATGTTTATTTAAAGTGCTGGTATCTCACAGTCTCTCTGCCTTAGTTCTAATGGAAAACTTGACAATAGCACCTGACTATGTGATGGGCTGTTACATATTTACCCTCAGAACAAGCATCTGAGGTGGAGGACTATCGTCCCCATTCACAGAAGGAGAACAAAAAGTACAGTGAAACTAAGACCACTTTGATAGCTTGAGATAAATAGGTGCCCTCTTAATCGCAGTTAGCCTGGCCCTGTGATTTACAATGGAGGCTTGTTCATTCTGCTCTTCAGGAAAACACGTGACGTAAAAATAAGCAAACTCCTTTTCTTCCAGGCATCCAGAACATTGTGCTCTGAATTTGTACAGATGCTTTTGAAGAGATAGAGTTGCAGTCTTAATTGCCAGTCCTTATTAACCCAGGATGTGCTGGCCTCATTTATACTAGGAAGTTAAACAATCCCAGGGAACATTGCTAAGACCTGGAACTCAACTGTCAGTACTGTTAAAAATGTTAGACTGGTTGCTGGTGACCTTTTCACTTGGACTAACCAATACTCCCTCTGTCAAACAACTCTCAGCACAGTGCACCAGTTAACTGGCCAAAGGCCACACTGAGTGGATAGTTTGGATGGAGCTGACATGTTTTGGAGAGTTTAATATTGTGCCCATTGTCAGACTGTGCCAGCTGACCTTAAGCTAGAGAATAGACTCTGGGACAGCTATTTACGAGCAATGGTGTGCTACTAATTCCAGTTCAGTAACACCGGTTTTACTGCTAGCCAGTAGCAGGGGCATCATGATTGCACCCAGGAAGCAGAGCACATGGGTGGAAGTGGAAATTAGTGTACTCCGTGATGGGTTTTCCCAGCTAGCTCTGTGTTTCTGATCTGTGGCTCCCTTATTCTTCTGTTCTCAATAGTGCTCTCTTTCAGTTGCCAGGCATCCATTACTTTATTCTTTTCAGAAGTACCTTTGGTATGAGAGTTCCCTGAAGAGATCATTTGTTTCTCCCCAGAATTGGTTGAAACAGAGAAAAGATTTCCATCTTCATTCCCCCCTGAAACCAGTGAGGTGACAGCCCCTTCTTGATATTCCTCCCATCCTGAGAACAGCTTTCCCAGAGCAAATATGGAGTCACAAGTCATGTGAAGCTCCCATGGTTATGGCCTGTGAAAGGTACCTTTGACATCACACTAACAAATAGGGATATTTGTCACCCAAGTGATGTCTTGGTTATTCCTCTCCTTGTCTTGGTATCAACTATCTTTTGAGCATTTGAAGCACTCCCTACTAGAGATGTTAGAAAATGCATTGAAGCACAGTAGAACCAGGTTATTCCAGGAATCTGTGGAGGAACCAGTTTGTTGTCCATCATATGGTGTAGACTTCAGCAGTTGACTAAGCCTCTTAAGTTAGTAGCTAATTGTCCATAATCAGTGGAGAGAGACCAGCGTTAGAGAGTTGGGGTTGTTCAGCCTGGAGATGAGAAGGCTCTGGGGAGACCTTATTGAGGCCTTTCAATATATAAAGGGGGCTTATAAGAAAGACAGAGAGAGACTTTTTACCAAGGCCTGTAGTGACAGGACAAAGGGCAATGGTTTTAAACTGAAAGAGCATAGATTTAGATTGGATATAAGGATGATTTTTTTTTATGATGAGGCTGATGAAACACTGGAACAGGTTGCTCAGAGAAGTTGTAGATGCCCCATCATTGGAAATGTTGAAGGTCAGGTTGGAGAGGGCTCTGAGCAACCTGATCTCGTTAAAGATGTCCCTGCCCATGGCAGAGGGATTGGACTAGATGATCTTTAAAGGTCCCTTTCAACCCAAACTATTCTGTGATTCTAAGCACCTCTGGAAAGCCATTCAGCCCATCCAAAGAGATGTCTTGCCCTCTGGAAGCACCCATCTTTCTTTACTGACTACAAATTTAAACTATGGTGGTTACGCACTTAGTTAAATAGTTGGAAGAGGAATTATTATTAGGAGGGTGATCTAAGCTGTTGCCCCCCATTATCAGTGCTGCTGGGAATGAATTTATAAAATACAATTAGCAGACAGTTTCTTTGCAATTATAAAAGAAAGTACTGTTACTGAAAGAAAATTCTGTTACTGAATTATGTTTAATTTACTAGCATATTTACTAGAAATAGGCAAACAATTAGATAATTTGACCAAACATATATTCCATATACAGTTACTCCATATTTCAAAGATATTGTGGTCTATGCCAAGAGCAGACATGTTGCTCTGATGCTGAAGGAATCATCACTTCCACCAGACTCATTTCTGTGTGCTTTTACTTTGCTGCAGGACTCTGACTGCATAAAGCGGGACAGTGTACATATGCATGGAATTATTTGCTGCTTCACACAAATGCAGATACATCAGGAGAAGAACAAAGCAACTTTATTCCAGCTTGAAACATCATCACACAACTGGAGTTAGCCTGTTAAAAGAACAGGATGTGTAAGAAAGGAATATTGGTTTAAAATATTTCAGAATTCATTCAATCACAGCCAGTTCAGCATTGGTTAGAAAAACCAGAAGCAAATATCACCATAAGAATTTTTCAAATATCTCATATCCATTGTTTTTTATACTAAAAAAATAACAAAACTACAAAAGTCAGTCACTCCTCACATAACAGTTTTGGAAAGAAGTAAATGCTGACTTATTTTTGGATTGGATTTGCAAGAGACATTTAGGTAAATAGAAGAGAATAATCACCCTCACAATAAAATCATGATAGGATTACTCAAAAGGCCATCTTCTATAACCCTTCCTGAGTAAGTCCTGGTAATTTCTTGTGAGTTGATGCACTGACCTCACACATGTAGTACTTCATATTAAGTTTTGGACACTGGGTACATCCACATTCCTGACTGGTGCAGCACAAAGACAGAAGAAGAAGGGTTTGTTTCACTGCTATCCATCATGGCTCTAGCAGGATGTACCATACCATGTCTTTACCAGCAATGTAGTTCATGCCAGCTACTGGTGCCAGTCACATGCTATGCATGCATGGAGAGCTAAATACCGAAGAACCAGGCATCTACATTACAAGTGGACACTCTCAACAGTGCCTCTGGGATTGACTTCAAATTCAGTTACACCAGGAAGGAAACTACTTCCAGTGCCTGAGGTGTGCATTTGAGTGTGTATCGTAAGACAGCAATTAGCAAGACAAATTTGCACCTAAGAAGAACCCACTCAGTTCACTAAAATGTTAATATAAATCCACCCATTGTATACTAGATTTAAAGAACTGGGTATTCTAGACCAAGATCATGGCCCAGATTTTATCCCTAGTCAAATTCTGTACTAGAATTCATACCTGTGGTACATGGCACCAGTTTTCAAAGAGACAAATTTAGGGATCATTGAAAGTTATGGCTGGAATGAAGCAATGAATCATCTAGACCATTTTCCCAGTCTTATCCCCATGCAATGGTAATTAACAAGTTTTCTGGAGTTTCAACAATTTTATTAGTTAAAAATTTACTAGAGTTTAACTATTCTTTTAGTTTGAAAGTTTTTCTGTTACCTAATTATAGTTTCCTCTTTTCTAAATTGTCAATTTATTCTTATTCTGCTTATGAAAGGCATAGAAAAAAGCCCATAATCTTTCTCTTCCTAGGTCTTTTACATATCTTATCATGTCACCAGTTCATGTCCCACTCCACTCAACTGCAATCTTCCCTTTTAAAAAAACAGTTCTTTTTGCATTTCCACAGAGGTCATGTTTTCTTAATCCCTTGGTTTTTTGTTCACCTTTGGACTCTTTCCAATATGTCTACATGTTTCTTTAAATGTGGTGCTGAAACTGGGCAGAGTACTCCATCTGAGGTTTCCCTGGTGCTGAGTAAAATGGAATAATTATCTCCTCTGTCTCAGAGGCAACACTCCTGTTATCACACTCCCAAATGAGAGTTGTCTTTTTTGCGGTAGCATCAAAGAGTAATGGATAGGTTTTGTACTCCCCTATAGTCCCCTAGAGCCTTTTCCACACTGATGCTTTCTGGCTAGTTTGTGCAGTTGATTTTTCTTTCTTATGTGATCCAGAGTTTGCAGAGTGAGAGTATGCATTTCCTGCACCTTGATGATAAGAGGAGTGGTTTGTTGATACAGAGAAATCTTTCACACTGATGTTTTTTCAAGACAATTTATATGCTGGAATTCATACAGAAAATTGTTTGATGAACTTATGCAAATTTTGTAATTGTCTTTCAAAATGGGTTACATTCACTTTGGAATAACTTTGTGAGAATGAAGCTAACACAGACATATGTCTGTACTATAAAAGTAAAGATTTGTTGCATATGGTTTACACTGTACCAGTCTATTTATGTATGTAGCTTCTAATGTTTGACTGTTATGCTATTTTGTGGTGAGTTAACCTTGGCTAACAGCCAAACACCTACCCAGCTGCTCACTCACTTCTCTCCCCGTGCCCCCCCCACCCCCGCCCCGGGACAGAGCAGGGAGGAAATTGGATGAGAAAGCTTGTGGGTCGAGGAAAAGACAGGGAGATTACTTACCAATTACCATCACAGGCAATACAGACTGAACACGGGGGGGATGGGGGGAGGCAGGGATTTATTACCAATTAAAATAGATTTGGGTAGTGATTTGTCCAAAAGACAAACACTAAAACCTTTTCTCCTCCTCTACCAGGCTCGACTTCACTCCATCAATCCAGGCTCCTTTACACGCCCCCCAGCAGCACAGGGAGGATCGAGGATGGGAGTTGTGGTCAATTCATAACAGTTTCTCTCTGCCACTCCTTTCTCCTCACACTTTTCTTCTGCTCCAGCTTGGGTCCTTCTCACTGGCTACAGTCCTTCAGGATAAACCCGTTCTGGTGCATATCCTCCTTGGGCTGCAGTCCTTCAGGATAAACCTGCTCCACGGAGCATGGGTTCTCCATGGGCTGCAGAGAACAGCTGCTTGGAGCACCTCCTGCTCCTCCTTCTCTGACTTGGTATTCCCTCTCTTGCTTCTCACTCTTTTTTGTTCCCTTCTCCTATCTCTGTCTTCTGTTATTTGCCCTTTCTTGAATGTGTTTTCACAGCAGCCCCACCAGCTCCCCAGAGGCACCACCAACTCCCCAGACTGACTGAGCTTTGGCACACTGTGGGTCTGTTGTGGAGGTTGCTGGAACTGGCTGGAAGTGGCTGTGACCAGCACAGGGCAGCCCCTGGCCTCTCCTCACAGAGGCCTCTCCTGCAGCCCCCCACCGCCAAAACCTTGCCACGTAAACCCAACACGCATCTGAATGTTGATTCCTTAACTAAATGCTGACTCTCACTCGGTAGTCTGTCTAGGGGCATGCAATTTTGACATTATCCAACCCTTTCTACAGCAACATCACAATAGCTGTGCAAAGACCCCGGCATTTCTCATAAACCTCTGCCAAAATCACAGAAGGACAGCAAAGGAAAGCTTGAGGAAAGTTAGAAGGAAATAAAATCTTTGTTTTCAGAAAAGGCAAAAAGCATCAATTCAGCTTTGAATATTTAAAAAATCAGATACAACTAGCATAATAATACTACGAGATAACAGCCATTTCAAACCAGAACAGAAGAGAGCTAGATTTACTACAACAGCAATTTTATGGCCAGAATGTTATCCATGTTATCAGTCTGAGCAATATGTTACACAAATAATTCTAAAATGTTGATGTTGTGAGAGTAGCACTTGCAATAAAGAGGACTGCCAGAATCTAATCCACATACATTTTCTTAGCAAGCATTTCTTTGGGATTTTTAATTATTTCTATTCTAAAAATGAAACATGTTTACAGATGTTATTGTCCTGAATTATTGTAAATTATCTTTACAGAAAGAACCTTTTCAGGTTATAAAAATTATGTAGCTTTCATTTACATTAAAATATAACTTTTTGTAGTCATTAAGAGAATTATATTACTTGAGGTAAAGCATATTCAAGGACCTACACATAAATAAAACCAGGTACATTACAACCACTATTGTGATATTTATCACTGATGGAGCTTATGATTGCAGAACTATATAAAAATCTTTAGGGGTTACCTTAGCTTAATGGTGTTCTTCCCTTTCACTCACCATCCATTTCTTATTGCAAACATCTGCTTGGAAATAAAAAGGGTTTTACATTTCCCTGGGACATACTTGGCTCTACAAGAACATTGCTCATTTTATTTAAGAAATACTTAAGTTTAATCAAGTTTTTAATTCCAGAAATATTACAGCCACTCATCTTGAATGACTTGCGACTCTAATCTATATATTTTAAAATGTCATTAATGAAAAAGAATAACGTAATAGCTATTGTTGGATTACGTAGCAGAAAATGAACGTCTTTGCTTTCTCTCTTGATTAGTGCTCTGGCATTTATTCAGTGGCTTGGCCTTGCTCATTTTAGCCTTGGTGCAATAATAATAACAAATGAACCCTATTACCCTTACTATTCACTTACTTCTGTTCTGATGTTAGGTACTCTCCCATTCATCTTGTAAATTACAACTAATTTAAGGGAGAAATATCTCTGTATGAATAAAAGAAAACAAGCTCCTTATAAACTTTACAAGAGACATTCTTTGTGAAATAAATCTAAGGGTTTTGGGGAGAAGAAAATGATGTGTTTTGCACTCACACTGATGAATGCAAAAATTATATACCGTATTTTACTTACTAATGTGAACTAGTAAAATTCATGGCATGCTGTTTTACAGGCAGTAAAATACTTTTTCCAGATGTGGCTTCATAATTCTCCAAAGACTATCATAGTTATCATAAGATTTATGGAGGATAATTTATTAATCACGTTTTTTTTAACTTTGGAAATCTGTTTAGTAAGATGAAAGGGAGCTTTAAAATAAGTCATTTTAACCAAATGTGGATGGCATTATGATATCAAGTTACTCCTTTTGTTCAAATTATTTTTAATGACTTTATTTGTTTTATAGCCTCCACAAGTCAGTACCAACTTGGTGGTAATGATATATCCGGCAAAACTCTAACATTTTGAAAACCAGCAAGAAAACTTTTTCTAACATACTAAATTAACTGAACTGTGCTATACTATTGTTATAGCTTATTTAGGGATATGTAAGCTACTTAAATTTATTTTTATAAGATTTGAAGGAGACAAAGCTTATAAAAACTATGCCTCATGACTTTAACCCAACTTCCTTAATGAAAGTTTATAAGTGGATCATACGCATAAAACACTGCAAGGACTGAATGCTGATTTAAAATCTATATTTTACAACCAAGTTTATACTGCTGAAGCAGTTTCATTAAATCTGCAGTGAATATTAAAGTCATGATAGGTCTGATCCTGGAAGCTATTTCATGCACAGACGGCCTGGTCCAAAGTGTGGCATGGTTAGGGAAAATAATTTTCTTAACCTTTGTAACCTTTGGGCCATACCCAGAGCTCCTGGTTAACTGAGTTCAGCACCTGGGCTACAGTTCCATGCCAGATCAATTCCTTCATTGCTACCTCCAGCTGAACCACATGAATGGCAGCAAATACAGATAACCTGTATGTTAGATTTGTGAATGACATCCAAGACCACAAGGGCTCAAGTTCAGTTGCCTGCAAATAGGCATCTAGTGCCTACTGATTTGCCTTAGTGTCCTGCTAGGCCTCCAGCTGCTGAACCAAGAGAGTTCAGTTCCCCGAAGGGCTTGTGTCACAACTTCCAGCCCTGTCCAGTTGTCCTAAGATATTTTAGGGCTTTTTACATGCCACTAGAGGCCGAGGTTTAGGCAAATGAGTTGAGCTTTAGCTCTCCATTGGCTCTAATAGGATCTCAGATACTATCATGCTTGTAGACACCTACTTCCTGACATCTAAATGCACCTTAAATTGAATCATGCCCTGTGTGTCATGAAGCCATGAAGGAGACATGAAGGCAATTTGATACCCATTTGACATTTGTCTTATGGAGTGCAACAGAAAGAAAAAAAAGTTTAAAATAGATTGGGGTTACTGGCTGAAGTTCAAGAGAATACTGTCACAAAACATTGGCATGTTGGAGGAAGCAACTGGAGGAGATGGTAAGGATTACATCAGCTCCTGTTATGGGAAATGACTCAGCACTTGATATACAGGTTTGTAAATTGATGTTCTTAGGTAGAAATGACTGTCAGAACTATTTTTCATCTGTACCATATCACACAACCCAAGCTTTATCTTTGTGATGTGAACACTATAATACTTACCAATGCCTTCATCACTTCACAACAGACTTTATGCAAACAAAGTGGAAATTAAACATTTACCTGCTTGTTAAAGATTTTCATACAGACTTTAGAACTCCAAATATTTCCCCTTTTGTTAAGCACTGCCTAACAGCTAAGCAACCCCTTAGCTCTGTGAGACCATAAAGCTGGTTCTTAGAATCATCATAGAATGGTTCTTATGGTTCTTATGATTTTATGATCTGTGTATTAAACTAGTTAAATAATTCTACAGCTTACCTTGTGTATTATATATTGTATGAAGATGCTTGTAGTAAAGTCGCTGTCAATAACCTTATGGTGCAGAACTCGTCTCCTTTTAATTTCCAAACACGTATGAATGAGTTAGGAGAGATGATGTGGCATTCATTTGGAGTTTAGGCTTACAAAATAAGTGAAGGAACTTTCCACCCCCAGTGCTGTTAATGTTCTTGCTCAACTCCATAGCATTAATTTGAAAACCCTGTCTGAGTAACGTGAGTTTTTGTACGTGACATTGCAGAGGCAAGTTATCAAGAGGAGTATTTCTGATATGTCTTGATAAAGACATATCATCCTGCATATGAACATAAGTAGATACATCTATGTGTGCATATGCATGCACAGGTTTTGAAGTAACCAAGGTAAACCTAAGCAAATTCAACCGTGTAGCTGATTTCTGTACCCAAATTTGGAGTAGACAGTCTACATTCTATTACAGTTCTGAAAATAATGAAGGTGTCTTGCCTAACTGTAGACTCCATTACAGATGTTTACATCCAAGGTAGTCAGTCATGTCTGTCTTTGTGTTTAACAGAGAAAAATAAACCTTTTCTGGGAGTAATTAATCTGTACCATTTTGGATGTGTTTTAGAATGGGGATGAATTGTTCTCTGCAAGAGCCTGTTTCTCTTTATTGATTACCTAGGGCCTGGAAAACTGGTTCAGACTTAGACGCCTACTTTGTAGAACTCTAAATTTGAGCAAATGAATTCCATATTCTGTGATAAGATAATTTCCTACTGATTTTGAGGATTCCAGATGTTCACAATTTTACCATATCGAGGTTTTAGTCAGGCTTACAAAAGCAAATAATCTGCATTAGGGGAACCCACCTTTTTAAATGAAGTATTCGTGCTGTTATTTCTTTCTTTTTCCTTATCCTTGCCAGACTAATTTCCTTTAAAGCAGTGAATAAGTATAAACCATTTTTGTAATTTTTAAAATTGTTTTATAGTATTTTAAACATTTTTATGATTTTGGGAAGTTCTGACAATTTCTTTTTCTCACATCACTAGAAAGACTGGTGTGATATCTGAAATAATAAGACATCAACATGCTGTTTTAATCTTTCATATGGTTTTATTTTTCATTTCCAACTGATACTGAAAAAGCTGGAAGGCAGTTCACAGTCTCTAACAGCAAGTTCACACAAAGCTTTATATTCTCAGTGAAACCCTCCTCACTGTTGGTACAAAGAATATTGGAAAGATAATTTCTTGGAGTCCTCTACAAAAAATAGGATTTTTTTCTGGCACTTAGCTAAACTTTTCCTTGACAAATAGTTCAGTAACTAAAATTCATTTGTAGACTAGAGATTGTATTATGAAAATATGTATTTATCTTAAGAGTGGGAGTAATTCTCAGATGATTCAAACTGTGATCTGGCTATAATAATTCAGGCCCCACAACTCTTCAGAAACATTAAATATCACAACTTTACTATTTATATATGGTTCCTATTTTATAGCTTCTTTTATGCTATCCTGAGGGCTAGAAGAACTTTTTTCAAATTAATTCTGGCGTATTCACATATTATATAACTCATCGATGAGGGAAGAGAGAAACTACCCAAGATCACCATAACCCCATAAAAAAAAAATTGTGAGAGCTGGCAATCCTGTGCCATTCTCTAAGAAACTATAAAAGACTTACAGACCACTGTGCCTTCTCAAGCAAAGATGCTAAATAAAACCCTAACTTTGACACTGGTGTTCAACAGATTGGCCTTCATAAGTCTAAAGAGCTCCCAGTTATTTCATTTAGAGTTCATTGCCAGAGAAGGCCTTCAAGACTAATCTCGCTGAGCTGTAACACCTAAAAGCAAAAGTCTACTCTCCATTAGGGAACTTTGCCCCTTCATGAAACAATGGAAAAAATGGGCATTTCCAGAATATGACTCACCTACTGGTGAATAACTCTCTGAAAGTGCCCTTTTCTCCCTACGTACCACCAAGAAAACCTAGGACATGTCTGTGAATCTCAGTGTCATTGATTTTCATGCAAAATGGGTCAGACTAATTAGATATCTTAGGGTTTTCTGTCGCAATGTTTCACCTATATTTTTTAGTTACTCATTTCCTGGCAATCTTGTTGATAATTTATTGGAACTAAATTGCTAAGACTTAATTTTGCATTCAGAATGACTACTAACCTTCCACTAAGAAGACAATAATATTATCTTGCTTTATATATGGGGGCAAGCACAATAATAGCTATTACAAAAGTTTGTGCATAACAGTAATCAGGTATTTAAGTTATTGCCAAATTGCTGCCAAAAAGTAAATTACCAAGAAGAACAGAGCTCAATGCAAAAAAGTTATACTATTAACAACCAAGGGACAATCATAATGTCTAGCTCTGCCAGATGTGTACTATAACATATATAAAATCTGGACTGAACTTTAAACTACTTTTTCCATCTTGTTAACTGAAATGTGTAAATTATGAACTGGTTGGCTATTAAACAAAACATCCATGGATGAAGACATCTTCTCTAACAAAAGAATGATTGTAGCCCAGTTTAAATTATTTTGGAACGATCCCAGATTGAAGAGAGCAATTCACAACTCTCAGGATAGCATGACCGAGAAAAGGCAGGCATTCTTTTAACAACCATGTTGGAACATGATCAAGCAAATTCTGCACTATCTCAAAAACGCCTGACAAGGATACCTGAGAAAATGCTTCTAGAATATCCAATTATAAAAAATGAAAGATCCATTCCCTTAACTGATCAACAACTATATCTTCACGTTGCAGCTGTATCCAAAAAGCATACAGAAATATTACAAGATGTCATTAAACAGAATAAAAATGTCCTTGACCAGTCTCTCACTTAAGAATCTTATCAGCAGAACAGAAGAGGACATCATGATAATTCCTTGCCTCAGAGATAATCTTCTTCCTTTACTGTAGGACCCTGCCAAGATCTTACAACATTTTAGCATTTCTAATCTCTGTTCCAGGCAAGATCTGTAGTTTGGTTCTTCTCTTTTCATTCAAGGGCATAACACCAACTGCCATTAAAAAAGTATCATACCAAACAGAATAAAAAAGAAGCATAGTCTGAAGTGCCTTGTTCCATCAAGTCTAGGACATCCTTTATAAGAATATGAAACATAGGAACTCCAAAATGAGTACAGCAAGTTTATTGCAAGAAGGTTTTGAAGAGCAGAAAGTTCCTCTGTTTTTCACCCTTGTTTATTATTATAAGACACAATAAATGAATGTTGCTATCCTATTGTGAACAGTTTGCTATTTTGAGTTTGAATGTGCCTGTCTTTCAGCACTGACTGAAAAGATGACTAGTTCGAACTAGATGTTCTAACTAGTATGTTCTGTAGATGGCTAACTTCAGGTGCAGTAAATAATTTCCATTTATTTCAGAAAATAAATGAATCTGCAGCCACCCAGAGATTCAACGGGTCTTATGAGACCTCTTCCCTCCCACTCCCCTCTGCCAGCCCTCACTATCCTTTTCTGCCTGCTAGGTCTCCTGCTCATCTCCTTCTCCTCCTTGGCTTTTTTCTCATGTCAGGATCTGCTCTGATCACAGGAAAATGAAGGGGGAAGATGCAGGGCTTTCAGCATAGCATCATTTGCCTCAGTTGAAAAGAGCTGCAAGTGAACCCCAAAAATCAGGGCTGTGATTCTGCCACCCTCCCAGGGCTTTCATGTCACCTCCATGCCATTCCCCAGATGTCCTTTTAAAGGGAGAGGCAGAGATTTTGGAAAAGATGGGCCCACCCCATCCCACAGCAAGAAGGAGACGTGGTGCCCATGGAGGCATTCATTTATCTACTATTCCCACTGCCTGTCATACTGCAGACAGGAGAACAGGAACTAGGGCCTCCATCTTCTCTGTTCCATGGTGGATACCAAACCTCATTGCTCTCTGACACCTGCTGCCCTGAAGGCAGCTGTGGTGTGCAGGAGACCTCCAGGAAGTTGGGCAGCCCATGCTGTCTCTGGAAGCCTGAAGCGGAAGACCAGCCCCAGGTCCCCCTCCTTAGGAACCTGGAGGGCCATTGTGGTCCTCTCCACAGAGGCTGCCAAAAGAGCTGCTGCCTGACTTGCCCGTACAAGGAGGGATGAGAAGTGAGCAGGAGCCACTGCTACTCCCCAGGTGTGGTGGATTAAGCTTGGCTGGCTGCCAGGTGCCCACCAAGCTGCTCTCTCACTCCCCCTCCTCTACAGGATAGGGGGAGGAATTAAATTAAAAAGTACCTGGGTCAAAATGAGGACAGGGAGATCGCTCAGCAACTATTGTCAAGGGCAAAACACACTTGACTTGGGGAAGATTATTTTATTTTTTTGCCAATTAATAAGAGATTAAGATAGTGAGAAATAAAAACAAAACTAAAACCACCTTCCCCCCACTTGCCCTTCTTCCCAGTCCTGCAGTCCTGACTCTTCCATTTCTTTCCCCCCAGGCAGCACAGGGGGATGGGGAATGGGGGTTGTGGTCAGTCCATAACACTTCATCTCTGCTGCTCCTTCTTTCTCACGCTCTTCCCCTGCTCCAACATGGGGTCCCTCCCATGGGGTACAGTCTTTCATGAACTGCTCTAATGTGGGTCCTTCCCATGGGCTGCAGTTCTTCAAGACCTGCTCCAGTGTTGGTCCTTTCCATGGGGTACAGTCCATCAGGAGCACACTGCTCCATGGGCCACAGTTCCTGCCAGGAGCCTGCTCCAGCATGGTCTCTCCACTGGCTGCAGCTTCCTTCAGGGCATATCCATCTGCTGCAGCGTGGGATCCTCCATGGGCTGGTGTGGATATCTGCTCAGGCATGGTCCTCCATGGGCTGCAGGGGGACAAGCTGCTTCATCATGATCTCCAAGGGCTGCAGAAGAATCTCTGCTCTAGCACCTGGAGCACCTCCTCCCTCCCCTTCTTCATTGACCTTGGTGTCTGCAGGACTGTTTCTCTCACATATTCTCACTCCTCTCTCTCACAACTGCTGTGCAGCATTTTTTACCCCTTCTTATCACAGAGGCATCACCACTGTCACTGATGGGCTCACCTTTGGCCAGGGGTGGGTCCATTTTGGAGCCCGCTGGGAACTGGCTTTGGCCAACATGGGGCCAGCTCCTGGTCTCTTCTCACAGAATCCACACCTGCAGACCCCCAGCTACCAAAACCTTGCCACGTAAACCCAATACACCAGGAAAGAAGAGATTCTCATGAGTTCATTTCAAGAGAAACACATTTATTGGGAGAGCTCCTGCTGCCTCGTAAGACCTGGCAGGGATCTGCTGCTCACTGGGTCCATGCCCCACTGGGCCCTCTGCCCCTGGACACCTGAAAGGGGAAGAGCATGGTCAGGCACCCAAAGAGCATGGTGGCCTCATCCTGGTGCCTGGTGGGCACTGAGGCTCTGCTTCCCATCCCCTTTGTCCTCTTCCCTTGGGGCTCTTCTCTCCTTTCTGCTGCTGCCAAATTGGGCCTTGCCTGTGCCTAGGAGCTTGGTGCTGGCACTCCAACAGCAAACAAGGATGAAGGCGAGCACACAGCAGCTGCTGCCTGGCAGAGGTGGTGTCTCTGGCCCAGGACTCCTGTGTCTGGCTGCTCTCATGGGGGCATGAGCCTGGCGGGAGCACACTGCAGCAGAAGCTACCCGTGCCGAAACAGAGGGATCCGTATGGTGGACATATGCACATGGACCTGCTGTGATTGCTGGCCGGCAGCAGCCCTCTGCTGGCCCTGCTGCCTCTTGGCCCTGTCCTCGGGTAGAAGCCTTTCTTCTACTGTCCTTTCCCTTCCTGCTCCTGGGGCTGCTGCATCAGGTGAGAGCCTTCAATGCTAGGCAGGCGTTTGTGGCACTAGGCTTTGCTCTTGGGGCAGAGTCTCCTGGAGCCAGCTCTGTCCTGGGAGCTTCCCTTGCCCTTCTCTGCTGCTGTCTGTCCTCTGCTCAGCAAGACAACGGGGAGCTCTGCTGCAGGGTCTGTCATTTAGCACCCCGCATTGTCTGGGGGCTGCTCCAGCCATGAAGCCAGCAGCTGGTTCTGCAGGTCTTCAGTGGCTTGGCTGGTCCTGTAGTAACCCATGAGGGCTGTGAGGAGCTATTCCAGGTGGGGGATCTGAAGGCTGGTCCCCACAGAGCTGGAGGCAGTGGCAGAGCTGAGGGTGTCTCCTCACTGGAGGAGCTTCGTGTCTGTGGGAAGGCACTTCTTGGAGGAGCTGTCAAGTCTGATGGTAGCTCAGATGTCCCCACATCCTCACTGGAGCTGCTCTGGCCTTCCAAGGAGTGGTCTGCTTCTCCCACAGACACACTTCTCCAATGGCAGCTCTGGTTCCCCATGTGCCTGTAGGAGATGTTGGGGCTCTCAAGGGGTCTGATTGCCCCTGGGGAGCTTCCTCAATCTGTGGCAATGCCTGCTCTGCCTGCCTAGAAGGGGAAGGACTGTGCACATCCCCTTGTGTCCCAGGGCCCTTCTCCTTCCCACGGGGGCCCGGCAGGGTCTCCTTGCTGGCCGTGCTGCTGCCGCCGGCTGTTCCCCTTTTGCATGGGGGTGTCTCCCCATCCTCCTGAGGCATCTCCTGTGCCGCTCTCAGGAACGCTGCTGGCCCAGAGTGGACTCAGCTATGGAAACATTTGTGATGCACAATAGGGGGAAAAGACCCTCCCCGAGCTGAGCTGAAATGAGGGAGGCGACAGTCACCCGAGCGCTGGACCATGGCCGTCACAGCTGGACCAAGCTCAGCACAGCTGGACCTTGGCCAGTCCACCCCGTCCCGAGACCTGGCTCTGGGCAGGGCCATACAAAGCCTCTGGCCTCTCCCTAGGAAGGACCAAATCTCAGGTCCTGGCCTGTGCTGCCCCTCCGAGACCCCTTGAACTGCCTGCTGGGCCTCTCGAGTCCCACCCGGCCTCAGCCTGTCCCCATCCCCAGTGTGGTGTCAGCGTCTGTGCTGGGGCTGCCCCCACCAGCCCCATGCTTGCCCTGATCCCTTGCTGTGGCTTTGGGATGGGCTTTGGGTGCAGGCCCTGCCCTTCCTGCCCCCCTGTCTCTGCCACCCCTCACTGCTGTCTTCTGCCTGCTTGGAGATCCTGCTCACCTCCTCTTCCTCCTCTGCAGACCTGCACTGCTCCCAGCCCAGAAACGCAGCTGTGGTGTGCAGGGGACCTCCAGGAACATGGGCAGCCCATGCTGTGTCTGCAATCCTGAGACGGAAGGCCAGCGACAGGTTAAGGTAAAATTTGCAGAGTTACATTTCAACTCTGTTTTCCTAACTCACAGTATATCTTTTTAGGCTTTTTTGTTCCATGAAATGAATATTCAGAATTTTGCACTTTTCTGCAGTTTCACATAGTTACTTAATTCACATGGCATTTTTTTCTTCTCCCTGAATGGAAAACAAAGTAACAACACCATGAAAATTCTGCCGTCTCCATTGCCTTTTCTATATGCCCTGAGGAGGGGGAAGAATCATAGCATTCATTAGATAAAAACAGCAGTTCTAAACAAACCCTTTGTTAATACAATGTCTGCCTCATAGTTTCAGACAGCCAAATCAAGCTATGCACTGAGAGTTGTTTACAGTCTGAGAAGTCACAGACAGGTACATGAAGTGATACCACATTTCTTTTTTAATGTTCAGATGGGAATTCAAAGGATTACTCAACAAATTATATACTCTGATTTCTGGAAATTGACAGCTGGGTAGAAGTAATGTTGTACTTATTGTTGAGCTCTTTTGATTTTACTGCTTGTAAACTGATATGAAAGACTCAAACAGTAGGAGAGGACCATCTTTACTTAATTTATACATTTTATTCAACCAAAGGGAACATTTTTTCCCTTTTCTGGGAGTAGAATGCACAGTGTCTTTTGCAATAACTTTGCACACATGTTCATCGTGGCTCATAATGGCGGGTGGTTTCTCATCTTTATACCATCTTTTAATCATAAATTTTCTATGAATCACAGAATGTTTTCACTTGAAAGGTTCACGGGATTGACATCTGTTGTGTAGAGTGATACAGCTGAAGAAGACCTAATGCAGACAGTTTAATGTTACTTAAAGATTAGAGATTGCAGAGAAAGTCTTTATACACACTCCCAAGACATTTATGTATCTTCCACAGATTCTTCCTAATCTTTCTGTCCTATCTATCCCAGTTCACACCACCCATACAACCTTTTCTTTTGCCTTTTGTGTACTTTTTAAAAGGAGGACAAGAAAAAATGTCTGGTACAAGAAAGGAATGACTCATTGTTTTATATAACCAAGAACAAAACCACTTTGCAGAAAAATGCTTTATTGCTACTTATATACTATCTAAATGCATGAACTTGGTATTATTTATGAGACAATAGACTCTTGTTAGGTGTAAGGTCCATTCTGCTCATTTGCAGAGTTATTTGCAAAGGTTTACTTGTATTATAAACAGCGAAGCCAGATAAATTGTGAGAGAAAAAAAGGTAGTGGGATTTTTATTTTTCAGAATAGGGAAACCAAGGAGCAGAAATCATAAATGACTTATTTAAGGTAACATAGGAAACCTGTAGCAGAAGAAGGATTTGAATTTGTTACCCAGGAATCCTACCAGAAGTACATGCCGTGTGTCTTGTTTCTAAAAGTGGCCCATCATCACATTGTAGTTTTTCTGTTGAATCTTATCTGATAGTTTTGCCAACTGTTAGACTGTGGCTTGGGAGTTTTCCAGGTTCTGATGTACAGTGTACATGTTTGTTTCTTTGTGTGTGGTTTTATTTTTTTTTAATAAGAGATTCAAGAACAAATAAAGGCATGGAGTGACAGTGAAAGAAGTAATTTTCCACATCACATCTTCCAATTATTTATAATCCCTTTTGCATGTCATGTTGTTTGCATCTGCAGATAGTCAGAATTGGTCTCAGCCATAACATGTGTGCATGCAGAAAACTGTGTTTGGAGCATGTAACCTATATTTTTTGTAGTCTGCCATTTAAAAATGGCAGAAAGTTTGGAAAAATCATCAAACATTTACTATGTCAGGCAAAAACGATAAGGTACACATGCACATAACTGTAATCTGCACATATATTACACAAAAGATCTAATGATTGATATTATTATATAAACTTTTCAACTGGACATTTCTAAATGTTTTTCTTACCCCATAGGATGATGCCAGGCCCTGCCGATTTTGCAGGATGGGCATAAGGTTGGTGGAAGACCACATTCACACTCGACTCAGTAAGGAATACTGAGTTCAGATGTTGCCAAAACTTGCAGAATAAGCTATCAACAAAAGAAAGAGGGCAGATTTTCCCTGGGTCTAGCTGCTTCTCATTACCTGGAACCCAGGAATGTGACTCAGATGGTATGCAGCCTGCCTCCATAGGCTGGTGATCTTTGCCAAGGGCAAGTCCCACTGGGACTTGAAGAAGTCTGGATCCATGGAAAGAAAGCTTAGTGCATCTGGAAGTCACTAGTAGGCGGCAGAGAAAACACTGAAAGAAAAAAAATATGATTGAAAGAGTGTGACTGAAAGGTGGGAAATGGATGAAGGAGACTGGCAAACCAAGAAGAAAAAGGAAGAGTTGTGCACAGAGACTAGTAGGGAAAAGAAAGGGGAAATCTCTCCTCATAATAGAAATTTGGAGCTCACCAGAAAAAAGGAAGGGGATCTCTTGATCATGTTTTAGTACAGTGGGTATAAAGTCTATGTGAGTCAAAAGGACTGAAATCAGATGGATGAAAACTGCTGAAATAATTCTAATGGCTTTTTGATTGTCAAATAAGCTACCTTTCCCCACCATTTCTGTGTTTATCAGGCTTTCTTGGCCCACCTGAAGCAGCCCAGTGACACTCCCAGTGAATCCATCTGCCTTTGGATCTGGTCCCACAGGGGAACCATTTCACCAGCCTCTGAAACCCAACCCTTCTTCCATGAAACACAGCTATTGTTTAACAGTCCAGAGCAACAAGCTGAGGGCAGGAAATGAAGAATAATGTCTCCACTTGAAACAGCTAATTATACTTGTGTTGATCTAGTGTTAAACTTTCCTGTTATCGTTGGCTATACAGTCTTGTATATCTTGCCTGTGCTGAGGTTTTCTAGTGGCTTCATCTTGGGCTGCAGCCTGTGTTATGCAGAAATGTGGGAGAGCCTTATTCAACACCAGCTGCGCCCTGCATTTCTTTAAACACTACTTGCCAGTATACTTTTTTATACTTGTACTTTTAACATCAAATTGCCTTTGGTTAGGATGGAGCACCACACATCTAAGAATGGAAGGAAGTTTTAATGCCACCTTGGGTAAGCATCATCAGCTAGCAATAAGATCCCTCCAAGCAGGGGACGACTGGAGCCAATAATTTCAGTAGCAATATCCTCTATTTTACTAAAGGAACTTCAGAAGCCCAGCATGCAAATTTTTTTCATCTCAAAGTCAAGAATTGCTTCCTGAAATAAAATCTGAGGAGGATGTCTTTGTTGTAGAATTAATTCAGGTAATCAACACTAGCATCTCTATGGCTAGATTAGCTTAGCCAGCAATAAAAGAGAATTGTAGCCAAGTTACTGAGTCCTTCTTAGGGCTGGACTCATTCAGAGGCAAAATCTGGAGGCACTTTGTCCTGAAGCCACCTAAGGTACTCACGATTTCACAACAAATTGAGGCACTTGACTCTTCTCTGCTGTCTTCCCACAATTATCTGCTTGCACCCAGGAAAGCTTGGTCCATTTGAGGGATTTGTCCTCATTGTAAAATGAGAATGGGATCCAGAGGTTGCCCAATCAGGTGAAATAAGAACCTGAGCTTTAGTTCCTTCACCATAAAAGCAGCTGGCCCACAATGAACGCACCACGAGAATTCAGTACAGTGATTATGTGTTAAAAGCAGAAGTTAGATGTAATATCCAAGTGCACTCTATAATGAAGGCATACAAGACGCATATACACAGCTTCACGGTTCCAGCTATGAACAGCCATGTATTTCAGTGTACCCTCAGGTATAGACTGGTACAGAAACTCAGAAGAGCTCCCATAAAGAGCAGTGTTCAGGTATCAGGTTTCCAGGAGTTGTCCAAGAAAATATGTTTGGGTGGGAAACAGAACTATTCATTCAGGTTGAAATTTGAAACCCTCATAATTTGGGGAGAATAGAATGCTTCATATTGTTTTGGTTTTGTGAAGCCGGATTTTCGTGACAAACTTGTAATGTATTGTTCACATACTGCCTTCCTTTGATAAAAGGAATATTTTTGAATGACAGAAAGTAAATTCCCCCTCCCAGACTTTTAAGAGTAGCAGCAAGAGCATACATCTATTCCCAAATTTTAGAAGAAACTTAGTTTCTTTTTATTCCATTCTGCAATGCAGAAGGAAAATTATGTATATCTTTGCAGAACCCAGGTTTATATATAACTGTCCTCTCAATATTGCTGCTTATATCAAGGTCTGACTGGCATTGCACTGGTTTCTGGCTCTGTACAGCACTTGGCATTTTTTACTACTTCTATATTAGCATACTAAACAGGGCCAGGTCATGATGTTAAATTACTAGCATGCCTCTTGGCACCGTTTTGATCCAAAGTAATACTCTTCCAGATAATGCCTGGACACAGTTTTCAGGTCTTAGCTAACCCAAAAAACAACAGCCTGATTGGAGGCAGCCACACAGTTTCAGAAAGTAAAAGAGTTCAGTTGGCTGATCATGAGCTCACCCATGTCAATAGGCCACAGAGCCAGAGGAGAGCTCTGGTCCATTTTATTTACTGGTATAAATGCAGCCCCAGAGTTCTGCGTTGTGGCTACGCAAACATGGTGTTAACTGAACATTTTCTCAATTCAGTTGCTATGTGAATAACAGCTATTCTACTTTGCAGTTTTTACAGCAGCCCCAGCAATCACCATCCTTTGCATTAGCACAGTGGATATCATTCAAAAAAAGTTTGATTTGTCTTCTGTAGATAGGCACATAGTCAATTTGGATAGCTCCCATTTTTGTTGAAGATGCAAGTAACGAGTAAAACAAATGAAAAACAAAAGAAAGATAATTTTATTCAGTGTGACTGCATGACAGATGAATAACACAAGTATATCTCTTAGCCAATAGGAAGAAACAGAGACTGACCAAAGGTTATGGCTTACAGGCATAAATTTATCCTCTGTGATGAAATGTAACCAGATCCTACCAGTTTCAACTTTGAAGTCTTCCTGAACCTGTAAGGTTACAGATCTGAACACATCTCTACCTCTGGTTGGCACGTCTCTTTATTTTCTGCAATTTTTTAAATACAAAAATAAAAGAAAGAAACTACAACAAACTATGACATGGTAGGAATTTCAAACTTCTTTTAAAAAAACACAAAGGTATATTCCATAGCACAGTTAATAATCCCTTAAAAATACAGGGCACAACACTTAATACTTCAAGCAGAGAATCCATTTCACCCATATTTCTTCCTAAAAAGCATGTATACAGTTAAAGAATAATCATGACATCTATCTTTGGAGTGAGGTCTACATTTCTTCTTCCACTTGTGGAAAAAATTGCTTTTTAAAACTTCATAATTTGCAATCATCTTCTCTGAGTACAATGTGAAAAAACAATCTAGACATAGTAATTGGACAATGGTTAAAACTGTCTGCTGTGTTACTAGGATCTTCTAGTGAGTTCTTTCTATTTTAATACTAAAATTGATGTGAAAGGAGAACTAACAAACTTCTTCGGTAAGGGTGGTGAATGCTGGTTTTCTTGAGTAATACTGTCTGTAATTCATTTCAGTAAATGCACAGAGTAGGCGAATCAGCCCTGCTACACTGAAGCACAATCTTCTCCCAGAGGATGCTCCCTGAAATCGGCAAAACTACAGATGGACAACGCTTCTATTCACAGAGAGTAAAAATATCAAGACCTGTGCATGAGGCTGCAGAATTTTCTTGCATAGCTATGTGAAGAGATGTGAGCCTTGCCTAATAGAACTGTGTCAACAGTTGTTTCAGTAGTATAAAATTTTTATGGGATAGTTTCATTTCATTTGGAGGAGAAAGTTTTGTTTCACTGTAACAATGCATAATGAACCCTTCCTGATATTGCGGGCTGGAATGAGATTCAGATCAGTTAATGCAATAGACTGAAAGTATGGTTCTAGTCTCAGGCAGACTTAAGACATATGCAAAGTCCCCTTCTGGTCAGTGGAGAAGTACTGGTACGTCTAGAAGGCAACTCCGGAGCCAGGTGTTCAAGAAAAGTGGCATAAATCACTCTGTCCCCACTGACAATAAGGGCAATTGAGGAAACTGGTTTTGTCTGAACTCTATAATTTTCAGACTTACATAAGAACATAATGGTGTGTATTGAGTCCAACCAAAGGTCCAGATCACTTATTTTCCTGTGTTCAACAATAGGCTGTGAGTGAATTCATAGTGAGTGTACAAACAGGGCAAACATCTGCAAACTTATCCCTTTATGTCCTTTTAGCTCCCACTGTTGGGATGCTTTGTTAGTACACAGCCATTCCGTCACCTGCAGGGAACTCTGGGCTTCAGAGACTTTCTCAGAAATTGTTCAAAGTTGTTTTTCAGGGGCTAATCAAATTTTGAGGAGTAAAGCTGGAAAAGGTTAGATGGAAACACCATCACCTTTCTGTGGGAAGGGATGGTTAGGTGCGCAACGGGTTGCTTTTATTATTCCCTGAGTCATTCAAGCAATATTAATTTCCCTGTTAGAACAGCCTGCTGTCAGCCTATATGGTCAGCATCATCATTCAGCACAGCAGTTCTGTGCCACAGGAATGCAATGCTCAAGCTTGTGGATTCACCACAGACTTTTTTTAATTTTCCTGCTCTGAAAAAAAAAGAAAGAAATTAAATTCATAAAAGCTGATGAGCAAGGAGTGTTAAAGCTCCAAAGTCAAACATCTGAAAGCTGGAAAAACTGAAATGAAGCATTCCCCACACCACATGAAATGGACCCTCGCACTAGGGCCTGACACATGCAATGCACAGAAAGGATCTAAACTGAGGCAGAGGTACCTCTGTGAAGGGAATGGTGATACGGCATTCCCTGACCTTCAGGGAAGCTGAACCTTTCATCCTAAAGAACTTTTAAAGCAGTAGTTTGCACATGTGTATTTATCTGTGCAATATAAGCTCTATTATAGACGCAGTCAATCCTCTATTGTTCATGTCCATGTCCTCAACAATAAGCCTTCTGATCTCTAATCAAGCCTGAAGAAAGCTGTGTGCATGTAAAAGACAGCTATAACAGAAGTTGTCTGACAACTTTAACTGCAGTGGGATTGACTTGTGACTGTTGCATCTGGAAGTCAGTGCAGAGTTCTCAATGACCTCCACGAGGCTGCCATTTGCTCCATGGTCATAAAACTCCTGATCCCCAGTGAAATGTCATTCATTGCATAGGACAAAGCTTTTTAGATTCTGTAAAATATTCAAGTGTTATTCCCAAAAGGCAGGGGTATTTTGATTAAATTCCCCAAGGAAAATTTCTCTTTTCCGTAGGCAATGTGGTGTAATGAAGGTGTTCTGTATCTATTTTAGTCTTAAGAATGTATTCTATTCCCTTAGAATTCTCATTTGTTAGTAAATTCATAGGGACAATATAAAGAACAGCAAATTTTACTTCATCTTGAAATTAATCCACTGCTTGTTTCAGTAAATTGCAGTTCTAACCAACCAATATAAGAAAATGACATGGGGTCGTACCCACTCCTCATCTTTGTTCATAAAGGCCAGAGAGGTGGGGCAAAAGCCAAAAGGACTTATATCCTTACCTGAGACTTCTCCATGGTCTGGAAGAAGCACTGTGGAAACCCCAACAAGTGTGAGTCATGAACATTGCCCAAACTTGGTGACTTTTCTAATTAGCCAACAGTCTGGTTACAAGGCATTGGTCTCCCCTACCTGTATCTAGCTAGTACTGCTTCCAGAGGAACCAGACAGCCAAAAAGCAGACGGGTCAGTCAACTCAGTACCTTTTTTTCCTCACAGTGTAGACCTGGAGAATAATACTCTGACAGGTAAAAAAGATAATACTTCCTAAAGTGCCCTCACTGGACCCACATCCCCTCTGTCCTCCCAGAAGCCCTAGCAGAGAGAATTGTTTCTCAGGGGTCCTGCTTTCCCAGCACAGAATAACACAAAGAATTGTTTTTATCCCTAAATCCCTCTGCTGTTAAAGTTAATCTATAAGCCATATGTGCAGAAGATGCTTTCTAAAACAGTATCCATGCTCAAGTGAATTTTCAAGGACAACCTGTCAGCTGTACATTGAAACTTAGTGAACCCAAAGATTACATGCAAGTGTTTCTCTGAGCACTGACAGGGCCTAAGCTGAGACCCTTTTAGAAATTTGTTTCTAGTGTTTACTGGTTCAAATGGACTTCTTAGTTTAATATTTTCATCAGCATAGAAAGATTTATGTCTTTGGTCCCTGGCCATTACAAAAGCCTTTCTAATTCATGATCAAGATATTTAAAAGAACATCAATTTATCCTGAAAGCCCTTGATCTGAGATTTTATTATATTCTCTATACCTTTACAGAATTTTGAGGGTCTATATGTTTATCAAGGACATTTTTATTAGACACCTAGGACTTTAGGGATCCGTGATATGTATGATATAAGGACTTTTGCTAAGGTTATGCAAGTTGCTTTTGGAATAGGATCAAAACATAGCCCAAAGCTCCCTACCTTCTTACTTACAGAGCTCCTGTTATTGTATTTAGGTTTGGATAAACTTTTCTCTGGAAGGTGATTGCTCACAGCAGTTAATTTTAAACTTGCAGGCTTAGATCTGGCTCTATGTGTGTGAACAGGCTGTCATCATGCATTCCAGGTTACTCTCAGAAATGAATGTGTCTTTCCTCAGCGTTTCTCAGTGCTGGGGCATCAGACATTCCTTCTGCTCTGCATTAATCCAATTACTAAACACCTGCAGACATGCAATAACAGTTTTTGTGCCAAGTCCCTTAGAAATGGTTTTATAGGAGAATGTAATCTGCTGTCCTGCTATCAGGAGTTGTGTTACACACCTGCCAAGTCCTAGGCTAAAAAATAACAATCAACATTCTAATTCATTGCAAGAATGTTTGGGGGCACATTAAAGAGACAAAATGACATTCTTCTTAATTTTACTGCCATGGAGTCCATTAAACATTTTCAACTTGTAGTTAATTTTATTAAAAGCCAATTTCAGTACTAAAATATTTACAGTACAGCATGATAAAAACGGGCTTCTCATGGCAACTTAGGCAAGTTCCAAAAGATCCATTAAAGAGAGAACTGCTTCAGGCACATATATAGTGTCATTCCAATTCTGTTCTTAGGGATTTATCTGATAATCACCGAAATGCACATCAAAATGGAATTTTAAACTATGAAATAATTTGTTTTTCTTGTGCCTTTTTTGTACTTTTCCCCAAAGATGTGCTTTTTTCTCCTCTGTTTTTAAAGTGGTTGTGCTCCTCGGAGCTGAAACAAAACTTGTTTCCAGAAGGGAAGACTTCTGAAGGCACAAATGTTAGTTAGGTGCCAAAGAATAATACAATAGAATGGAACAGAGATTTAGGAGTATGAGTCAACTGCTGACTGCACCACAAGTTTTTGTACAGCCTTGGGTAGGTCATTTCATCCTTTTGTGGCGCAGCTATATTTGTAAAATGCACATCGATGAATCATAGGAATGTCAGTGTGAACAGAAAAAAAAATTAAGACATTCCTAGAAAGCGTCTTTGTGAGTCCTAAGTTTGCTACATGAAAGACAAGTGTGGTCCTTTACTAAGCTAAACAGCTCATCTTTTCATCTGTAAGACTATTTATATACACCAAAATGCCATCTTATTCCATCATGCTCCATTAGCTTCAATTACAAGTGCAGGAATGCAAACAGTGCAAAATTATTTAAAGAAATACAACAATACCAAGCATAAATTTGAAAGAAATTCTCTATAATAATCCATAAAGTTGTTATCCCTGTTTACCTTGGCAAGGAATATGCAGCAGTGATAGCATGTGCTCCATTCAGGAAGAGAAATTGGATTTGACCAGAGTCACCTGCAGTTTATAGCACTGCAGTCACCGCTGAGGGCTATACATAATGTCCTAAGGGGTCTTTTGCACAGCTGTAGACAAGACAGCAAGAGACCGCTAGCCAACAAAGAGCATTCCAAGGCTACGGCCCTGTGTACTAACCCCTTCCAACTAACTTTACATTCCCCCATCCCATATGTAACCTTCAGCCCCCCACTTGAAGCAGGCAGTCTGACAGTAATAATAGTAGTCACAAGAAAAGGTAACCTCTGTCATACTAATAATTTTTGAAAACTTAAATGCCCAGGATGTGATTTTAATTAAAATGCACACTGCCTGGCTTGTCTGTTTCCAGGAGAAGGTTTCTCTCGTAGAAAGACAGTGATCCGTTATACCTATTTGCACTTCCACACTTACAGGTCAGTCCCATCATTACACAGCCTGATTTATAGAGAGCACGTATAGTGGTATATAAACATGGGAATGAATCTGTTTTGTCTAAAGTTTGGTTTTGCCCAATAACCTTTGCATGAACAGTATTTTGGAATGATCAAAACAAAGGAGATTTTTTTGCTTTAGCAGCTCCTGTTGGTGTTACAGTTTTGCACAGTCTCCTGTGTAGCTTCTAGTAAGAGGATATTTGGACTGATTACCTGACAAATCTATTACAGTTCACACATGACTAATACATAGGGATGGTGTGGTATGGATTTGCAAGCAGAAGGACTAACCTCTTCCTGTAGTGTATACCACACAGAGAAGCATGTACATAGTTTTAGCTCTACATTTGTATACATCTGCCTCCACGCATCACATTGTACCTGGTTCTAGCATTGGCTATTTCTTCCTTAAGATCTTCTTGGGGTTTTATGTAGCATTTTGCAGGTTTTTGTTTTGTTTTGTTTTACAAAAGACAGTCCAGACTCTCATGTCCTTTTTTGGGGAGTGGAATGGGGCATCACCAAGATCTGTATTTGTCCACGAGCAAAGCTGAGAGAAGAACTGAGGTCTTTGAAAGCAATCTTAAGTTCATTAGGCTTAAAGCAGTACTGCAGAAGTTAGAAAACTCATACTGTTTTTCCCTATACATTCAAAAAACTTGTATTTCGCCTTCCACAAAAATGCACAGTAAACTCTCTCCCAAGACAGCGCAGCTAAAATACTCACAAATGATCTTGTTCATGATCTGATGGAAATTCTAAGAGGCCCAGAGTGAAAGCTGAATATCACAATCCACTATACCAGGATCCTCTCCAAAATAAAAGGCTTGGTGCAAAGTGCTTTGCCTCAGCCCTACCGTACTCTCTACTGTTCTCCCGCTGTCGGGAATGCTATTCACTGCAGTGTGTCACTGCAACATCACCAGCTACTTTGCACATACAGAAGCTCTATTTGCAGAGAAACTGCAAAATATTGTTGTGCGTGTTCCAACTAATATGCATTTAAAATAGTCTAAATATTGCATTTGCATGAGTAATGCCTGTATTATGGACTCTCAGGGATCCATATAAATTGCCTTTTTTATTTTCTGTTTTCCCAGAGGCAAGCTCAATGCCTAGTCCCCTTTCCACAGAAGTCAATGAGAGTCTTGATACTTATTTCAAGAGGAGGAAGGTCAGTCCCACTGGGGGTCCTATACTGCCTAAAAATGACACAACTTTTTGGACAGAGGAAGGTCCAAAAGGCTCCATATGTTCCTCTCATGCTGGGCTGACTTATCTAAGAGGAAGGTCAGCCCATTGTGCAAAGGGCCAGGGAGTGAATAACACATTTGCTGCATGCCTGGGAGAGGAAGCTTGAAGCTGGGAAGCGGGTCTGGCTTTTTAATTCCCACTGGGCCTAGCATCCTTCAGGAGTTACTCCATCTCAGAGCCTGTACAGCTTCAGCATGTGTTTTCAACTTTGCCTCTTTTTAAACAGAAACAAAAATTCTCTACCTTTTGGAGGCTTAAAATGCAGGCCTTGATTATGGATCAAAACAGGAGTCTCCTACTCTATACTGATGCTGTACTTGAGAAGACAATGACAGATGTGAGCTGGAGGATGGACCTCATCCTTCTCCATCTATCTTCAACACCACCATGTGAAATGATCATTCACAAAAGGTGATCTTCATTCACAGATTTTTTTTGCATGTGTGAATCAGCAGATATATTGGAGGACATGAACTTTATACCAATGGACTCCTTTCCCCTAGGAAACAGTTCCCTTTCTGTGATGGTCAGTCAAAACATTCCCTCTGGGTAGAGAGTAACTTCCACAGCTGTGCAGTCCAAATGGCACAGATGCTTCTCTAGGCTCTATCTTTTCTGACAGAAAATTAGATGTTACTATCATGCATTTGAGAGAAAATATATAGAAAAAAGCAATCAGTTTGTTGTCAGTGCTAGGTTGGTTTCTTTGCTTGTGTATCATTTGACTTTTTAAAAATTGTGTGCTGGTTGTAAGATCAAGACCAAAATAAGTATAAGATACATTTTTCATATTTCAACAGACAAAAGGCAGTAGTTTAATATTTCACACAGAACAAGAAAATCAGTATTTTGATTACCTGCATTTTTTTTCCTTTGTTTAAAATTGGGCTCAGGCAGGAGGAAGCACATTTAAAGCTACTGTCTGAACTTACTGACATAAGACTAAATCAGATAGGGCAAAGGCCACCAGATTATCATACTGCAAGGGACAAGGATTGCCAAATAAAATGATTATTTATTTGCCCAGATGCCAGTTATCATCTGATGGAAGGAATACACACTATATATGTTGAAAGAACTGAGCACATAGAGCACTGGAAAGCTGTCTTGAAAAGAACCAGCCACAACCACAACAAATGTTCAAAATCCATGCACAGAACTGGGAGGTGCTTACAATCTCCTAAACTTATCCTCTTGCTTTGAAATCCTTCGTTTACCACAACCCATTCATGTATCACATCTAAACTACTAGGGAGCCAGTTGCTACCAATCATCTTCAGCCCTATCCACTGAGATGTTGTCCTCTTCTTTTCTGCTCTTCATGCCATAGGATTATGAGTGCCAGTGCCCCAAAGGATTAACCCTCCGTTTAATTCTGCACACAGAACAAAGCTAAGCACACTTTGAAGAAAATAACCTGAAAATCAATACTGCAAAGAGAACCTAAAAGGAGATGTTCTGACACATTCTTGCATGGATTTATAGTAACAAAATATCCTAGGGTCATGTATCAACATTTTAACCTGTTTTATCATCCAGATTACACATTTGTTGTACACTCACATGTCCATATCTTAGTCTTCACTTGTTCAACACAAACTTTGCCACTGTATTTGGCTGAGGTAAAAGCTGCTGAAAGTCATAAAGCTACTTTAACAACTTGGAAAACTGCATCACTTTTGCCGGAGCTATCACTGAAAGAATCAACATCATACGATACACAGACACATCAGTGACACACCTCAGTCAGTAAACTGGAGGAACAATTGAAAACTTGCAAGGATAAAGCTATCTTTAACACCAGTATTGAAAGCAAGGTTCATCTCTAAACACAGTTCCAGATACTACACCATCCACCTGAGGATTAAGCAAAGAGGTAACACTTTCCAAAATGTTGGAATGCTTTAGAACCTTTCAGAAACATTACCCAGAGTCCAAGAACTGCAGCAGGTCAGAAAAATATGATGTGCATGACATTTTGGAGAGTGTTCATAAAGCTTCACTTTATCGTCACAAGATTAATCTCTCTAGACACATCCTCTACAGGGAGAGGAGCAAGGTGGGCTTCCCCGGGGGCCTTTGGGAGTGACTCTATTAGGCTAAGCTAACCCTTGTGAATACCCCCTTTCAGTGTAAAATAAACACCATATTTGGATTACCTACCCTCATTTTCAGACCAACTCTAGCCATAAATCTGAATGCAATTCACAATGCAGGTCACGTTGCAGTACTTCTCTCTTGGCTTGAGCCCAGTGGCTCCATGCTGAGCAGTTGGTTAAGTGCTTTGCTGGAGAAGAGCCACATTGCTCTGCACCTTACCGGATGCAGCCCCAGATGGGTATGTGTATATCTGTATACACAGGAACATCTCTGAGGTCATCAAGGAGTTAAAATCAGACAGTACACCTACCACAGCCTTTTGAGCTGTGATCCTATCAAATTTTACAAGCTAAACAGGATCAAGCTGGGTCATATAAGAATCAGAGACATATAAAGATCCCTAGAGGCTGCAGGGAGTGATTTTAGTAACGCAAGAGGTGGCATTTTTTCTCAGTGCACTAATACTGAACCACAAATCAGATTCCCCAACCAACTGTGATCAGAAAACAACCACAAACTCTTAGGGAATGGGAAAGAAAGAAGGGAAATATGTTAATTTTAAAGTCCTGGCAGGATTCTGTTATATTTAACTGCTACAGCTAGCCAAAACCAGTAAAGATTTGCTACCAAAAGTTAAAAATAAATGAATGCTGTCTATTTTCTCAAACAGAAGAAAAAGAGGATGCTTTCAAATTTCTCTATGACCTTTCCTCAAAATATGATGTTTCTAAACAAAAAAAAATCATAAAAACTACACTTTTAATTGAAAACTGTACATGAAAAATGTCCTCATGTATTCATTTACAACAGGGAAAGTCGTCTCAACTCTAATGATAGTCCCTAAATTTCCAAATAGTTTCAAAGAAAAAAACAGTATTCTCACCTTTTGGTCCCAAAGAGTAAGCACAATTCTTTTGGGTTCTTTTCAGTTTCTGATGGTGTTTGGTTTTTTGTTTTGTGTTACCTTTTTTTTTTTTAAATTCTGAAATTGAGCAATTTCAATGCACAGAAGTAGAAGTCTCCCACATAATTATCAGGCTGCAAGGTGTTTGGGGATACCACCAACTGAAAAACACTAATGCATAGTGCCATATAGTTATACAATACAATAGGATACAATACATTCCAACCATAAGGTTGATCAGAATTTATTCAGCCACAAAAGAGCCAATAGTTTGAACCATTTATATTTAATTCTTAGGTAAGTGGACCAGCAAGACAAGCAAGACAGGCAGGTTCAAGCAGGCAGGTCCAAGGCTCAGACCCCACGGTTTGCTGCTCACTGCTGACCCATTGGGTGCTTTTGCTGGCAGAGGAGGACGGCAGGTTTCCCACCCCAGGCGTTTACCATTAGCAGTATGCTGAACACCCAAGCAAAATATGCTCCCTGAAACCTCCACCCAAACCCAACTGCCCAGGAAACAATGCCTCTTAGAAGGGCTCTTCAGGGGAAATTGCAGCAAGGAGGCAACTTTGATGTTTCTCCTGACAACTTTTCAAACAACAGCCTTTGTCCAGAGGCAAGCAAGAGCAGAGCAGTGTTCACAGCCTGAGCAGCTCTTGCACGCCGTATCAACCAGCGCCACCTGGTGATATCCATCACCTCTCTCCTCCCTGCCTGACCACCCTGATGAGGGTTTCTAGGCTGTTTTTCTCCACCAACATGCCAGAACTGGGAATAGACTTAATTACGCTAAGTTCTATTCCTATAGTGGACCTAGACGAATGAAGCTGGTTGGCTGCTGGATCTGCCTCTGTTATGTTTTTTGTACCATTTCTTGCAGTCTTTTTCTGCGGGAAAATAGCGTTTTACCTCTAAACCAGCAAAAGGAATAGCTGATGGAAATGCATTAATTTCACAGACAAGACCATCATAATTTAATAGCAGCTTACTTCTACTCTGGATTCAGAAAAATAATTGTAAATGGATGCCCAGTTCACTCTTTAACATGGAAAGAAAAGAAGAAGTCCAAAAAACAAATTTACAGTCAACTGTCAGGAAGCAGATGAGAAGGCCAAACACATTGTTATCCTGGGACTTGATCATGCAACCACTGCCAAAGAAAAGCATTCAGCCACTGATGTCAGCAGGAGCTGCTTGTATTCAGTAACCGCCTATCTGATCACTTGATGTTTGCCACAACGTATGACAGATGGAAGTGGGCATGTACATCCATGTCACCCTACAGGAAAATAAAGTAAGAAAGATCTGACTTTGCAGAAAAATTGGGTGACAAAGGGAATGCGGATTATATTATAATAACAGTAAGAGTTGGATTTCATAAAATCATCAGTTCATAAGTTCATGGCTTGAAACAAGGCTGTTCAGTGTACCCCTGATACAGCTCCAAAATGAGCACTAAGAAAAGGACAAAATCTTTACATCTTTGCATTTCTCTCTCTCCATTAATAAAGATCGGTATGTGGAATACAAATCTGGGAGGAAAACAATCACAAAAACACAACTGCAAAAGCAGTTTTTTAAAAGCACTCATCCACCTGGTATACACATAATAAAATTCAAGTTCAGTGGAGTGAATGCATTTTAAAACAATCTGTCTGTGCATTCAGATGTATTATAAGCTGTCTCAGATACATAAAGGAAGAGAGATGAGTCCAGGGGACCAAGTCTTGCTACTTGGTACAAAATTAAGAAATATTGTGGAAAAGAAACAAATCCCTTTTATTAATCTAAGAAGCCATAACAGTAATCATATTTATCCATGAGATTTCGTTATAGAAACAAACACTAAAACCAAAAACAGTCACTGGATTATTTGATGCATTGCCTAAATAAGTCCAGTCAGGTCTTCAAACATTTCAGTGCTCTGACTGTGAATGAGTAATACAAAGTCAAGCAACTCTGACAAAATATGTGAAGAATGTTGCAAAGTATGGGTCTCTGATGAATGTGTAAGCTCATCCAGTTCACCTAAAATAAGTCCTGAACTTATGTTCTAAATGTTCTGGGCCTAGTAAACTAGAGTTCCTACGTTAAGGTCTTATTTCTTCTATGGTTACATAGGTCACACAGACAGGACCTCCCTCTACAGGCACTCAAATGCATCCATTCTTACCACAAACTGTACCGGGAACTCAGGCACTTCCATTAGGAGGCCTGGCTATCTCAACTTTAGGAGCAGGCTAGCTGACAGAGTTAAGAAAACCATGACAGAATGTCCCCAAAGAGGTAAAATGCTATTTTATTGCACAAGCAGTGGTTTGTTTGCTTTTCCTTCTTTATGCAAATGCACCTCTTTGCTGATCCTGTGGCAAGTTAAGCACAGTTGCATGGTCTACAGAGCATGTGTGGAGGTAGGTGCTACTGCATGCTCCTTTGCGAACACCTCCTAACTCTTTTCAAAGATCTTTGAGACCTTGAGGAAGAATGAGATGACAGAGGCAAAGTCTTAATTTCATTCTTTTGGCTTTGACTGAGTCAGTTCTACTGGAATGAAGCTCATATTGCACTCCTGTAAAATTTGTACATTTGGCCTGTGGAAAACCAAAGACTCCAATGGATTCTGAACATGAGCCGGCAGTGTGCCCAGGTGGCCAAGAAGGCCAATGGCATCCTGGCCTGTATCAGCAATAGTGTGGCCAGCAGGAGTAGGGAAGTGATCGTGCCCCTGTACTCGGCACTGGTGAGGCCGCACCTCGAATACTGTGTTCAGTTTTGGGCCCCTCACTACAAGAAGGATGTTGAGGTGCTGGAGCGTGTCCAGAGAAGGGCAACGAGGCTGGTGAGGGGTCTGGAGAACAAGTCTTATGAGGAGCGGCTGAGGGAACTGGGACTGTTTAGCCTGGAGAAGAGGAGGCTGAGGGGAGACCTCATCGCTCTCTACAACTCCCTGAAAGGAGGTTGTAGCGAGGTGGGTGTGGGTCTCTTCTCCCAAGGAACTAGCGATAGGACGAGAGGAAATGGCCTCAAGTTGCACCAGGGGAGGTTTAGATTGGATGTAAGGAAAAATTTCTTTACTGAAAGAGTGGTGAAACATTGGAACAGGCTGCCCAGGGAAGTGGTGGAGTCCCCATCCCTGGAGGTATTTAAAAGACGAGTAGATGAGGCGCTTAGGGACATGGTTTAGTGGACATGGTGGTGTTGGGTCGACGGTTGGACTCGATGATCTTGGAGGTCTTTTCCAACCTCAATGATTCTATGATTCTATGATTCTATGATTCCCAGTCCAAGCTCTGACATTGGTGCTACTCCAGCCCTGGCTTTTACTTATATTCTAGAGCATGTAGGAGTACTTCTGGCTGCCCTTCTCAATAAAATGCAAAGAAAATTAGATTCTTTTTCTCTTGCCCATTTTATCAAGAGCCCATCATAACAAATGTGTAACATTTGCAAACATATTTTTATTGCCAGTATTTATTCCAAAGGTTTTTTATGTATCTTAGCACTGATCTTGTGTCTCTCCCTAGGCTATTTGTTACTTTATTCTATTTAAAATCAAAGGTGTGCCTTCTCCCAGGCTGCTTCTCATCATTGAACCAGTTGAGTTGGAGAAGAGGAGTGGTAATCATGGAAGAAAATCCCTGAGATATTTGAGATGCATGAAAAACCACCACTACCCTTCCAACTCCTTCTATATTTCTGTTTGACTGCAATCTATAATTTGTGGGGGGCATCCTGCATTACCCCCATCACATGAATAAAGTCCACCTTATGGCTGCTAAACTCAGCGTAGCAGAGGGTGAAACATTCTCATTTTGACTAGGAAAACAGTTGTTGTCGATGCTGAGTATGTCAGTCCCAGTAGTACAGTTCCACCAATGTGTTATGACTTCCTTTTTTTTGCCTCCCCAGAAGACAATCTCTCCATTTACAAACATCCTCCTTCTGCAATTCTTTTTTTTTTTTTTTTAATTTCACTCCATTCTTTCAGTGAATAATTTTCTACTGGAAAAAAATACGGGGGTTTTTCCTTTTTTTTTTTTTTAATAAGAACTGTGGCTGAATTACTTAAGGGAGGTCATTTCATGATTGTCAAAAAAATGAAACCTGTTTTCTGACAGGTTTGTGTTTCGTGGTTGGCTGACATTTTTAGATGAAAGATACCAATGTTGCAGAATGAGTTTACTCTTGTCAGTTGTTAGAGAATCTACATGGGAGAGAGACATTGTGAATATTCCAAAGTGAGAAAAAAAAATTATTAGATATCACATAGTCCTCAGAGGAGAGAATTCTGCATTCTCCAGCGACTAATTATGAGCACATCTCAAATGAAGCTTTTCTCTGTTGTCTAGTGAAAGCTCTTTGCACCAGATCCTTTCCTTCAGCAGCATTGATAAGGCTGCTCTCCTTTACTCAGATGTCTGCTTTCACAGTACATGCTAGAACTTCACGTCTGAAAGATATATAAAATGTGGTTG